>NC_092199.1:1915357-2255714 GCF_043641665.1 Enoplosus armatus | reverse complement strand
GGACCGGTCGCAAAGTTGTCAGAAAATAAGAAGATCTGATAGCATACGAAGTGTGAAGGAAGCAGATTTTTAGAATGCACATTACAGTACCAGTTTCTAAAATATCTATCTCTATCTAAATAGGAACACATTTGGGCCAAACCAACGTCACTGAATATGTCAGATTTTTGATTTGTTGTGGTTATTTCATCCATTCAAAAATGTTTTAAATTGACTTGACAATGTACATCAATATTGCAATATAAAATGACAATAATTATTTTAAAAATACAATTGTATCTTAGGTGGGAAGCAGCAGTGAAATGTGATGTAATCCTGTCACGCTAATAGATTTGCATAAAGGTAGTTGGTGAAAACATGCACAGTTTCAGAAATGTGCTTTTAAAGGAAGCAACTATTGTTAGCAGGAAATATCAAAAACGTATCAACAGATGTCAAAGACATTTAGTTAGTTATAGTGAGTACCTGGGATTTTTTCATCTTAACAGTGTTTTTTTCTTGTCTTCCGATGAAGGAATCGTAAAAATACATCTTCCAAGATTGTTATTGTGTAGAAATCTGGATCTGCGTTCAAATACATACAGTGACAGACAGAGGAGAGTGCAACCTGGGGGGAGCTACGAGCTCTCTGAGTGCTCGCCGCATGTGAACATTTTCTTCCTGCGAGATAATAGCAGCACATCGGTTGGCTCAGAAACCCACACGAGCGCATTATGTGGCGAGAGGCCTCTGGGGCTTTAGACGCACACACACACACACACACACACACACACACACACTGGAGGCATTTTTATGACCAGCTTCTGGGTCAGTAATGGCCACTTTTTAAGTGGTTATCGTCTGAAAGAGTCGGCAATAGAATATGGAGAAAAGGATTTAAGTGAGACGGTGAGAAAATGTCAGAATGTGAAATGTTAAACTCATCACATCTCTTACCCGTCTGCCATCCGTCGTCTCCTGCTCTGACTCGATACCTGAGACAGATGGTGAAAACAGAGTCACCTGCTGCAGCTTTTCAGTGCTTAAAGGGAAAGTTCAACATTTGGGGAAATGTGCTCATTTGCTCTCTTTTCCAGACTGAGATGATCTCATGTCTGTGTGTTGATTATGCAGCTGGAGTCAGGTCGTGTTTAGCCTAGCTTAGCATAAAGACTGGAGGCAGGGGAAAGCGGCAGGAACTAAGGAAAGTGAAGGAACACCTGGAAGTTGTATCTCATCTGTTTGAATTGTACATGAAAAGAAACGTCAAAACGAGTCACGTGTTGGAATCATTTCCTGTGTAATATCTCCAGTGTCGTGTTGTGAGGTTTTGGTTTTAACCTCTGATGGTTGACTGGTTAGTTCGTTAGTTCAGAGAGAGCGCTGAAGTCGCGCTTGCATTAGCTGATCAGCTGTATGGCTACTAGCTGACTAGTAACGCCCCCTGCTGTTGGTTTAACTAAGATGTAATGTTTGTGTTTGTTGTATAAACATTTGCTATAAAGGTGCAGCAGTGTTTTGTTATCACATTTAAATAAAATGAATGACGTTAAACAAATGAGACACAACCTGTTAATTAATGAGCTGTAGTGGTGTTAATAGGCGTATTTCTTCACTTAGCATAGCGCCAGGCTAACAGTTGCCTCCAGTCCTTATGCTAAGCTAGGCTAACCACGTCCTGAACACACAGACGTGAGTTTGATATCAAACTTCTCACCTCACTCTCAGTAAGAAAAGCAAAGAAGTGTGTTTCCCTGAATGTTGGAACTACTCTCTCTATCCCGTCTTATTCCTCCCTACAAACCTCTGTCAGCTCCTGTCCATCATGTCTCCGTCTGCTCCTGTCTCACTCGTCCAGCTCCTCCTTCCTCTCCACCCACTCTTTGCTCTTTCATGTGCTATGTCTATTTACCGAAACCACACCATCTATCTCCTGATGAAAAGGACTGAGACACAGAGAGAGAGAGAGAGAGAGAGAGAGAGAGAGAGAGTGTGAGGGAGAGATGGAGAAACAGGTGGAGTCTGCTGTCGTCATGGCAACCCACCGTTTCCCATATAAGGCAACTGAGTGATATCATATGGTTGGCAATGCCTGGGCTTTGGAGGGAGGCACACGCTGTACTGAGTGAGAGGCAACAGCAGCAGGAGAGAGAACGAGCGACAGGAGGAGAGACAGTGAAGGAAGGAGGGAGGGTTTTTATTTTTTCATCGTTTGTCAGCAGGGACGAGGGGCGAGAGAGAGTGACAGACAGAGGAAGACAGAGAGAGAGAGCACAGGACAGGAGGAGGAGGAGGAGGAGGGACAGGAAGAGATGCTAACTGCCTCTTAGGCGCTACTACGGGTACCAGCGAGGGGGACTCTGGCGGATCCTCAGGGCGCGGGAAAGACACAGAGCTGCAGTGAAAAAAAAATGGAGAGGGGGGAGGAGGAAGAGGGAGGCGTGTGGAGCGGGAGGATGCACCAGGCGGCCGACGTGCTCATTAAGTAGCAGCAACGGTAACTCTCTCTAACCCCGTCCTAGCATCCTCAGCTGAGACATTTCAGCGTTCCTCTGTGGTGCTGCGATGACGCTGTGTGACGCTTCTGTTGTTGCATGAATGATGATGGAGTGATGTGCAGGTGTGTGTGTGTGTGTCTGCATCTTCTTAATGCATGTGTGTGCGTAGTAAATGTAAAGACAGGTAGACCTGACGAGCACACAACTCATCTTCTCCTCCCTGTCTGTTCGGTGTGAGTGTGTGAGTAAGTGTGTGTGTGTGTGTGTGTGTGTGTGTGTGTGTGTTTTTAGGGGAGGGTCCACTTGTTCTGAGGCAGGCAGGTGTTGGCCAGGTGTGTCTGTGCTGCCGCAGTGATGTGTGTTCATGTATGTTATGTGAATGCGTGTGTGCTGGAGAAGAAAAACAAAAGAAATGTGTGCATTAGTGTACGAGTGAGTGCACATGTGTTGTTGTGTGTGTGTGTGTGTGTGTGTGTGTGTGTTTGGGCTGGAGAGGAAGCAAGGCGGACTGTGAGTGAGGGGGGAAAAAAAGAGGGTGGGTACAAAAATGGCTACTTGGCATGCAGGTCAGGCTCGCATGTCTCTCTGCTCATCCCTCTCTTGCCGTTTTCTCTTTTCCTCTTCTGTCTCTCCCCCCCGTCGTCTCTCTAAGCTCTGTCTGTCTCTGTGCGTATGAGCGTCTTGGGATTTCAGCTCAAGTGATTGAGAAATATTGCAGGCAGTAATCACTGAATCACGGTGCATAGGGGGCCTGTTTGTGTGAGATGAGACAGGTTTTATGTTCCAAAAAATGTCCGCTTGTTGGTGCATTAAATTATTTGTGGAGTGACTTGGCGGTAGATTTTTGCCTTTCCAATTTAAGGTGAATAAACGGAGCGAGTGGGTGATTACACGGCACGCAGCTCTGTGTGAGTGGTAAAGATATGTTAGGGATTACAACACAATGGGTGCTTGACTTGACAATTATCAGCTGTTTGTTTCTGTCACAATTATTCTGACAAGCACCTGCGAGAAGGGTGATAATATTAACACCTATTTCCCAGTTGCCAACTCGTAATTATGAAGCCGCCGCATGAAAGTGCGTCAAAGTTGGAAACAAGTCGGCTGGAGGTTACAGAGGTTGTATCTGGAGATATTATCCCTGACAGCTTTATTATTCTTTTGCAGAGATAGAAAGTAAAGTAGGGGTTTATTGATTGCATGTTTGATTACGTGAAGGCAAATGATCAGTCTGCCAAGAAGAGTTATTAATTTCATGTGAAGGTAGGACAAGATGTTCATTCATTAGTCTTGATGCATGTTAGTTCTGCAAACATCCAGAATCTCCAGAAGAAAGCATTAAAATGGAGTCTCTCAGAATTGAGCAAGCCAGTTTCTCTCTGGGATAAATGACTTTTTAATGTCTTATAAATGTTCTTTGTAGCCAGAGGCGTCCTGCATCACCTACCACAGCAGATGTGAAGGATACAGAGTCTTCCTCTGTTCCCCAGGAGCCTTCTGATCGCTTTAATGGCCACATTGACGACCCTCACCAGGGTGCTCCCGTGTTTATTGTTCAGGTTACTGTACCATGCATGCAGTAATCCTGAGATTTATAGACTTCTAGTAGAATTTTCTGGCTCACATCAGATGTATGAAGTTGTTTGAGCAGAAACAATAAAAACATTTCTTAAAAAACGTATCAACATTAACGTGGAGAAGCAAAGTTTGCCATTATACCGTATTTTACGCTGTTGACAGTTTTGATAATGACCGTTTAGTCCTGTTCAGAGCAGATAATCAGTCCTTTTGTTTTCCTGGAGTTCAGCTTCAGTGCTCTTTGCTGACTGGAGAGCAGTCACACGGTGCAGGTATGCCACCTCGTATACGAAGGCCGTGTCGTTTCTGCAGTCAGAAGTAACAAAACCTCCCACAAAGAAATGTAAAAGAAAAGTGTGAGTTGAAGTATGGCTGAATATTCTAGTTAATGTAGCACGATGGTCTGATAGACGCTGTTAATGTAGTAAAATGATATAAAACTTTTCTTTGGTAATAATGACTGAACTGCACTTTTGAGGCTGAACGCTTAATTTTTTATCTTAATTTAATTTATAAAGAGCGTAAAGAGATTCTTCCTTTATGCTTGTTCAAGTTCATCCATGTGGACATGTTTTAAGTTCATACAGATTATAGGAAAACATGGAGACAGTGGGTCATAGACCTTCTGGAAACTTAAATGTCTGATATATGTCCAATAGATTCACGAAACTGAAATGGAAATGTTTACTAAATGTCAACCCGACTATCCTGCAACATTTGAAAAAAGGAGGAATTAGGGACAGAAAAGCTAAAAAAGGATCATTTGGGATGCAGAATCTGGCCTTGCAGACTTTAAATGTTGATTAAATTGGAAAACAGAAGCTTAATTGTTTTGTTTGGTTGCAGTGCAGCTGCAGCTGACTGAGTCTGGGTGGCATCAGATCAGGTATGACCGGGCTGTTTTGGTCACTGGGCTCGGGCAGAGGCCTACGAACCGCACAGAGCTCTGAAATCTGGGTCACAGCAGCCCACAGGCCTGTTGGTCTTTCTTTCCCAAACCCCGTTTCTTCTATGTGCCTTTCTTCACTCAAGAAGTTGCAGCTGAGATTTCAGAAAATATTCTCCAGAATCCAGGCAGCTCCCAGAGCAGCTGCTCAAACATAAAATAAGTTCCACCTACACCTTCGTTTGATTATTAAGGGAATTTGTCTTCTCCAAAGCTCTCGCAGCGTATGTAATGGAATTTAGACTCTCAGACAACATTAAGTTACTCAGAAGTGCAAGTCAGTATTTGAATGAATGCAGTGATGCAGCAGCGTCAGATCTGCACACTCTCACTTGAACTGAAATTGTTGCAAATCGTTTGTTTTGTCATTTGTAGATTTGTAGACAACGGGAGAGGCGCTGAGAATGAAAAGGTGGCTCACAAATACCAAACACGACAGATTTATTCTCTCAACATGTTGAGTTTCATATTTTAAATGTCGTTTAGCTGAAGTTGAATGATCCCCTGTAAATGTGATGAGTATGTTTGAATATGGGGGACGAGTACAAGTACAACTACAGACAAAGTAGTTAGACAACTTAAACTCATCTGTCAAAACATGAGCGACTGACGCTTCTTAGTTCTCTGCTGCAACATGGTGGTGCTTCCTTGTTTGTTCCTTTTAATGACGTCTCTGAAAACATTTGAGTCAAACTTTATTGTGGAGAGAAGCAGACATCTTGGCACTAATAAGAGCAGCCAGCTCCAAACATCACATTCTCGCCCAGAAGCTAATTCTGTGCCATCGTGTGTGATTAATTGATGGGTTTTAAGATCACTGTTGCTTCTCTTCTTTTGAGGTTGAATAAATACAGACTTTTCTCTGTAAAGAAGGATATTATTGTTAGTCAATAGCGAGCTAGTTTTGTAGTTTAGCTTTGCTCTTCTTCAGTCTGTTCCTGCTGCTCAACCAAATGGACTCAAGACTGCCGCTTAATTGAAGCTGATGACTAAACTGAGCTTTTACTTTTTAGAAAATAAACTAAATCATTGGATATCTCTGCCAAAGTTTCACAATTCTCTAAATGTGTTAAATATCTGATACCAGTATAAAGCAGCCTTGACTAGGTCACACAAGGTCACTTCTCCTGGAGTGCAGCCATCCAGTCTGTCTCTGTCTCTTTTCTACCTTTTTCTTTCTCTTATGTGTCAGGACTTTAAAAAAGACTCTTAATTGAAGAATGCAAAGACCTTGTGTTTAGACCCGTTTCTGATTCAAAACATTTAACACTCATCTGTCCAAGATAATGAGTGGAAATGGTTCAGGAAGTAGTGTTGCTCTATTAGGTTTTACACAAGATATCTTTCATTCAGGGGGAAATGAAAGAATCGCTCCTCTGGTTTCAGTCGCTCCACCAGATGTTGAACCTGCTGCAGGGATTTGCTCCCTTTCAAGAGCATTAGTGTGGCCCAGCACTGATGTTGGGTGATAAGGTCTGGTTCACAGTCCGTGATCCAGTTCATCACGAAGGTGTTGGATGGGGTTGAGGTCCCCGTTTCCTGTCAGCCTCTTCACTCAGGCTGTCCGATGAAGGCAACGATGCCCACAAAAATAAACGAAAAGAAAAAGATTTCCCTTCATTGACCGATCATAAGCATCAGGCAATAATTGATAGTTTCCGGAAATTAGAGAATGTGTCAAAAGTGCTTCAGGGTGCTGCTTCAGGGTTTATTCACAACACAAGAATTTATGAGCAGATAATTGATAATTGATGCAGATAACTACATAACTGGGCGAATAATTTATGCAAAAGCATTCGCAGCGGAAAAAGGAGAAGCTCCATCATCTCAGTGGAGCCGGATCAGCTTTCTGCTGCAGATATACGTCTTCAGTTGGAACAAATGGACTTGAGAGCTGCAGACATGGTGGAGGAGTCCGAAAATATTGAGAGACGGACCAACACATTGCTGGTCTTGTTGTTTTCCTAATTCTTTAATGTGTTGGCACTCGGCAAGCGAGGAATTAGAGCAGAAAGATGAGCGGGGTTGTCCGAAGTTGTCAGAGTTTATACTTAGCTGTGATTGGTGTATTGAGGGGAAGGGCCGTTGCTTAGAAACAAACATGAAAACCAGCCCCAGAACAGAAGTGCACAAGTACATGGATAGTGTATGTTGAAAGTGTACATTAGCGGATGAACATATTGATTATTGGGCATCAACCGAAGGTCACACAAACAGCTTCAGCCGCTGCATCTTAAAGAATCAGAAGGACGTCGACTCGACTGTTGGCTTCTTCCCAGATGAAGTGAAAATGGCAGCTTCTTAATCCAGTGTCGGTGCACTGCTTTAATCCTGCTCCTGGGTCCACGCCAGCCAACTCTGCATCCACGGAGAGTGAGGCTAGAATTTAGGAGCTCCCAGGGCCCACATCATTAGTGTGTGTGAAGTCACTGTAAACATTTGATTAATTGCTGAGAAGCAATTACAAGCAATTAAAGTCCTATTATGATGGCAATGAAGGACAACGTAAATGAATCTGGCTATCATCACAATAATTAGCCCATCATTTTCTCACCAACACTAATGTACAAAAAATTGTCTTTTTATTGATTGATTTGCTCAAGCTTTGCCACAGTTTGTGGTCATTTTAAGCAAAGTGGTGAAGACATTTTGGGGCGTACCGCACTCACTGCATGAAGATAATGTACCATCAAACCTCTTCAACTTTATTAGTCACACTTTGTGGTATCACTTGCATATCTTTACATGGGAACTGAGTGACGAAGCGTCTCCTCTCAGTTCTGGTTCTAAGCAGACGTTTCTTCTGCTTGGGTCTTTTGTAGTTTAGTGTTTTGCAGCTTAACACATGAGAAAATGTCTCACACTCAATCCTTCTCCCCCTCTTTCACCCTCCCTGTCCCTTTTCTGTCTCCTTTGCTCTTTGTTTTTCTTTCCCCCCTAGCAACAACCAAACTACTGGAGCTTCAAGGTCAGTGCCAATATTGTGTTTGTGTTTCAGCGTAAATCTGTCCCTCTGTGTGGATTTGTCTCTAATAGGATAACTTTCCATTGCGTCTTTGCATGCCTGCTTGCCTTCTCTCCATTGCATTTAGTGTTGGTCACATGTTGGCACACACTTTTGTGTTTAACTCTTTTAACTCTCTCTTGTACTGCATGCTGTGGCATTTCTGTGTCAGCAAGTGGACTGAATTCTGGTCTAGAAATGGAGATTTGTTGGTGGCAGGCAGGAAAAAACCCTCCCTCAGTCTCATAAGTGCTGTGTTTGAATTGGGACATGCATGTTTGATTTTTGTCACTTATAACTGGGTACAGCCACTATTCTAATGATTGTAGCTAGTCATGGCATTGGTATTGTAATTATCAAACAAAATGGGCCAATTTTCCTGCAAGAGGAGGCTGTGTGAAGTACAATGTGTGGTCTAGTTTTGCCGGAAAGCAGCTGGTTTGAGCTCAGATTTCTGCTCCTGCTTCCAAATTTCTCCGTCTATAAAGCCACCAAACTGAGCCCATCATAGCCTGTTTCCAGACCTGTGGATGGATGCCCACACCTGTGATGTTTACAGTGATTCAAATAGGTCTTGTACTGTGCTCATTGACTGCTGTTTCCTCAGGTTGTAAAAACAATACTAAGCCAATCAGAGCTTTGTGGGTGGGACCAGACATCAACAGAAAAATGGCTTAAATTGGCATAATATGTAAATGTATGTAAAAGGTTTTTGGCCATGCTCGGCCGGCCAGCCTGCCGGTCAGTCAGTCACATCTCACCATTGAGTTTCCATGAAATGTTGTGCAGGCATTCATGACGCCTAATGACTTTGGTGACCCCCTGACTTTTCCTTTAGCACCACCAGCAGATCAAATTTTCACTTATCCTGTGAAATATCACAAAATATACTTGATTGATTGGCGCAACATTCTGCGCAGACATTCATGGCCCCCAGAGGATGAATCATAATGATTGGTGTCCTTAAGCGCCACCATGTGGTTGACATTTGTGGTTTTGAGTGAAATATCTCAATAACCGCCCTGAGGATGATTTGTGATAACTTAAGACATCGATTCATTCCCCCCAATGCTGCATGTGCCTGCTGTGCTGCATGCACTTTTTATTACAAGTCCAGCACAGAATAAGTGTAAAGTTGCACTTAATGTGCCTCTCTTGCAAGTTTGACTGCTCTCAGCCCTCGAGGCAGTTACAGCTGGGTTATTATTTGATTAGCTGAAGGAGAGCAGTCCCAGGTGTAGTAATGGAGACATCTGTGAAAGTGCTGTGTGTGTCGGTGGTGAGAGATTATTCAAGCCCTCTTATTTCTTAAGGTAACAGTAATGTAATCTGTACTGTATTACAGCGTTAACTTTACCTAGTGACAGAAAATATGAGAGATGGGATTAGTTGGCATGAAGCAAAAATCATGAGCCAAATTTAAGCCCACGCTGTTACAAACACATGGTTTGCCTCCAGGATTTCTGCACCACTCGGTTGCCTCTGAAAGTGTTCCCACATTGAATGCTACCATCGAAATGAAACCTCATTTTCAGTCGGAGGCAGACATTTTTCCAAGCACTGGCAAGGCTGGGATGTAAATAGTGTGAAATGTGAAATGCACAAGTTAATCTGAAAGTGGAGCCATTAGTGGTCAGTGATCAGTCACTGCCAGCTTCATGCTCGCTCTCCTGTTAGTTTGTAGCTGCTGCTGTAGCTCTACCATCTGGCTTCAAGTCCAAACTGAGGAACTTGACTCCCTTTATGTGAAAACGATGATCCATATCTGGAGTGGATTGTTAAAAGTGAGAATGTAGTCCTACCAATTACTTATGTATATATGACCCTATGTTTGCTGTGCGTTTGTTGTCCTGTGTGTTCATGTGATTATGCTTAAAGGGTCAGTTCACCCAAATTATAAAAAAGGAAAACTAACCCTTAGTGGTTTCCAGCCATGCAGAAATATTTAGATGTAATGTCCTCGTTCTTCTCGGATTTTGAGATTTCGTTGGAACTACTTTTTAGAAATAGTCTCCAGATAAATGGTTGACAGTCTGTTCTGTGGATTATTGAGACTGTCTGTGGAAAGACATGTTGCTGCTGAAGTTTTTTGACACTGTGAGCATCACACATAAACCTCCATTGTATTGGGGTAAAGTATCTCAACAATTGAGCAAATAATATCAAAACGAGCTGGATAACACCAGAGGAAAGAAAGAAAATGTGTTTTTGTTATTCAGGAGAATCAACCCTTTAAATTTCAAAGCTAACAAAATAGAAAAAATGCAACAAAGGACGCATTTGAACTGGTTTGTTGGAGAGAAAATAAAACATGGCTGTGATTCTGTGCAAAGTAACTCCAGACTCTGTAAAGAGCAAAAGGCTATAATGCGTTATTAGTTCCACCTCGGAGTGAATACATTATGCTCATTGAACAAACCCTTTTGACCCTCACTTCAGTGTCGCCTGAGGGAGATTGTACTGCTATGCATATGCTAACCTAAGCACTTACTGCAGCTTACAGCATCTTAACCATAAAATGACTTGATATTGTGAAAGGCTCTTTGCATACCTATCGCTGATCCAGCGAATATAAACTCTGCAGAAGGATTTTCTGAAATGGAACAATAGAAAATCTGGTGTTTTAGAAGCAAACGAAACATAAATATTTTACAGATATTTTACAGTCCGTTCTCTTGAAATGTGAGGCTGATATTCTGTATTTTTCAATAAATCCCATGAAAAGACCAAAAACAACAGTGAATGTAAACAAGTATTGTGAGTGTGTCAAAGCCTGATATACCATGAACACACACACACGCTGTAGTTTATATATAGCACTTCTCTTAACAAGCTTATAACATGCTTCAC
This sequence comes from Enoplosus armatus, assembly GCF_043641665.1. NCBI lineage: Eukaryota > Metazoa > Chordata > Actinopteri > Centrarchiformes > Enoplosidae > Enoplosus > Enoplosus armatus. The sequence continues at coordinate 2,244,859 of NC_092199.1, read as the reverse complement.
AAATCAACTCCAGTAAAAGTGTAGAAAACATCGGATAAAACAACACAAATAAAACAATAAAAATCCATGCTTTTGAATTAATAAAGTACATTAAATGTACAAAAAATATTTAAATTGTTTTTATATGAGTAGGTTTTGAAAAGTGGTTTAAAACCAGTTTCAACAAGCAAAATGTGGATTAAGCAGCTGAAAATAGTCCCCAACAAATGCACTACTTCCTCCTGTTTGAGTGACGTTTTATAAAAACTACAGTGAGCAGCTGTTTTAGGAAATCTCTGAGACTTTAAATAATAAATGAAATTGTATATTTGTGTATCGTTTGTAGTCGGGGAGTATTGACAGGTTTAGAATAAGACCAGCTTTATCCTTTCACACTGACTCAACATGATGTGACAGATCATATAATACGACAGTATATCTGTTGCATTTAAAATCTCTCCATGTTATGATTCGTGTCGTATCTTCGTCTTCGTCATGTACAGCAGCAGCTCACTTGGTACATTCCCCCTCGTCTGTTAAGCTGCTGACAAACACACATGCTGGCTTTTTTTTCCCTTCCATCTCCCCCTATTTGTTGCTGGTCTGCAGCTCATACAGGATTGGTTATCGCTCCTCTTCCTCTCAGGGAGTCGGGGGAGTCTCGCCTCCTCTTCTGATGCAATAGAAACCCCTGCAGCAGTGCACTGCTGTGCTCATGTGTGTGAGGGTGTATATATGTTTAATAGTCCCCCACTGCTCCCCTTTGATGTCTCATTGGTTTGCCAGCTCACTAAATGCACACACAAGCATGGCTGATACTCCCACTGCAAAAACACACCACAGATTAGCTAACAATTATGTTACGTTAAGAGCAAGCACACACATTTCCATGCACGCGTGGATCTGCAGTGGTCATGGGAACTGTGATTATGGTGTGCAGATATTATACGCACATTTGAAGACTCCCCCTCATCCTCAAACAGAGCAGGCAGAGGGGATTGGCAGCTTGTCTGTAGGGGTGAACATGGACTCGAACACCAGCCTGCGACTGCTGCTGCTGCTGCTGCCACTGACACTGTCAGAAACACAATGGAGCAGAGTGCTGCATAATTCTCTCCTTTTCATTGCTCTCAGCCTCACTTATACAAATATTAATGCTCCATTTTGCGTCTCTTGTGCTCTTGTCTTTCTGTCTGGAGTGGCCAAACTAATCACAGCCTATTGTCTTCTCTCTTCTCCTCAGTGTTGAATTTGGAGGAATGTACCACACTGTGTGCTCATGCAGGGAAAGAGGATCCTGTTGAAACTGTCACCACTGTTCCAATTATTCATCAGCCATCTTCATTTCCGAGGGAATTATCATGAAGCCTATAACATGTGGGATTATTCTTTTCTGCTTGTTAAAGCAACCAAAGAGACAAAGCAGAGGAAATAGTTCATTAAAAAAAATATCATTCCTGCGTCCTCAGAGCGCTCTGTAATACCATACCATAATACTATACTGCACCTCATTACCATACATATTACAATACGACAGCCAGGACAAGAGTTCACTCTGCTCAGCCAAAATTCAGAAAGGTGACTCGTCAGCGGTGGATACATTTTCATGGACAAATTCCCGCGAATCTAAAAGAAACACAGACATTTGAACTCGCCTCTATTTTTGTGTGAGGAAAATGTAAATAACATTATATAATATTTTATTATCTTTCAAAGGCTTTTGGACAGAGTCTAGAGCCTCTTGGGTGGGTGTTACCCATGACAACGGTGGAGTGACAGCTTAGAGACGGCGTTGCTAGGAGACCTCTTTGTCATCTTCCGTAATATCAAATATCTTATGAACGTTTTTTATTTTTTAACTAGTCCACGTCGCTCTCTACCATTGGCATTTTAAGCTGTCTGTCCCTTTACAGCTTGTTGTTCCTCCACTTGGAATGAGGAAGGTAGTTAGCGTATCTCGCTAACTTTGGCAATCATGTTATCTCAACACCTGCAGCTCCTGCACACTCACTATGTTCCTCCAGCATTATACTGTAGAAGGAAGGGGCTGGCTGGATAACAAGGTCGCTGAACCACACTGTTGAGCTGAGTGACATGTTCCTGATGAACACGGACACTTTAATTTGCTTAAGTCAATCACACATACGTCCTGATACTGAAAATACTTGCTAGAGCAACTAATCAGCAGCTGATACTTGTCTCCCACAAGTATTTAGGATAGTTACTTTTGCCTTTTTAATATATATATAATATTTCGTGATCTTTTTTAAAGATATATGTAGGAGCCAGTGGCCTTGGGGCTGAGTGCCACAGACAGGATACGGAAGTCAGAAAGAGGGACAGAAACGACGATTTTGGTCTTCTCGTGGGATTTGTTGACGATAACAAAAATACTGAATATCGCCTTTAAATTTAAATGACCTTTAAAGTCATCGGTTGTTACCAAAAATTCATGCTCACTGGAAAAACACCAACTTAGGAGCACTATCACTGCATACCTGTTGACAAATCTGTTTGCGTTTTTTTTGGGATCATGTGCATTAGCATCATGCTAAACAAGCAATCCTAAACAAGATGTTACGATAATGAAAAGAGTCATCTGCAAACATTAGCAGGTTGTTGTTTTTAAAGGGAGCCCGGACTCTTTGCAAGGCGTTCATCTGTGTTTCTCATGTCTCGTACACAGAACGTGACCGGGGCATTCTCTATACAGAGAGGCATCCCCAGACTACCCCTGCCACATTTGTCCCAGAGAGCTAGCTCAACGCTAACCCATTCAGACAAATGCTTTTGTTGCCCTCGTGCTGTTTGGCTGTTGATATGATGCTCGGTGGAAAAACGCTATTCCCCAATCTGACCCAGAGAATAGCGGGAGTGTTTTCCACCGCTGAAAGGCTTAGGAGACTGCTGCAGTGTTCCCCGACTGGCTTGCCGACTGGCACAGTGCTGAGGCACGTGGCCAGAATCACTTATTGACACTTCACTGCCATCTGCCAAGACTGCAAGGTTTGCTTAGCAGGCTGCGCATTAATAAGGCTGAACTTGGTGGAAAGCAATAACAGGATGAAAAGGCAATTATCTTTTACTGTAGGCTGAATATCTGAAGTAATATAGAGACAAAACAGAATGAAAGCTGTGCGTAAGCTGGAGACGTGTGTGGCTCACTGGGGAGTTTATTTTACAAACAGTAAAAATCAGGAGGTCACTCGGGTCACTCACATCCTGTCTGGAGATGTCAAGGTCAAACCCAGACTCCAGTCACTGCACAAAGTGTATAAAACCTCTGATCAGCCCAGACTCACTAGTTCAGCAGGGAATATCTGGGCAGGGAAGTGAACAAGAGGTTCCCTCCTCCCACTTAAAAACAAGTGCCCTTGAGCAAGGCAATTAACCCCAGCTGCTCCTGTGGAGCTGCTCCGTGGGAATGGAACAGGACTGTGGCTATATGGGGCAGCTCCTCTCCTCCTTCACCTGCCTCTCCTCCCCCAGGCTGTTGTGTTGTGATGTGCGGCCTGTCGCCTCATTCTGTGAGCGCTGCTTTTGTAAATGCAGGTTCGTCTGACGAGACACAGAATCTCACCAGCACAGTTCGTCTGTTGACTGTTGGGGAAGTCTCACCGGAAAGGAATGCCACGGTATGCAACAGTAATACCCATGAAATCTCAGAGTTCGGGGGTGTGGCAGCTGTGCGTGGGGGGGCATGTTACAGCTGTGCACAGCTGCCTCATCAATCAAGACCCTGTGTATTAGCTGGTGGGAAATCTGGTCTGACCCGCCAGTCGGTGCTCTAAAGGTGGAGTTATGACACTCGGCAAAGGACTCGTCAGGTTTAAGGTCTAACAGCAATAGAAAGAGCTGTGGATGAATATAAACACACGCCTGTAAACATCTGTGTGGAGGAGAGGAGCTGATGATGATGATGAAGCTGTTTTTAACACAATGCTGGAAGTAGAGGTAAGGTCATAATGGAAGATGGTTCTACTGTTAATCTACACCCTCTCTGTAAAGTTAGATGCGCTATTCATTAACCTGTACACATTCAATTTATTCCTTTTATAAAAGTCATTCAATGACAAGAGACGTGCAGTATGTTATCCTGTTACTGATATTTGGGGTCAGTTCGACCCCAGAGAGGTCAAACCTTCAGATAAACCTCTCATGAACAAACTGTTACTGTGTAAGAATCCAATAACAGAAAGCCAAATAGACTTAAATGGGATTTGGAGGGTTTGTGTGGGTGTACACTGTGGAGCAGATGAAAAGTAGTTGTATTTAACTATGTTTTACAGAAGTAATGTGTCATTTTCTGTAGCAAACTTGTAAAACATGATCAGTTTAGTTCCTATTTTTAACCCATAATACCAAATATCAACTATCAGGCTGATCAAACAATGTTCGGTGTGTTTTTTCAGCTGCGGAATTCATCAGTTTGTAAAATGTCATAAAATACAGACAAAGAAAAACCCAGTTAGAGAAGCAGATACAGATGTTTGATTACTTAATGATTCCTCGATGATCAAATCGGTCGCGGATACATTTTTTATTAATGGACTAATTAGTCATTTCAGACTTTAATTGTGTTTGTATTCTGGTTTTATTGCCTCCACTCCTCATTTCAGACTCCGCAGCCTCCACATGATGTGTCCGTCCTCCAGCAGCTGCCAGATGTTAACAGCTAAACCTGAGACAGTAAAGTCATAATGTCCTCACAAACAGGTTTTCCTCAGTGTCCCATCAAAACCGACGGGCAGCGTTGTTGGCTCAAGGTTGTTGTTGTTGTTGTTGTTGTTGTTGTTGTGATTATCAACAGTTCTGCAGCAGGTCGCCTGACTGGATTATAAAGCGTTCACTGTGTTTGTGGCAGGAAGAGGCTGATGTGCAGCCAGCTGTTTGTTAAATGTTATGGAAAAAACATAAATAACTAGTCGAGTAAAATCTCATGTTAATTTCAATTATTATATCAAATGACACAAAATAAAACGTGTCGGCTTAAATCTGAACTGAAGTCTGTGGTGACGACATGAAAATGTTCATTTCAGGATGTTTTAAATCCTGGAATTTGTCAGAATGTTGAAGAGATGTAGTGAAACAAACATTCATAAAAATGAAACATGAAATCATGCTGCAGGAGCTCCTAACAAACCACAGAAAAGGAGTTTTGGCAGAACAATATAACAGTGACAAATGGACTCAGGAACGTTTTCTACATAAAAGCTCATTAATGGAAACTTGACAGGTCTTTTGTTGAATGGATCACAGTCAGACAGGAAGGCGTAACAAGTGAAATTATACACCTCTTTTCATTGTCTTCCTTCAGTGATTACGATTCAATTTCAAGCTGCAGAAAACCATGTGACTGTTCTGCCCTCATGAAATTCATGGAATCCCTCATGCAAGGAAATATAAATAGACATTTTCTGACTGCATGTCCTCAGAGGAGACTGATGTTTTATGCACATTTTGTCCGTTTTGTGGACTGATGGCTGTTTGAGTTGCCTTTTTACTCCACACAGATGTTCAAGTCAAACACGTTGCTAAATTACATCTGAGTTTAAGTACAATCAATGTTGACTCTACAGGTGTAAGCTGATAGAGTAATCCATTTTCTAGGCGTTAGGGCGTTCCGTCCTAAACTACTTTGTAGAGTTAACGTTTTCCTCTGCTGCCTCTCTGAGCGACAAGCTAACGCCACTGTAAGGTAGCTGCATTTTACAAAGTCAGCAAACAGCCTTTATCTCTAGTGTTGAATCCAAAATGGTTCCTTTTTTGTCATGTTTTCTCCATTTTGCGTTAGCCAAGCTCGACCTGCTGTGCTTCTATACTTATGTTCAAAAGGTAGTTTGAAATCTGATTAATTTGTTTGTCTGATGCATTTGTAGGCATCCTTTACAATATCATTTTTATGTTTACTTTATATGGAATTGACCTTTTGACCACTGGCCATTTTACCATGTCACATATGCAGCTAATTAGAGTTAAAAACTGAATGAAAATATTTTCTGTCGATTGATTAATTGGCTAATTGTTGAAGCTCTACCTTGACCTGAACATCTCGCGGCATTAGAGAGTGATATTATAACGTGTTACTCCAGTCTGATGGGTCTCTCAGTATTCAGGCAGTAACTTTTCCTTCAGGACTTAGAGATGATTCTTTCCTGTTTGATGCCACGTTTTTAAGTCAGAAATCAGTTTTCATCAGTCAAATAAAACACAAGATGAATGAAGTAGAGAAGAGCAAGATTTCTTCTAATAATCTGTTAAGTGTAGAAGCTTTTATCCTTTAATCCTCCATAAGATCTGTTTTATTCTCCAGCAGGGAAAACAGCACTTTCAGAATTTCAACATTGCAAAGAGCTCTTTTCTTTAAAACGTTATTATTTCCATATTTGATTTAACATCATCAAACCTCTCCAACGTTTTCTCATATTTCTAGCTCTCTTGAGACCGCGTCGCTGTGGAAATCAATTTCATTTGCACTTAAGTCACGAAGACACATCCCATATTCACACTGTGTTCCATGAAATCTGTGGATTAAATCATTGTACGAAGTGTGATTGTGGTGATTTTTATCAGCCAGCTCCTGTAATGACTTACAACAGCAACCAAAGTCACTTAGATATGACAAGTGCAGCAGCCGTCTTATGAGTGATCGCCAGAGGAGTGTGAAGAGGGGGAGGAGGTCCAGCGAGAGATCCTGGGGGGAGATTTATTGACCGTTACTGTTGAAAATACTACCACTCTTAGCCAAGCTCACCTGAAGAAAAGGTCCTCTGCAGCAAATCTAAGAGAATCGTCGCTTCATCCTTCTCCTCGACTCATCTGTTTGTGATTCTCTTCTTTCTGCATGTTTCTTTCCTCCTTTGCCTATAAGCTCTTGTCCTGACCTCCGTCTGCTCCCTTTTCCTTCACAGTTCACCAAACACAAACTTTATAATTCCCACTCTCTGCGTTCCTTTCTCCTCAGTAGTTTGATTCGTGTGGTTGAAGGCAGAAGGTGTGCAGCGTCTGGCTGACAAGCACTCTCAGAGACCATAAATCTCCAAACATATGAGAGGCAGCACACATAATCTGTCAGGCTGTTCTCAGTGTTGAGAGATGCGTGTGGGTGCTTGTGGAGGGTTTCAGCGTTTTTAAGGACTCTCAAAACATTATTAATGTAGAAGGAGCAAAACCCCCAAGAGATCATTTGGTGCAACAGATTGTTTGTGTGCATGCATGTGTGTCTGCAGTGCATATTATCCTCCATGTTCACGTCTTTTGACACGATTGTTAGTGTTTCCTACATGCCTGTGTACACGAGCGTGGCTGAGTGCCATGGCTGCATGCTCTCAGCTTGTTGCAGCCTCAAGAAATCAAACAGCAGACATACAGTGCTTGCATGGACTAAGCAAAGACCACAGATGCAGAAGGCAGTCGGAGCTGGCTTCACATAGCACTGTGGGAGCTCATTACAGTATTCTTTGGGCTGGAAAATGTCTGTCAGTGAGGATTCATTAAAAGCCAACCTGCTGCAGCAGCTCCTGCTAGTGCTGTAATGAGAGGTCCTTCACAATTTGGCTCCCCAGTGGTTAAAATTGGACAGGTGGAATATCAGCGTTAATCTGCATTACAGATAGAGGCTGTTGAGATTGAGCTTGGCTTTGTTGTGGTCAAGAACATCACATGTTTGCTCAGTCCGCTCGAGGCCAGAGCCGCAGAATAACGTTCATTATCTTTCTTCAGAAACATTTCGCTCGGCTGCTGCTGCCCAGTTTCTCTTTATCATCGCTTCTACAAACTCCACTCTCCTCTGCTGAAAATTTAATTGAAGCATTGTTCAATAGTTTTTGTCCGTCATTATTAATGCAGGTGGACTATTCTGAGGCCGTCTTGGCGTATCCTGACTCTGATGTTGGTTAGAGTCGGTTTGTTTAACCTGGGCTGCTTCTGTCTGAGGCTCTAATTTTATCTTCAGTGTTCAGCTTCCTTGTTGTTGGTAGAGGAAGATGTAAAGGCTGCTTTGTCTGAGGTGAAGTGTTTATTTTGTCTGTGCTAAAAGCTTTCTTTTTTTAGTCGCTGGTTTGTTTCTTTGCATTGATTTCCCGAGGCCATCTTGTTTGTGTGTTGTACATTTTTTGTTGTCAACTCATTGATTACTGTATTGTCGTCTCAGCAGAAGTAAATGTCTCAGTATAATTTGTTCTCTTTCTTTCTTTCTTTCTTTCTTTCTACCTGTTTTTTCTTTTCTCTCCTAACTTCTTAATCTGGTTTCTTGCAGACTCGCACGCCTCGTGTGACTCGACTCAGCCCGACACAGCCGGCTCTTGCTGACCAGGCCAGCAGGGTATCCTTTGCGTCAGCTGAAAATCTGGAGACCATGTCAGAGCCTGATATCCCCATTGGCTTTAACCGGATGAACCGGCTCCGCCAGAGCCTGCCGCTGGCCCGCTCGTCCAGCCAGGCCAAGCTGCGGGCGCCAGGTCAGACCACTGTCTTTAAGAAACGATGTACACTCTGTGCTTCACTGTGACCGGTGGCCATCAATGAGATGCTCTACAGGTCCATCTGTTACATCAGCTGCAGTAGAAATCACTTGAAGCCTTCATGTGCTGCACAACAGATGAGCAAGAGTTAGCTAGACTATGTATGACATCAGTATTGATTGATCATTGTAAAGGTGCTCAGGAACATTATTACTAATGAGATTTCTGCCATGTTTGTAGTTTTGAATTCAGCTTAATCGAATGAGTTGCCAGTTTGAATATTTATGTTGTTACCTGCTGGTGGTTCCATCTTTTTCCTACCTGTAGATATTTTCTATAATGTCAACATTATTACTGATGTTTTTGTAGCCGTGCTCGTGTCGGTCGGTTGATCATTTTGGTGAAATATCTCTACAACAACTCCCAGAAGGATTGCCTTGATGTTTTGTACAGACATTCGTGGTCCCCAGTTTTAATCCTTCTGATCCTCTGACTTATCATCTAGGGCCACATTTAGGGTTGACATTGGTTTAAAAAAATGTGTCAATCTATTGGATGGATTGCCACATTCATGTTTCCCTCAGGGCGAGTTTATGACCAAATACCTGGAAAACGAATAACATTCCCACCAGCTGCTAAATCAGGATAGTGAGCAGGGTGAACATTATACATGCTGACATGTTCTTGTTCATCAGCGCAGTCCTCCTCTTGAATTATCAGAATAACTATGTTGTTCATAACCTCTGCCGACCCTCTGGACACTGCAGCTTAACTCACCTGCCCCCTCACAAAACTCTTATAACAGCCTACATGCCATGTTTTACCTGTAAGATTCACACTTTAGTGCCTTTAGTGTCGTCTAACATGACGGCAGTCCAGGAAGTGGTGGCGTCCTCAGTCGCGCTGATGTGTCCTCCTCTTCCATCACTCGTCTCTGTTTCCATCAGTTAGCTTTGAAGTTGGATCATTTTGAAACAAGGCTTGTCGCAGTCAGCCTGCCATGTTGTTTTCTTGTGTTCGAGTACGATGACGCTGTGAAACAAAAGGCTAATGACTCGACTGATGACATTCAGCGTCTCAAATTGGGGGCTCCTCGAGTTAATGCATCGTCTTTTTCACAGCCGTGGCTTTGATTGACAAGATGAGAGCCAATCACACCCAGGACGTGTCCATGCATGAAAACTATTCATCTTCTTAGATGTTTTTTAAAAAAAAACAGCAGCAAACAAGATCTCCAACAATCGAGTTGATAAAACAGCATCCTCTTACAGGGAATCACTTCCTTGTGTCGACTGAATCTAGTAAACCTGTTAAAAGCCTCCGAGTGTGGAGTCAAAGTCAGACGTTGGTCCGCTGCGCTGAATATAAACAGAGCTGTCTGATCTTCTAAATGATCTACTGAGCTACCTGTCTTCTTTGATTAATGGCTTAGGCAAGAAGCAAAATCATCTGCTTCTTTAAAGTATCTGTCTCGCATATGAGGAGGAGGCTGCTGATGCATTTGCAGGAGTTAGAAAAGGTGGGACAAAATGCAACCAAGGACTGACTGTAATTCTGAGCAGAGCACATGTTAAGAATTGTTCCGGTGTGATAACATATCAGGGCTCAGAGGAGAATGAATATTTCAAGCTACATTAGGAATAATGTTGGTTACTGTAAGTCATTCTTAAGTTTAGATCAATCTCTGCACCACTTCTTTGTTTTATTGAGACTGTGTGGATTACAGGCCACATGAGGCCCAAAATAAAAAGTTACCTAACACTAAACTCACTTTTTGAGTCAGTAAATCATATGTACAGTTGCTTTTTTACACCATCAATTGATTCAGATCCCAGTCTGGAGTTCTTTTTATTGCATTGGTAGATTTAATTAAAATGAGTCTGTGAAAGATCTCGTCCTCGGTGCCCCTGAGGTTCAAGGCAAGCGAGGGTTATGTATGTAACTATGGCTCTGTGAATTCTGTATGACATGTATTATATAGTAACACGGCTGAAGCGTGTTAGCGTAGACGGTCAGGGAAAGACGGAGTGAGGCTCGAGGGTGGGGTAACCACAGTGGCAGGAGGTGGTGGGTTTGAATGTGTAAGGGGGGCGTGTTCAAGCTAAGAATGGGTATTTGATTCTTCTACACTCTCAGTGAGCACAAACAAAACTATTATTTTTAGGTGAAACTTGTCCCTCCACTCTCTGTTTTCATCCCTGACTCTAAACTTCATTACCCCCCCTTCAACCATCGTGGATCTCCCTCATTGCTCCTCCCCATCCATAAATGCAGGGATCTTGTTCCTCCAGCTTGGGGAGGAGACTCGCAGGGTGCACCTGACCCACGAGCTCACCAGCCTGGATACTCTGAGGGCCCTCATTGTGCACATGTTCCCCCAGAGGCTCACCATGGCCATGCTCAGGTACGCCTGGACCACGTGTGTGAGAGTATATGTGTGTACTCAAGTTATTGAGCTGTCTACATGTTCATTGATTGGCCTGGATTGTTTTTTCAACATCTGCAGCGCTACATTGCAAGTTTTATCAATCAGTCACGAGATGAGTAAGTGAGTCATTGCCATTTCAGACACAGAAATAAAAAGTATGTTTTACAAACATGAGGGAAATCAGGAAAGGATGAAACAGACAGATACAAATCAATAAAGCCAAAGCAGGTGTGAAATGGCTTCTTTCAGGCCACAACTGGACGTGCATACAATCTCCTCTTTAGGCTCAAAGCTTAACGATCATGTTGAAGTTTGAATTCTCCTCATTGTTTGTGTCAGGAAATATAAACTAAAACGATATGACACCTCAGCTACATCAAAGCATTTTGGACATATTTGTGGAAACCGTCTAATCTTTGAGCCTCAGAGCGGGCGTTTCCTGTCCATAGTGTCACTAACAGTTCATTAGCCCAATAGTTAGTCAGTGATCAGGTCTGTCAGAGACCTCAGGACAGCAGCACCCTCTTCTTTTGTTCCTTCTGTGTTTAATTAAACACAGAAAAGAGCTTTAACCTGTATTGATGGTCTTTGGAATTTAATTTCATTTTGACTTTGAAGCTCAGGCCTGATGTTACACTCTGTAGTATTCCTCAACAGGACAACTGGGTCAAAAAATAAGTATTTCAGTTATAGATGATGTGCATAATGTGTTCTGAAACGGCTTGGCGATACATACAGTTCACTTTGTTGTTGTCAGCAGGACTCTCTTAAGTCCAAACTCACTGAATATTACACTTGTGATGAATTTAATATAAGACTGCGTCCAGTTGATTCTCTCATTACGGGCTCCTCATGCAGTTAAAGATCATCCAGTTCCCCTCCTAGTCTGTAAATGAATGTGCATCGCTGATTATTAGCGGGTAATTGGTGCTGAAATTGGCTTTGCATGGACTATTAATCAGTATTTTGATGGCTATTGATGCTCAGGTCTCCCAGCACAGCTCTGCTGATCAAAGATGAGACCCGTAATGTCTTCTACGAGCTGGAGGACCCGCGGGACGTTCAGGACCGCTGCGTAATTAAGATTTACTGCAAAGAGCCCATTTACGGCACCTACCCCGGACACCACAACCCACACCTGGCTAACGGAGACCTGCGGGTAAGTCTTTGTACATTTACTTTGTGTGATTTCTGCGTCACTGAGAGTTTCCAGTGTTGTAGCTGCGTCCAGTCAGTTCCTGAGAGAAGAGAATGACTGAGACGCTGTACAGTATCCCTGACTTTTCATCCATATTAGCTTTGTATTATTGTGGTGCCAAAATGTAAACTGATGCCAAGAAACTGATCCCGCTTCAGTCCCAGTCACCTTTTCCTCCATTACCAATTCATTCTCTGTGCTGCTGGCTTATGACTCATAGATTAGGGAGCGAGACAAACACTCGTCTCTTTCTGGCAGTGGAAGATAGCAGCCAACCAAATCATCCCGCGAATAATACATTTTGTAATTCCCCTTGAAAATTGTTATTTATTCACCCCCACGCCAGTATCCATCTCCCACGTAACTCTGATAATATTTCTGTGTTTACAAACACTCGTTTGCGTTATGTAATGTGTCCAAACATAAGTTAGTCCCTGGGAGGGTTGGAGTGAGTCATGTGACCTTACTCCAGCACTACTGTTCTTGGATCAGTGCCAGTCCTTCACATCACCAGTGCTGACTAAGCTGGATGCAGACTTGACTGTAAAGTAGCATAAACACTATCAGAGATGATAGATGTGGTCCGGTTCATCTGAGGACTGGGTCATGGATGCAGAGTGTGGTGGTGGTTGTAGTAGAAGTAGGTGGAGAATGCTGCTGTATTTGCCAGTTTGGTTTGTTTTACTCCGGTTGGTGCGAACTAAACAAGAGGTCCGAGACGGTTTAGTTTCGTCTAATAATGCTCATAATCGACATTTATTTTAATTGTGTTTGTTGTGTTTTCAGGGACGATGGACATTGATCAACAATGTTATTGGCCAGATATGAAATTAGCCATTAAACACGACAATAAAACACACAAACATGTCAAATTAAAACAGGAGGAAGCACCGAGACAGGAATAGGGCAAGGAACAATGCAGGAAATGATGCAAAACAACGTTAAATCGATTTTGTGAAAAGCCGGCGTGAACAGGAAACCAACTGAACCGAAGCACCTTCAGACAGTCTGAGAGTTTCTTTGGAGGCGAGAGGGAAGATAAAATGCCTATTTTGACCTTTGACCTACTTTGAGTCTAACCTTTATTTCAGACCGGTTGGTTTGTCAACATAAAAGCAGTCCGTGGTGCAACAAAGGTTAGGTACCCCTCTTAACGATTATCAAAACTGTTGACTCCTTCCACTAATTGCAGTAGCAGCAGGTGGGTGCAGGTAGTAACAACAACGTTTTGAGATGTAAAAGCCATTAAATTACTTTAAGAAGTGCTTTCTTTTTTTTTTTACCTCTTCCTCCTCCTTTATCTTCCAGTACCTGTAACACCCCTCCTGTTCCTTCTCTTATTGACGAGCCACAACAGGATTTATCTTAATTCATCAGTCAGCTGCGGGCAAAATGAATGTGGCATCAGCCTGATTAGCATGATTACTAATGCTGTGTGCATTTGGTTACAGCTGGAGCAAATTAAACCGTTGCCAGCAGATCGACGGAGCGCCTGATGTCATTCAGTTTTGCAGAGTTAGTGTTTTCTGCACAAGACCTTGCATTTTGTTGCCGTCTAATTACAGTGCGATTATGGAAATGAGAAAGCAGTAATTCAAAGTGTTAGAGAATGCAGCTTTTATAGAATGAAATAAATTATAAACTAGATAAATTACATTACAGAAAAACAGACATATGCAGCGCACGCTGAAAAAAAATCGAATCTGCATGTTAAACAGTGGAGATGAAGTGAGTGTTGTCGACAGCAGGCCGTTTTTGTTGCCGTCAATCAAGCAGCCTGGGGTCTTTTGTTTACATGCTTGCGTGTGCGATTGCTTCTCTGCCCGTCAGTGTGCATGAGTCGCAGCTGCCCGCTAATGTTTTGGAGGTGACTGTTCGTCTCTCGTGGGATCGCTCGCCAACTTCGGATTGTGCCGCGGCTCTGAAATCTATCCCAGCGTTTTACAGCCTTATCAAACCAGCAGGCTTACCTTGAGGTTTATGTGTGTGTGTGGTACACTGCCATGACCAAGGTGAGAGACTAGGACGTGTGTGTGTGTGTGTGTGTGTGTGTGAGTGTGTATTACTTATGTTGTGGGGACATAAATCTGTTTACACGCTCACATTGTGGGGACTCGCCTTCCTTTTGGGGGCAAAGCGCAAGTCCCCGTAACGTAAATCATTAGACATTAGGGTGAAGACTTGGTTTAAGGTTAGGCTAAGTCTCCAGGAAATGAATGTAAGTCAATGTAATGTCCTCTGAAGTGATGGAAACACGACTCTGTGTGTGTGTGTGTGAGCTTATTAAACCCCAGCCAGCAGAGCCGAAATGATTCCCTGATTGCAGACCACAAAAGCATGACCAGGATTACTGAAGTCCATCCAGGACTGGGACTGGAGGACACAATGTGGTTAAGGACGAGATTGATTGGCAGATTTCCCGCAGCGGGAGAAAGGCCAGTTTTGAATGTCGACGTGGGACGAACCATTTCGGGGGGTGTACCTGCGATAGACGTCTCGTGACTTCAGGGGGTCTTGGAGGTGGAATGAAACGCCTGTATGTCTTCAGCGCTGTTATAGGATGCTGTCGATACGAGGCTGTTGCTAAGATACAAGATGGAAGACGATGGCACTAGACATTAGGCTGCTGCGAGGATGTCCACAGGGTGTTGTTGTAAGAGGCCTCGGGGTTATTATGTAGAAATATTGGTTTTTCAATTTGCATCGTCTCCAGGAGATAGCGTTGTGCGTCATAAGCAATTACTGTGTTGTCTTCTTTTGTGTTTCTTTGCTGTATCTATTACTCTTGGCTTGTGGGGCTTTCACTTACACTCTACTGATGCTGCTGCTCTCCGCTCTGCTCCGCTTTGTTTCGCCTTTCTCTCTTGACATTTGGGATTGATGCCAAAAGATAATCCCTTCATGCTCAGTCCGTCAATAAGATATCAAGTGCAACTTAAAACGCACTTAAGGGGGCAATTTGGGGTCTTTCCTGTCAATCTCGAGACAGCATCTATGAATCGTTGTAAAATGTTACAGTAAAGTGAACCTGCAATTACAATCTCATCAGGGCCGTATTTACCAAACGTCTCAGAATCCCTCCGACTGAGGAATCACAACTCTAATAATGATATTTACCAATGATCCATTTGCATTAGACATTAGGCTTAGCTGATCATGTCAGTTTAAAGTAGATCATTTGACTCTGCTGTGTGTTATATCCACTCATACTGTTCAACAGTGCCACATCTTGCTTGTATTGTGAAATTATCTCCACGCAGCAATACTGTTGCAAACCCTCTGTGGGGCTGTGGGCACTTAACCCATCAAACTGTCCAATTTCCTGTTTAACTACACGTTCTGTTAACTCAAGTGATTCTCACAGGTGGGGGGGGGAAATGGCTTTTCTAGATAAAAAGGAGCTATAAGAGCGATCAAAATTTGATTTATTACTGCCGAAATCATCATCGTTGCAAAGCTCCACTTTCCGTTTTAAAATGATCTTTTAATAAGCTCATTGTCATCGTGCCTCTCTTCCCACAGAATATAGAGAGGAATCGTCAAGTCTTTTTCCTCTGACCAGTCAAGACTTCCTGCTCTGAGATCCCTGATAAAGGCCCAGTTCTGTATCTCTTGTTCTGTTATTTATCCACAGAGGGAGATGGTTTATGCACCTCAGGACTCGCCGACCAACCGCCGCCTCAGTAACCCCCCCATGTCTTCCCAGCATTCATCTTCCTCTGCCTCCCCTCAAGGCTCTCCGTCCCGCGCCCGCCTCCTCTACAGTGGGGGCAGGCCTTCTTCCTATGCTGGGCCACCCCACCACACCCACTCCCTGCCGCACCAACACCCGCACCCGCACCCGCACCCGCACTCCCAGTCCCACCACTCCTCTCCCCACCAGCAACCACAGCTCCACCAGCCCCATCACACCCAGCCGGCCTTCTGTGCCTCCTCCAGCGCCATCCTGGAGCGCAGGGACGTGAAGCCGGATGATGATGGATCGAGGAGCATGGTGCTGCTGCGGGGAGACGAACGTGGAGGAGGGGGGATCTACGCGGACCCCTACTCTCTTGGCCCAGACACAAGTCGGATGAGTCTTGCGGGAGGTCCTCACTCCCCTCTACCTGCCAGAGCAGACCCTTATGGCTCCTTATACCGCCGTGGAGGAGGAGGAGGAGGAGGAGGAGGAGGAGGAGGGGGGGGGAGGAGGAGGAGGAGGAGGTGCTGGATCAATGCGTTCACTCACCTCCTATTCAGCAGCCGCTTTACAAGGAGAGCTGATGGAAAGCGGGGCTCTCTATAGACCAGGAGGACCGCTTTATAACGACGCCTACGCTGCGTCTATGCTGGCCATGGGGCTGCGGGTGCCACCTCCTTCCTCCCCACAGAAGATACCCGACATGAGGGATTCCTATGCGGGCACCATGCCCGGTCGGGGCTCCCCCGGAAGGCAGAGTTTGAGAAGGGACTCTGTGACCTCCTCTGTGTTCGGGGACAGTCCCAAAGCCCGGGGCCAGGGTTCAGGGATAGGTCTCACCTCAGAGCAGCTCTGCTTGATGGCCGGTCCTGGAGGGGAGGGAGGGAGCGCCGGAGGCTTCGGCTCACCTCTGTTGGGGAATGAAACGGAGACCAGGTGGGACAGCCTCAACGCTGTGATATGAACTATTTATATTTGACTCGTGTACCGAAGTAACAATGTAGTATTCTGTGTATTTATTCGCTGCAGCTAGACACACTATTCATCCATCAAAGTAAACTGGCTAATTCACTCTTACTTTGTCTGTTATGACCAGTAGCTTATTGTGGCTAATGCTAACTAATGTTAGCTAACTTTATTGCTGTGTAGCAGTTTGTTGACCCTTTCCCCCGGTCAGACCAGAAACTACATGTGTCCTCGCTAAATAGGTGGTGCTGGACGCTTGGTGACGTAGTTACTACTAATTTAGCTGTGAGCTGTAGTGAGACTAAAAGCAATGTAGAATTCAGAGTAAAACTATAATTTTCCACAACTGGTGATTATTTATGAACTGTTTAATCATTACGACCATTAATCTTGAAGCAGGGATGTAAATCATACCAGTGCCACACTTCCTCATGCAGATGGGGCTTAAAAGGAGAACATAGGGGGAGCTCTGGGGGAAGATTTATAGTGTTCATTATACTTAATGTAAAAAGAATACAGTGTTGTATGTATCTCTGGTGGCTGAATCCAGGGAGCGTATGGAGGCCATGGAGAAGCAGATAGCGAGTCTGACCGGGCTGCTGCAGAGAGTTCTGAGCAGAGCGCCTGAGGCAGAAAGCCCGTAAGACACACACACACACACACACACACACACACACACACACACACACACACACACACACACACACACACACACACACACACCAGGAAGTACAATCTGAATAAAGCTGCTATATATACTTTTTATGTGATTGTCCAAAACTCCTAGTGCAACATTTATACCACATATACTGCCCTCAAAACTTGGAAAAAATAAAGTAAAAGTGTTTATACCATGAACACTTGGCTAGACATGTAAATTACTTAGCAACACAGAATCTGTCGGTGATGTGGGAACATTATCATAATTCGTGTCCAGTATCTTAATTTACTGCCCACTGCTGTTGATCATGCAGGGAATAGTTGTATTTCTTGTACACACACACACACACACACACACACACACACACCAGGAAGTACAATCTGAATAAAGCTGCTAGCAACACATATATTTTCCACCATATATCAATAGCTTCTCAGTAGCTGAGTCGATAGTGTGTTCTGGCTGTAAGTACTTTAACACTTGCCTCTTCCAGGGAGAAGATTGAGTCAGCCAGTGACTGCTCAGGAACTGACAGTAAGTGCTCACTACCCCCCCAACAAAAAAGAGAAACTATTTCCTATCACTGCCTGTCACCGCTCCCCACTGCTGCCTGTTTGATAGCCACATCAATTGGCTCTTCTTCCTCTCACAGAGCTGCTGCTATTTCATTTTCTCTGCATAATTCTTAAAGTGCCTCATATGTGATCGTAATGGCTGACTCTGCAAGCTTCTTCATACCGTATGTGCCGGCTTTTGCTGCTGTGTAACTGGTGCCCATGCTTCTTGTTTTAGCTGGACGAACTAAAAAAAAGAAAGGTAGCTATGTGTTCCTGAAGTGTCTGGTTCCTGTTCCCCCGTCTGCCCCTCTGTGTTCTTTATACTTTATTTGGATCTTCCAAAAAGTATGTGTGTGTCGCCCTGAAGGACTTACCTCCCTCTCAGCTGGTGTCCTTCACTTTCCACTTGTTTTCTGTCTTTTTCAGTAAGATTGAGTTGCATTAATTCTAAAACAAAAACATGTTATTTTGTCAAGGTGTTCCTCCTCTGTCTTTAGTTCTCATTGAGTTATTTTTGGAAGCCAAACGCGTCCCATGTTCAAAACTTCCACTCAGCATTTGAACGTTTGTTGGACCTCTTCAATAACGAAATGTAAAACTGCACAAGTGCTGACGAAACTGCACGTTTTGAAAGCTGAATAAGGCTAAAATTAATTGATTTCTTTTGATAAAGAGTTCAGTTTGAGCTGCTTTGAAGAGATTTTGCGATTTTAAGTTCATGTTCTCTTGTTATCTGATTTGTGCATTAACATTGGGAATATTTGATCTTTTGTCAAATTATAGATAAGCCTGGACATGTTGAATCTGTTGCAACTTAAAATGGACTTTTCTTTGCAGTAGTTTTGTTTGTCGAACATTAATTTCTACTATAAAATCAGTAAAGCTTCACAGATTTTTAACTTGTCAGTGATTTCAGCCTTCTTCCTCCTGTTAAGATCAGATTCTTATCTGTCCGTCTGCCAGGATGATGAAAGTATGTATTTTCCTTCAGCCAGTAATAATCAAATGGACTCACACTGTTATCTGTGTGCTTGCAGTTAAAACCAGGACGTTCCTGTTTTTCATCTGAACTGGTGAGGCAGCAGAAAGTCATTTGCTGCCCACTGTGTCAGACGCTGCTCTAAAGCTGTCTTGAATTCTGGTTAAATACGGTCAAAAAAACGCCCACGGAGGCTGATTCTGATTCTGATTCTGATCTCCTGGTCGGAGTTTCTAGGACACACCCTGCAGCTGAAGCAGGAAGTCGTCAGCTGGTCTGCAGAGGTGTTGGCACTGAGGTGTTGGAGATGTTACGCTCAGTAAATGTGTCGCTCTGGTGGAGACACAGGACTTCACAGCTAAAAATGCAACTCCTTAAATCAGTTATCGATTGTCTTTTCCCTTTGTGTCGTTCTGCATGATGCGTGTGACTCAACACCCTAATTACTGTCAGAGCATTCATTGTCATTTCAAAGGATTATCTGAGTTGGAAACACTCATACGTCTGGGTTGTCTGGGGACTTTTATAATGAGATACTTGGATTTAGTGGAAATGCTGTTTTTTTCACTACCAACCCTGTTTGTCCCTGAAGCCGTCCCATGCTGTTTATCATTGTTAAGTTTATGTAAGACTGTAATCTCCCCCCTTGACCCTACAGCAGATAGAACTTGTCCTGAATTGCTGTTTCCAAAACCAATCTTCTGTATCCAGTCAGTCAAATTGTTTTCCTACTGGATGGACATTTGAGCTCTTTGAGGATTTGGCTGCTAAAGGTTTCTCTCCTGCTCCATGTTCAGTTCTTCAGTTCATTTAAAACCTTCGATTTACTAACAGTGTTTTGGGACAACTTCTATCAAAGAAACCCATAACTAAGCTACGAGAACATTCCCAGAGTTTAAATCCTGCTTTTTGTTTGGCAGCTTTGACTCCGTCGGCTCCCTTGGCCCTTATGCCACCTCCACCCTCGGGGGCCAACCAGCCTGTGACAGTGTCCCGTCTGCAGATGCAGCTCCACCTACAAGGCCTGCAGCAAAACACCAACGCACTGCGTAAACAACTGTCGCAGCTACGCAACATGCAGGTGTGTGAATGACGAGGGTCTAAATCAGCAGTTTAAATTTTGTGTAAACTAATGCGGGCTAAGACAACAGTCCTGCTGTAAATCCTCCCCCCATGAAGGGTATAATGTTTTTGTTGAATTTTGAAGACCATTCAGTTGAGTTATAGTATATATTCTGAGAGGTGTTTACAATATTTTGTCCACTCCATTTATATCAACGAGGGTAGACTAAATAACAGAAACACTTCTCTGTATGAGGCAATACAATTGAAGAGCACCACAAGCCTCCAAAATGACCATATCACACCCAGTTCAGCATTTTTACGCCGGCTCTCTGACCTTGCGAGGCAGCTGGATCCGCGAGATCACGCGAGAAAACATGTTTTTGCTTTTCTCCCTACTGGCTCATGTGGTCATATGGTTCGTTGATCTGATTGGTTGAAGTTAGCCCGTGACAGACGGATGGTTCGTCCAATCACCTGCCGAGGTATTTTTTTGAACGTGCCTGCCCTCTTTCCCGAACTGTTTCCACGGACGACTTCTCAGGTGGTTCTGTGTAACAAACCCTCTGCTGTGTCGGGTTACCGTCTCTGTTAGAATTGATTTTTTAAAATGTTATTATTAGTTTAAGAGGCTCTAAATGTTCAGCACCTTTATACTTATACTCTTAACCACTGCTTCAGGCCATCCAACACCACGGCATCAAACGTGCCAACAGTTAACACAAAGAAGTATAGAGAGGCAGCCTTTTCTTATCACTGAAACTGTGGAACAGCCTGTGAGCTCCTTCAAGAAACATCTTCAGACTTCCTTTATTTTATTGAAATATTTTATTAGTATTTTATTGTTTGTGACCTTTTTAATCTGTTTAAATGTTTTGTAATACAAATATGTGAAGCACTGCATCTTATCTATGAAAGGTGCCACACAAATAAAGTTATTGTTGTTGTTATTGTTGACAAAACTGAACATTATTATTTATTAAAGTAAAAATGATTGCAGGGCTGTTGGATTTTCAACAAGGTGTACTTAATAAACTAATAACCTGGTGTATATTTGGGCGTGCATGCTCACACAGTCGTGTAAAAACAGTGTAAAATGAACCATGTCTCTTGGTGTCCCAGCTGGAGAACCAGGACTCGGTCTTGTCCCTGCTGAGGCAGACGGAGTCGGAGCTGAGCCTCATGATGTTGGACGCCATGCGCACCCAGGAGGACCCGCTCCAGAGACAGCGCCTCCTAGTGGAGGAGGAGAGACTCAAGTACCTCAACCAGGAGGAGCTGCTCATCCAGCAGCTGCAGTGAGTTCAGAGCACCATTGATTTATGCAACAAGCACAATAAATGAAGGGTAGTTTGTCTTTGCTGCGCTGGTGTAGAGGAACACACGCAGACAGTAGGACCACACGCAGTGATGAAGGCTCGGTATCAACCCTCAATACTTTTTTGGTTTGTCTGAAACACACTATTTACCACATGTGGTACTGAGTGATATGAAGCTGTGACCTGGTCGTCCACAGCGACCTGGAGAAGTCAGTGGAGGAGCTGCAGAGGAACTCGTCAGTCAACCACGGCCTGGTGACCGAGCAGGATGTGGAGCAGAAAAGCAAAGAGCTGAGGATGCTGGGAGAGACGCTCACTGAGCTCAAAAGTAAGTGTTGTTATGAGCTCCTGTGTGTGTGCAGCTGTTCTGGAGTACACTTCAGTTTGTTCGATATGCTTCCCTCCAAGCAGCCATTTAGTAGTTTTCTCTGTCAGTCACAGAGCCTTTTTTTTTCTTACACGCAGTATATACATATATCTTCTCCCTCTTTGCCATAGAGCTCCATTGTTGTCCAAAAACTATTAAAAACAGACAGGGGAAGGAAAGTATTGAGAGACGGACTGGCACAGTGTTGGTTTTGTTGACAATAAGAAAATGTCTTAGCTTTCTTTATTTACTGTACATTACTGGTTAGTTTGCTGCAAATACTTCAGTATATTTCCCCCAAGAATCTGCATTATTTTGTTTTACTGGATTTTACCTTTTAAGACCAGATATAAAATGTCAGTATACTTTTTTTTATCCAAGTAGTTTTTTTGCTGCATGTCTTACAGTGTAAAGCTACTGTATGATGGTGTAAGTACTTATTGACATTACTTCAGTCACTCAAATGGCAAACAAAAGTGTAGTACTGTTGTTGTAGTTTTGGGTCATAGTTCATTTATGTTATACAGAAAAGATGAATATTCATGAAAAGTCTTTAATTGATATTCATGAAGTTTCGGGTTTAGCTTCCTGTCCTGCTGCTCTGACCTGTGTACTTCCTCTCTCCATCATGAATATTAATGAGTAATTCCAAAGCTCTCGGGGGCCTCATTATGATAATGTGTAGACTGACCACTCCTGGTTAGCATGTCCACCTAGCGCCTACCGATGCTACACCGATGCTATGATGCAGTGTTTGAGTGGCAGGTGGACAGCTTTCAGACGCTGGCTGCGAGTCGTCCACACATACACCCACAGATGAGCGCAGGCTTTGTTTTTGTTGCTGCACGTCCAGCATGCCCTTCCCTCTCATTTGGCCGACCTCCACTGAATCCTCCTCACTGAAGCCTCCTGGATATGACAGGAAAATCCAGGGGCTTCAAATCGCTGCGACAGAAACAGCATCCTGTCTTCCTTTCCTGTAATCCTCCCTCCCTCCCTCTCCACCTCCATTCTTCCACACATCATTATCTCCACACATCCCTCTGACATGCCACTTTCTCTCTTCATCCCTCTGCCTTTCCCTCCCCATCATTCTCCCCTCTTCATCCCCCTTTCTCCCTCCCTCCCATGCAGACCAGTTCCCCAGCCTGCAGAGTAAGATGCGAGTGGTGCTGAGGGTGGAGGTGGAGGCTGTGAAGTTCCTGAAAGAGGAGCCTCACCGCCTGGACGCCCTGCTGAAGCGCTGCAACACAATGACTGATGCGCTCAGCACGCTCCGCAGGTACACATATCAAACACTCCTCAGTGTGCTCAGAGACTGTCTGACTTTCTTATTGAGCCAAGTCAGATCAGACGCCACATTTTCTCCTCTCGTTACACGTTTTTATTGTGATTTTCTGCTGCAAGATTCAAGACCGCTTGTACCAAACCTCACGCTCACTTACTGTGCTGAAACACTGAATAATGTGGCTGGGCGTTGTTTAAAATGGACTAGTTTAAGTCACGATACCAAAATGATTCCTTACTTTGCTTTTATTCATTTATTTAGTCATCACAATAAAAAATACAATATCTGCACAAAGACATTCACATGTATGGAAACATTTTTTACCTACATACACTCAAACATGAATTTAAAGTAAACACAAGCTTGTTCAGGAAGCTAAAAGTTTATAGAAAAGATAAATGGAATGACATTAAATGAAAATAATAATAAGGGAGATTTTTCTGCAGTTTTGTTGTTTCTTTCATCTAAAATATAGATACAGATGTTTAAAAATAGGTAGTTACTTGCTTCTATTCTTTCGAAACAGATCTTACAAAGGATTCCTGCAGATACATTTAACACATTTATAGCCGAAATATAGCATAACGGCAGCATCAAATACTAATAAATGATTAAAACAATAATCGGATGAATCGATAATTAAAATAATTTGACAGAGCATCATATTTGTGATAAACTGAGTGCATTTTATCTTCTATTTCCTGTAGTTTCTAGTCTGCTTCTCTAACACAGTCCAGGACCTTCATTGTGTCCTGTGTGTATTGTAGTTTCTTGTATCCCTCCTATATGTACAGACAAGTCACAGAAGGAGTGTGGAAGAGCCCTGAAGACCTCTCCAGCCAATCACAGAAGAGAGCCGAGGACACGAGTCGCAGCTCTGACCTGGACATCCTGAACAGTCCTCCTCTCAGCCTCACTGACCTGAGCACCAGCGCCGGCCTGGCCAACTGGATGCCCGTGTCCGCCCCTGACGCAGACACCTCGGGCCCCGAGCAGGACATCCAGCCTTCAATGACCTTCAGAAACCGGGTTCTCGATGACCTCCCGAGCCGCCGCCCTGCTGATAAGTCTGTGTCGGCCGAAGTCAGGCTGGTAATCAGCTGCTGATTATGTGTATTTTTCTTCATCTGTAGATGCTGCGTGCGATCACACACTGAACACATTATTCTCATTATCATGTCAGATTAGCCAGATGGCAAATATCCATTTACATTTAAAAGTGCATCTAAAGGTATTTAAATATCTTATTGAGACCCTGAACACACCAGCAGCAGCAGGCGCTCTCTAACATTATTTATCTGTGTAATATTAGACTCATGAATGTGTCTCAGTTATGTTTTTATCAGTCTGCATGTTTCAGCTCGTCATTTGTCTAAATCTGTATATGTGTCAGGCGGCAGAGCGGGACTGGGAGGAGAAGCGTGCCAGCTTGACCCAGTTCAGCGCCCAGGACATCAATCGCTTGCTGGAAGAGACCCAGGCTGAGCTGATGAAGGCCATCCCGGACCTGGACTTCGCTGCCAGGCACATCAACAAGCCGGCAGTGCCCCCCAAGCCCCAGATCACCATCCCAATAACCTCCACCACAGTTACTTCTCCCGCAACTGGGACCACAGCCACCACCACCTCGACCACCACACCCAGCGGGGACCAGCAGCCTGGCAAAGTGCAGCTGGCTGCCCAGAAGCTGAACAGCATGGAGGGGGCTGGTTCACATCGAGGGTCGGGTGAGTCGTCTCTGTTTTTACGACCATCTGTGCAGTAAATTCAGTTTATTTACCTTGTAAAAAAAACTGCGGTATGTTTGAAGTTCTGAAGTGTTGTCCTCCGTTTACAGTGGACCTCAATGTGGCCCGGTATCGTACAGAGAAACCGTCCAAGTCTCCGCCTCCTCCTCCACCTCGCCGAAGCTTCCCGTCAGCACACGGCCTCACCACCAACCGCACTGGAGACGTCATCGTCACCACCAAGAATCTGAAGGTGAGACACTTTCAGGGGGGGGCTGTGCAGGCGGTCGAGGAGGAGGAGGAGGAGGAGGAGGAGGAGGAGGGTTTTTCTGGCACCTTATCTTAAGTCTGTTGTGCATCATAAAATACAGATACGTGGTTGCTTATTTCTATGTAAACATTATCTCCTGAATATGATTAGACTCATGAACACCCTCAACTCCACTTACGTAGCAGCTAATCAGTTAAACATGATGATAAATGATGATGATCTTCACCCCGAAATTAAAGTGAAAGTATGGATGTTCCCAGCCCCTCTACGGGCTCCAGATCAGGGCCAATCCCGACATTTTTTTATTAATCATTATTGCCTAAGTAATGATGATAAAGCCGTGTTTGCTTCTGGAATGACAGCCAGTCTGAAACACCCCCCTTGCCTGTTCATTAAAACACTGACTGGGTTTTTCCCTTGTGAACCGTGGAGCCACTAAACAAACAGTCAGCAGTTTCTTTAACGATGTGTTACTCAGTGTCGCAGGGTGATGCAGCGGAAACAGCAGCTTTGCATGTAATTTTAGTGACATTTTGCAGGTGAACCACACCTCTTTAGTGCTGCTGTAGGTTGAAAGCGTTTTGTTAATGCTGAAGTTGTAGAGAATCTGTCCAAATCTCTGTTAAATATTATGGGAAGCCATTTTAAGCCCTGGATACTTTCAGCCTCCAGGTGTCTGAGATCTGCAGCTCCACTTTGAAATACAGTCTCAGCGGTCTCGTATGCAGGGATTCAGAAACATGTTTTGTGAGACAAGTCGGATTCTGACCCACATATTAAGAAAGCTGCTTTCACATGTTCGACAGAGTGAGATTCCCGTCGGCTGCAGGCAGTTTTAGGTTTGGTTGTCAGGCAGAACAAGTTGCTGCCGCTCTAAAGCCTCCCTGATCTCTCTCTGCGGGGGAAACCTGCTGAGTCGAATTCACTTTTGTCTCCAGAACAGTCTGAATCCTTCGAGGCATTGATTCAACAAGGTGCTGGAAACCTTCCTCACGGACCTCGGCCCTTTCTGATTGAAGTCAAGTAGTTTCTTATTAGATTAGGTTTTTTTTGGTTCAGCTTGAGGTCTGTGAAGTGTGTTTAATAACCTTAATAATCCACCAGCGGGAAGTATTCTGTTAAAGAGGAAACTCAGTGAACCAGTGTTCAGGTCCTTTACTCATGTATATGTTCAAACAACAAACTGTAGAAATACTTTTACAAGTAAAAGTCCTGTATTGAAGTATAAGTAAGTATAATCTAGTCATCTATCGCGTGATGTGATTCTACATTATATGACACCGTGTGATAGATGAATGAAGGGTTTGATAATTCAACTTATCTGACATTAAATGAGAAAAACTTTTACAGGACAAATGTGTGTTTTCCCTGTTTTTAAATCCTGTCACTTGTTGTTAGGGTTTCCTACAGGACTGCACTGATTGGATCTTTTGTTGTTGTTGTAGAACCAGTTTTGGTAAACTAGATACAGATTTAGTGAAGCTATCTGACTCTTTTCTCTGTGCAGACGCAAGCACATGATTCAGGCTCATCTGTTGACATCAGGGCTGCAACTAATGATTATTATGAGTTATTTTAAGATGTGTTTGTTCTATAAAATGTCTGAAAGTTGTGAGAAATTCCCATCACGATTTCCTAAAGGCCAAAGTGACGTCTTCAGATGTCCAAAACCCCAAAGAGATTCAGTTTACAAGACTGTGAAGAAAAACAGGACCAGGGAATACCTGGAACAGATAATCGACTACTCAGCATGTGCCGAGTGAAGTGGTTACTGTGTGCATGAAGATCGGATATTGAACACAACGAACCAACGAGGCCTCTGTGATACTTAACAGTAAATAAAGTAAATAATGACTGATTGATTAATCCGAGTTTGGACAACAGAGAAGGATCCTGCTGATGAACATGAAACTGTGAACTATGACAGTTTATTCTTGAGAGGTTTTGCCATCTTTATTTTCCCCTTTCAGATGGAAGAAGACAGTGACATGCCTAAAACTCTCGTGAAGCTGAGGCGGACCCCCTCTGACACCCCTCGACCCGCCTCGACCCCGCCTGTGATCGCAGCGTCGGCCATTCAAGACGAAGACGACGAAGAGAAGATTATTGCGGAGCTCGAGGTACGACAGATTAGACGATGGATCTGCTGGTTGTATTTTATATATCATGTAGGTTTATGTTGCTGACTTTGGTGTGATAACATGTCTCTGCTGCTCTGCTCTCATACAACAACCACGGATCAAAGATATTTCAGAGAACGCCTGTAAAAGATTGTAATAAAAGGTTCAGCACCCTACCAAAGGCCACCCCCACCCCTCCCTGCACCTTGGGGTCCTTGGGCAGAAAGGTAACAGCCCCCTCCGTCTGCCACGCCTGTGGACTGCTGCTTCTTCTACTGCCTGTCCTTTACTGGCATCCTCTTCCCTTTTTTACTCTCTACTTTACTCAAGCCTTTATAACTACTAATTAAAAAAGTGTCAACTCCTCTTGAGAGTAGAGAGAGTGGAGCTTCTACAGTTATAAAACTGGGCCGGTTTAATCACAGATAGATGTACGCATCGTCTGTGTGTAAAGTTTCTGTCACTAGATGCCACAAAGTTCAATGAAAATAATTTAAATGGCCAAATATAATAAGTGGATCTGGATATTAGCTTGTTGCAGATATGTATGTGTCTGTGTTTATGTCGGTATCAAGAATTTACAGAACAGAAACATAGCTTGCCCACCAGACTCCACTGTAAAATGTCCCGTTTATATTGGTCAGATTTTTTGTTTATGTTTTTTTTAACCTCCCAAATATTATATATAGCTGCGCTCCAGTAGGCTGACGAGCTAACGTTAGCATAGCAAGTAGTCAGAGCGAGACAGACGAGGAGCCTGGTGCTGATCTGGAAGCTGCGTCTCGGTCTGTCTGTTAAAAAGGAGCTCAAAATAAAACTACTTATAAAAACAGGAGTGCTGGGCTGTGTTCACGCTGTGGCACCATGTTGGCAGTGTTGTTGTCATCATCATCCCAGTATACAGTAAAATCAGTATACTGGACATCTCTATAATACATAGTTAGTTTGGCAAACACACCGCTATTTATCAAACATGAAAAATAGAACATGTATCTCCCAGTAACACACACATAACACCAAATTTCAAATGAAGCGTTAGCAGAAGAAAGAAAAGATAAACATCACATTGTGGTTTCAGTGAACTTCTCCTTCTGACCTTGTTAACAGTTCCTTTCTCCAAACATTAACATGATGCGATCTTTGTTTGTGAAACTTGCCCTGAGTTGTTGTTTGATCCTCTCGCTTAACTGCAGCTTTAGCAGTGTAAACATGCAACCTTGTAATTGATGGTGTGATGTGCAGCGAATCATTGATTGAAGCAGACGATGTATTTGGTTTTTCTTTCCTTGCAGACTGCAGCGAGTGCACTTCTTGACAGCTCTGGTGACATATTTAGCTGAGTAAAGAGGTCTTGTTTTTGTTGGAATTATCGCACAACAGCGTTAAGCAGGTAGCTGTCAAAATAAAGGACAGCGAGGGGGAGGGAGGGGAGGGAGGGGATTTCAGCTTCAGAGCTGCAGACAGAAACGTTTCTCTGAATTTATTTTCTCACATGCAGGTGTTTTAAATTCAGATCCTGTCTTTACTCCCAGAAGGCGTCTGGGCACCGCGCTGTGTTTAAAGTTGCCAGCGGTGATTAATGTCAGCAGAATAAAACAAAGTCTCGTTCTAGATGTTGGTCATCACAACAATATTTCCCTCAGTGGAGCCGTTCCAGGTCACCAAGTCGTGAAAGGTTCAGAACCAAAACTGAACACTAGACTGACTCACTGGGAGAAGTACGCAGATCCTTTACTTAAGTAAAAGTTGAAATACCAAGTTATAGACATACCCCATTACAAGTAAAAGTGAAATCAAAATGTCAAGTAAAAGTACAGTATTATATATAAGGTGTACTTAAAGTATCAAAATTAAAAGTACTCATTATGCAGAATGGCTCCATCCAAGTTATATTATTATGGAATATTATATTATTTTAGTTTTATCACTAATTAATTCACGTAAGGGCATTTTAATGTTGTAGTTCGCCAATGTGGAGCCAATATTGGATACTTTGTGTACTCCTGGGTAGATTAGTAATACAGTACTGCATCATATTATATGTTTTTGTATGTAAAATTAAACTCTTAAGTGTCAAATCAATGTAGTGCTGTAAAGTACAATATTTCCTTATGAATTGTTGTGGAGTAGAAGTATAAGGTAGTATACAATGGAAATACTCAAGTAAAGTACCTCCAAATTGTACTTAAATACAGTACTTGAGTGTGAATGTACCTCGTTACATTCCACCACTGACCTTTTACATTACACATCTCACTTGGGGGTCCACATACTTGAATGCGTGTTTTCCTTGTAAATTAATATAATTAATATCTGTGTTTTCTTTTGGCTCCCACAGAACAGCAGCAACTCTCCGGGGCCGACGAAGGGTCCCACCGTCGCAGCCAGACTCAAACACCTTCAACAAGGCAGCCTAGAGAGGCCCAAGACCCGCAAGCAGAAAGAGGATTTCCCCAAAGTCCAGGGCCAGCAGCAGGTATTCCACTTCTAAAACCTCCACCTCTGATGCTCCGTCTGCCTCTGCCTCCTCTCTGCTGTCACTTCAGAGGAAGCCCCCCCCCCTCCTCCCTCCCCCAACTTCTGCGACATGAGAGAAACTGTGTAGGCCCAACCAGCAGACCACAGAGATTACACACAAACCAGGGGGGGGAACTATCTACAGATTTCTACCCGTTCTTGATGTGTGTTTTGAGTTACTGGATCTAACCTAGCTTGCTTAGAGATCAAGTTTTTGTCGTACGAGTATGTCGATGTTTTGATTTCCTGAGGAAGGTCTTGGTGGTGCTTGTTACTGATTAAACTAGCTTTATTATAATAGTCAGATCTATTCAGATACATCCTTTGCCTCCATTGTGCGACATAATCTCCAGTAATGCCACGGACTGATTTCATATCTCAAGGTCGAAGTGACGATATTTCACCGTGATGATCCAGCCATGTGTTCTCCTCATCTCCTCCTCATCCTCGTCTCTCCCTCTGTTCTTCCAGTAATTACCACATGCTGCTCTCACCCATCACCCATCCTTTAAACCTCAAGGTTAGCAGGCAGCGCTGCAGCAGTATTTTAGTACGCTGGTGTGGCTGAAAGGTCCTCGTCCCAGCCAAGAGGCCGATCCATTAAGCTAGCTTACTCAGAATTGCCTTTTAAGAGCTCTAATGCTGCAACTTATTATGCAAGATGACGGGAGTGAAGCACAAGGTGAAGGGTTAGCTGAAAGAGCTGTTTTTGTAGACAGTTTAATGTGTGCAATAAACATATTTATAGGTGGTAAAAGATAAAGAGAAGAAGTGGAGCGTTGTCAAGGAACTGACTGAGGTTGTGGGCAGCAGAGGAAAAACTAAACATATGGAAGCAAGTGATTCAAATAAGCAACTGTATACCTAATTATTACATTTCATGGAGCTGAATTTATAACAGTGAAATGTTTCACTTGACAAACTATCTGAATTTATGTTGTTTGAATTTCTTGTAGGTTCTTTAGTTTATTTGCACATATATAATAATGATTAAAAAATAAGTTTTGCAGAACTTGAAATTGATATTTTATAGAGGAGGTATCTTCATGAGCCACATCTCCTGCACAATGTTCAATTTCAAAACCTTGATTTTAATTTTTGGGTTCACAAATTCACAGAAAAGTGTTAATAAAAAGTCAAGTAAGAAAGTTGTATTGATGAAATTCAAAATGAAGAATTCAACCTTGAACTCTCACCTGATGATGACTGTTTGATGACAGCTGATGAAGCGGCTGTCCAATCAGGTCACGTTCTGTCAATCATGTGACCCACGAAAAATAAAAAAACATCCAGAACATTTTTAAAACTGTAAAGAGTGTAATTCAAACCACAAACATTCAGATGGTTATCAGAGTCAAATATTTCAATCTTGTAAATTTAGTGGTAATTTCACAATTAGGTATTTAGTTTCTTATAAAATTGAAATTGTTTCTCTGCTTCCAACCGTCCGTCCACACAAACAGACTCAAACACTGGAGGAGCGACAGGAAGTCATTCACTGTGAACTGACTGACCGCCTCGGCAGCGACACGTGGACGTTGAGAAAGGTTCATCTTTAACCGTCAGGAAACTGCAGCACAGTTGTTTTCTACTTCAGCTCAAACTACATTAAAGTACATCCAACTAAATGGGGGGGGGATTGTCACAGCCAACAGCGTCTCCATGCAATACGCTGCTGGGGGGGGAAAAATAAGAAGATGTAGCATGAAGACACATCGCTCAGGAGGGGAACTGTTGTCCTGCGTGGGTGTAGCAACAGGAGAAGTAAACCTATCAGAGCCGAGGATGTAAATGAGCGGCTCGATGCTAAACGAGGGGTCACTCCTGAGTCTGTGTGTGTGAACGGGAGGTTAAACTCTGCCACTTGGCCGATGAACTCTGAAGGCCTTTTAAATGTGAAGCTCTGCTCGTCTTATCTGCTCCTGCAGGCGCTCCCAGCTGCCCCCGATCCCCCCCCCCCCCCCCCCCCCCAACCTGCTGAGCGGAGCAGCCTTGACCCATCCTCGGCCACGGTCCTTTAAAAAAAGAGCTTTCAGAAAATACTGGGAAAGAGGAAACGATAACACATCCAGCCAGAGAGCACCTTAACTGCTCGCACCAATCCACGTTTTCTCCAAGAGGCAGCGTCTCTGCATTTGGGGCAGAAATCTTCTTTGATTAATTATTGAATTTACCAATTAAACATGCAGTGCCTCATTTATAAGTTCATTTAGAGTTTATTATATTCATCGCAGGAGCCCAGACATTTTTAGAGACTTAACGTTCATGTATGAGGTTATGACTCCCCAGAAAGGAGGATGTTTAACAATAGCTTCCATTAGCCGTAACAGCGGTTAGCACGCGGCTAACATGGCTGACCTCCGCCTGACACGGCGCTGCCATCTGGGCAGACCTCGAGGATTAGTATTCAGGGCCGGTGGTGTCTTGATGCAGATCTGAATATCAACTAATTTCCCTCATTGCTTTTTAAAAATGTGTCATCCAGAGATCCTGAAAACAAACAAACAAGTGAAATAATCTTGTTTTCTTTTGTGCATAAATGTTTGCATAGTCGGGGGGGAGCTCATGGCTTGAGATAATGTCATCAAACATGGTGTTAATGTTACACGTGTCCTCAACACAGTGAAAGATTATCTAACAGATCATGTGAGTAATTATTTGGTTCAGCATCAGTAGATCTTAAAGCGTCTCTGTCACTCTAAACTGTACATACAGTGTTGTGGCTTGTGGGTCAAATGAAGCGCCATGTATAAATAATAATGTATCATGATGCAGTAAAACAGTCACACATGGGGGACAACAAACGTTTTACTCATTAACTCGCATTTGCTGTCACTTTACTTTTTAATCTTGTATTTTCTTTTTTCGCCCCTTTTTCACATGTTGCCTGTTTCATGATCAGCAGAAGGTGGTGTAATGTGTGTGTGTGTGTGTGTGTGTGTGTGTTTGCTCTTGTCGGGCAAATTAATGCGTTCGGATTGTGAAATGTTTGTTAACCAGATGCTATCAGACTACAACATCCATCGACAAGAACTGCCAAAACAATATTGAATCTCAAAATGATTTCCACTGTTGCTGACCTGTGCAGGCAGGCTGTGTCTTTTTGTTTCATTTCTTGAGTTTGATGGAAAAGTTGCTGCTCTGCTGCATAAAAAGAGGCGGTGCACTGTATAATCCCTGTTGAAGCCTGGGTGGTGCACCTGTCTGCCAGTCCTTTTGTTCCTGGGAGCGCTGAGAGAGCCACAGATGTACCGGTGTCCCCCCCGAGGCTCCAGGCAACACCTTGTCACCACAAACTGTTTTCTTTTATTGCTGAACTTAAGCTGTTGTCAGGCTCGGATTCTTCCTCCTTGTACACCTTCTTCCAACACAGTTACAGACAATATGAGCATTCAGGAGACGTGAAAGGCCTTTTTTTTTTTTTTTTAAGTGTGTTTTTATCCAGCCAGCCTTTTCTTCAGGCATTACAGTCGGGTGTTAATCCTCAACCGTCTGCACAGAATCCATCTTCATCCAGCTCTGTTAGCCAAAACTGTGTCTCGTCTTTGATCTCGTCTCTTGAACGGAGGCATTATGCCCGATGGATTTTAGACTTTAAAGGATGATTCTGGTTCATCACAACTTGGGTCTTATTTTTGTAGTTTTGGCTTAGTATTGATATTATTGCACGAACCAAATGAGTTATTTAGAAGCCAGATGGGACAAAAAAAACACAAGCAGTCAAACGATCAGACAGCTTGTGAATGAACCCCCTGACCAGCCAACTGATTGTAAACATCCATCTCATTTACAGGCGGTTGTCGTGACAACGAGCTAAAAGGCCCTGAAACACTCCATGTGGCTGTGAGTTTATTTCTAAAAGTGAGCCCTTTCACATCTCACCTCGTCATTTGATCCATTGTTAATATAGAACTGTTGATTAGAAAGCAGACGAATCTGCGAGCTCCGTCTGGCCAATCACCAAGATGGTAAACAACCAAGATGGCTGCCGCTGATGTGGAACGTTCTGAATCTAGCTAGTTAGCGTAGCAGCCTACCGCTACGTCACACGTTTCGTTGCTCTGATTGGTTGCAGCGTTCAGAGGCAGGGTTAGGGTTAGATGTCAGGCTAACTGATTAATGAATCTGGGTACCTGGAACCGGATCCAAAGTTGAATCTGCTATCGGATCCCAACATCTGATAGAAACTATGACCAAAGCTACAAAACTAGGACTCAAGTTATGTTTATCCTCAACTTTTCTTGAGGCTTTTCTCTGTATTTATGTTTCAAGGACTCGTTCAAGCTCCGTCCGTCATGTGAAGACGCACTCGGCTCTCTTTAGACTCACATTCCCTCTGTGGCGCTCTACAGGCTACATGCCCAGCGCTGTAAAGTCATTAATCTTCCTGAACGTAACTCGTTTGTCCTCTCAACCCTTCTGCCTCGCTGAACGTTTGGATGGACAAACCGTCTCCGGCCGTGTGCGGCCCCCAGACGAGTCGGCGGTGGGAAAGTCTTTCATTAGCACAGGCGAGGGGGGGGGCCGAGGGGTGGACCGGGTGGGGGGGGCCAGGGGGGTGGACCAGGGGGACGGCCATGTTTGGGTAGTTTCTCTAGTTGGTTTGTTTATTCGTCCTCAGAGACTCGAGCTGTTTAAAGATCAGATCAGACAGAAGAAATGTTTTCTTACCAACACAGAGAGCCGGGGCTAATAAAGAGCTGCGGTCAGAGACGCTCCTCCTCCTCCTCCTCCTCCTCCTCCTCATTCTCCTCTCCTTGTCCTCTTCTTCCTCTTCCTCCTCCTCCTTCTCCTCCTCCTCCTCATTCTCCTCTCCTTGTCCTCTCTTCCTCACCTCCTCTCCTCCTCCTCATTATTCTCCTCTCCTTGTCCTCCTCCTCCTCCTCCTCTTCCTCTCATTCTCCTCTCCTCCTCATTCTCCTCTCCTTCTCCTCTCCCCTTCTCATTTATCCTTGTCTCGTATCCTCTCCTTCTTTCCTTGCTCATCTCTTCTTCCCTCCTTCTATCCTCATCTTCCCTCTCCTTGTCTCCTCTCCCTCCTCTCTTCTTCTCTCCTCTTTCCTTGTCTCCTCCTCTCAGACTCATTGTTTCCTCTCCTTGTCTCCTCCCTCCTCTCCCCTCTTCACTCTGCTGTCTCCTCCCTCCTCTCCTCCCGTATACTTCCTCCCCCCTCCCTGCGTCACACGGAGGAGACGAAGAGGAGCTGAATGAGGACACATTTTCTGACAGCAGAGCAGCATTTCTGCCTGTTTGCAGCTCAGCGACAGCGTCTTCCTCTCGTCTCCCCACGAGCACGAGGACCGTCACGCCGCTGCACCAAAACCCGACGTCCCCGGTGGCCAATCAGGAGGCAGAGTGGGGTGGGGTGGGGGGGCGTAAACCTTAAACCTCGTAGTATTTCAGACACACAGATGAAACATTGAACAAAGACTTGAATACATTTGTCTGTTTGTAAATTTAGATTTTTGTCTTTTTTTCTTTTCCCCCTCCCTTTCACTGCTTCTTGTTTTTGACTTTTCTTCTTCTTTTGTTTTTTTGCTCTTCACTCGTCCCTCTCTGCTTTCTTTTTTTGGGGCAGTGCTGAGATTTCTGTCACTGACTGCTTCTTCTTCTTCTTCTTGTGCTCCAGCAGAAACACTGCTCATCCCTCTGGCCAATCATCATCAGTTTCCCTTCACTGCTTTCACTCATCCTTTTGGTCTGTGAGACAGTCTGTCTGTCTGTCTGTCGGTCTGTCTTCCCTTCCTGTCTCTCGCTCTTGCTTTGCTTTCTTCATTCTCTGTCTGCTTCTCAGGTCTCAGCTGGACTAAATACGTGAGGAGCGAGTACTCGGATCATTCTGGTTTTGGACTCGATCCTAGTTCAGACCTTGAAGGCGTGAGATTTGAACAATGTTTGTGACTATCAGCTAGACGTCACCCAATGATCCCGTCACAACACGCCGATAATCTACTTTACATTAGGTACAGATTTATACATGCACCCCTCTGGACCTGCAGTATGAAGCGGTGTCTTATCCATCGTCTACCACATCTAACCATCCAGCACAATATCTGTGTCCCAGTTTCATACCACAGTTCTGAGTCTGAAGAGAGACAAAATACCAGTACGGAAGAATTAAAGGTACTACTAAAGATTTACTACTGCACTTCCTTGAAGTTGGGGGACTTCAAGAGACAGATTAAATAAGACAAAACTGGAGCGTCTTGAGACATCCTGACTCCAAACATGCTGCATCCTACATTTCCCATAATGCAACTTGACAGCATATTTTTATTATATAAAAATATGGGGGGGGGGGGGGCGAGAAAGCTCAGGAAGCTCTTGACAAACAAAAAAAGGACCAAATCTTTTGAATTCAGTTGTCAGCGGCACGACGTCACAGTTTGATGAAGGCAAACATGTTACACGTCATGTACACAGTTAGTTAGTATACTTCATACTGACTGTGTACACGTCATGTACACAGTCAGTATGAAGTATACTAACAGTGTACATGACGTGTACACCGTCAGTATGAAGTATGAAATTGGGACACAGCCGGTATTTTGCTTTCAGTTCTTGTGCAGCGTGTTTTCAGAGTTGAACCCCTCCAAGATTTCTTTGTTATGAACATTAAATTAAAGCCTGGATGTAACACAGTTGGAAGGTTTAAACCGTCAAGTGTGAAGAGTTGAGATGAAATGTTTCAGGGGTGAAATATTAAACTGCGTCTGAAATGACAAGTTAAATAATCCTGCACACAGAATCTGTGCTGTTTGACATTCTGCTGGAGGGAATTATTAATCTCATACTGTGAGCGTGTGTTCACGCCACCGGCAGAAA
Source organism: Enoplosus armatus (assembly GCF_043641665.1). Classification (NCBI taxonomy): domain Eukaryota; kingdom Metazoa; phylum Chordata; class Actinopteri; order Centrarchiformes; family Enoplosidae; genus Enoplosus; species Enoplosus armatus. The sequence continues at coordinate 2,208,454 of NC_092199.1, read as the reverse complement.
TTAAATTACAAACAGATGTTTCAGTATTTAGTTAATACATTTATGGAATGTATTAGTAGACTCAGAAATAGCATTAAAAGCTCGCACGAGAATAGAAAAAAACGCGATTAAAGTATAACCTAAATCACTACACAGATATATTGTATGTATATTAAATGACCATTTAGTTTTTGTTTTGAAGAAATCGCTTTATTAACATGTAAAAAAGAAAAGTATCATCTATGTTTTATATAATCAAGCTTTTTTTGTATTTTTATACTTGAAGAGGATTCATAAGCATGACACATTTATTCTGTACATTATTATTTTTCTGTGTTAGAGATTTTTTATTCCCCCCCCCCCCCCCCTGCTAACCATGATCACACTTCGTTGTGGGAGAGTGGGAGGTACTCCAGGTGGTTGTGATGGAGCAAACAGTATATAGTACCACCACATTTATAAAAAGCACACATCCTCCTTCCTCTGAAACGATCACCTCACTAATAGGACGCCCCATTTTGTAGCTGTTCTCCTCTATTATAACCAACAAACTACAGTTTAAACTCTATTGATGGTTTCTTGATGAATGTGTGAGTGTTCAAAACCATTTGTGGATGTTCAGAAATGTATATAAACCCCGATGATATATTACAAAATTGATTTTATGTGGAATTTTTTTTAGACGGGAAGAAAAAAAAAAATCCAAAATGGCATGCATACTGTAAACATTCCTGCAAACCTGCACGCTGGGTCAACAGAGGTCTCATTTTCTTGTCAATAATTCTGTGTATACTTGTGAGTGTATGATAGAGTAAACAAATTGTACAGTAACATAGATTTTTGTATTATGTTCAAAATGGGTCGGTAAAGCCCCTTTTACTGTCGGAATAAAGAAAAAAAGGATTATTATAACTACCGAGAAAGGTATTTGAATGATATCGTATATCAGCTAAATCCTGTCCCTCCAGTCTGAGAGTGATGCTTGCTGTGTCGGGTAAGTGTTGTTTGTGAATCGTGAAGAAGAATGATAATCTACTACAGAGTCAGTATAACTAAAGACCACCTTAACAGTGCAAAAACAACACGCAACTTTTTGTGTATGGAAAGTAAAAGTTGCTGCTTCGTGTGAGAAAAATCAACCAAACAACAAAAAAAAAAAAAAGGTTGCTGCTTTTGTACGTTCCTGTTGTGTTTTTGTGACAATAAAGGTGACCCTCTTATACACGACGGCTGTAAGTGTGAATCTGTGAACGGTCTGAAGTGACTCATCGAACAAATGTCTTTGTTGTGAATCCATAGCTTTGTCGGTTCGTCTATAAAACGTCAAAAAAGTGGTGAAATCACAGTATTGTTGAGTGTTTCATTTGGGCTTCATGCAGAAACATTCCTGATCCTAAACCTCCACATTAAAACGCTGTTGACGGTATTGAATTGACTCGAACGGATCAGTGGAATTCAACATGGTGACCAACAGCAAACAGTCTTGACAGCGCTGACGTTTGAGGGAATGGAAATGTTGGAAGCTAACGTAGCTAATTAGCCGTGTTTTACCAAACCAGCTCTGTCGGAGCAGAAACTGCTCCACTAAAGAGGTTTGGAGGCAGTTATGAGACAAACCGCAGACGAGAGAATATATTTCACTGTAACTGCTGAATTTTGTAAGACGTCTCGCCAAAATATTCATGCCAATAAAACCTAAACAAGACTGAGAGTCTTCAGCCTTGCTAGCGGTTCTGTAGGCGCAGCGACGCTTTGAGCTAAATGAGCTACATTATGTCATGCTAACACACAAACATGCTCACAATGATGATGCTAACACGCTGATGTTCAGCAGGTGTAATGTTTATCATGTTCACCATCTTAGTTTAGTGCATCGCTTTTAATCATGTTGACTTTGAAGACGTCCCCCTCGGACGAATAAATGTCACAGATCAGTTTAAACCGACCAAATATGTGCTCAATTAGACGTGAGCGCTGGTGTGACGAGGTCGGGCAGCGCTCATTTAGATTAGATGGAAGTTTAATGAGTCCTGAGGAGAAGCCGAGTTGTCGCATTAGCAGAGAGGAACAGGAGAAAGATAATAATCAAGAGTGAGGCGCGAGATAGAGTAGTTATTAGAAATGAGCCGACGTAGGTTTCGGTTTACAGGTTATGTCAACGTGTTCTTCGCTACAGACGGAGACGGATTAAAAGAAAAATAGGAATAAATGAGTGAAGGAAACGCAGAAGTATGAAAGTGATGTGAGTGATTTGCTGTGACCTTCAGTCTGGAAATGATCTGCCGAGAAGCTCAAGCACCGTTGAAAGGAATAATTCGACATCTTGGGAAACACTGTTGTTGGCTCGCTGTGTGAAAGTTAGATGAGAAGATTTGTAGTCATGTCAGGTCTCATGTTTCTGGCCACTTGATGGATTCAAATCCAATGTTCACTCTCACTGTTTATTTTTTCACTTCATCATATTTTAAATTTCTCCGCCGACTCCTGAGAAAAGTGTCTGTCTCTTTCTTCACCAGCTGGACGGGTTTAGAAACAGTTCTGCAGTGTGTCCATGTTATCTGTGCTGCAGTATTTGTACTCTGCGTGCTACAGAGAAGTCTTCTAATAATAATGTACACCTTTTAATATATTGATGTAGTTATTCTTTTAATATCTGGGTGGTTCCCAACCTGTGGGTCGGGGCCTCCACGAGGGGTCACAAGTTAAACCTGATTAACAGGAAAGTTTCAGCTTCACAAAATAATCAGAATTTCCTCTGAACTTTTGACTAAATGTCCGAATATGATTAATAAGCAGATGGAACAACTTTTACTGAGTCTTCATGTGCTGATAATTCAGACGGAGCAGCTTTAAAGTTGTTTGGTGCTTCCTGTTTTCCCCTCGAGGCCTGGAAGTGAGACTGTAACAGCTCCGCCCTCGTGCTCTCGCTCCTCCACCTCCTGCTCTTTTTTTCCCCTCCCAACATTCAGACTGTACACATGTTACTTCTCCTTCGTCACCTATTCAGAGAAAATGAGACCGAGGCGTCACTACGGCAACAGCAGCCGGAGTCTCGTTCAAACAAGACGACGGACTGTAAGTACAGATTAAACACTCTGACCTGAATCTGCTGCTTCACTCGCTGTCGGCAGCAAAACTCATTTAGTCTTTTAACATATTTTACGTTTTAAAAAGTTGCATTTTGTCCTCTGTGTTATTTTTATTGACCAGAACGTTTTCGTCTCTTGAATTTTAATGTTTTTCCTGGAATGTGAAAACGTGTCCAGGCGGCAGTCGGATGCTCTTTAGTTCAGTTCACAAACTTCCTAAACCGGAAAAGCAACACGACATGAAGATGTAACGTGTGACGGCCACACCCGTTTGTATGGAGCCTCGAGTGTGCCGCCGGAATAAATACAGACTGACAGTAACCAATTAAAATATATGAATAAATTGATAAAATCTCTCTAGGTTAATTATTTAAATTAACATTAAAAAACATAATATAATAATATAAATACAAATATAGAATTTACATGTTCATTTTTTTCTAATTCTCCAAATTAAAGGTTTTTTTCGATTTGACTTGTGTATTTATCTAATTTAATACACTCAACATGTAACAAGGAAGAACTTCTGTTGAACCAAGTTTTAAATGTTTACTGCGCACACGTTTAAATGAAATGGAAACTATATACAATATTAAAGCTGGACACATTAATATGAGACATGAGGTAATGCAACAACTAAAAGTTAAATTTAAAAGCCTTTTTTAAATTCCTTTTGCGACTTCTTTACTTTTTTTCTTTTTAATTTTAAAATGGAATCATACAGCAAATTAAATTACATTTTATTTGTATTAAAGCGCCTAAAGTCAATGTTTTTTATATGAACAATGGATCACATGTCTACTTGACGAATCCATGGGGACAAATCACTCGACTCTACAGAGCGTTTTAGTGTCTTTCAGCTCAATTTTTTTGATTTACAACAACATTACTGTTTTGGTTCACTCTCTCAGCTCTCATCCGCACTGTGGCCAGCTGGTTTTTTTTTTGGAAAAAGCTTTAAAAACTCACTAGCTAGCACACATGTTGCTCCGTAACTGTTAGATGTGTTAATAAGCAACTGTTTGTCCACCATATCAACTTAAAAAGTGATGATATGTTCATGTTGTGGTCAAAAAAATCAGTTATTGCAAGTTTATTAATCTCTTAAATGTGAATTAAAGTAATACACGAAACTATTTTTTAAATTGTTGAAGCCTGTGAATATTTCAGTGGCTCTCTTCAGCCTCCGTAGCTTTGATGCTGTTGGGTTAAACGTTTTTTTTCTGTGTACATTTCTTTGTGTGTTGCATTTATTTTAGATATCAGATGAATCTTATTATTTTCTGTTTTTCTTACGCAGGCAGGAAAGTGAGAACGTCAGCTCTTCTGGTTTTGGTTTTGTTGGATTTATGGATCTGAAACTACGTCCTGAACATCCAGTAGACGACTTCGCCTCAGTATCAGGTGGATTACTGTGACAGAAAACCACAAAAATGGAGAACTTGTTTGACTTTGAAGGAGGCTCCGCGGACTACAGAGTATTTACGCCTTCAACTGACCTGAAAGAGGAACTCATCACGAGTTTGACGTCTTTCATTGAGCTCTACGGTGAACGCAGAGACCGTCTTCAGAGGAGTTCAGAGAGCTTCGTGCTGACGGCTGCTCGACTTCATGAAATGCACGAGGACGTTTCTGAGAGTAAGACGGTCCGAGGTCTGTCCTCTATGTTCGGAGGACTTCTTGGTGCAGCTTGTGGGGGCGTTACCGGTGGAGTAGGTGGGGCGTTTGGGGCAGTTAGTGCTGCAACTTGCGCCAGGCTTTGCGGTGAAATCAACGCAGTCGGTGCAACTGTCGGCTTTGTTGGCAGCGTGTTGGGTGGTGTGGTTGGGGGGGTGTTCGGTGGTGCTGTTGGAGGTACAGTCGGCGCCGAAGGAACTGGTAGTCCAGTTTACGCTGCAGTCAGAGACGCGACGTGGTTCACCATCGGCTTTGCAACCGGCGGTGCAATCGGTGGTATTTTTGGGGGGGCAGTCGGTGCAGCAGGCGGCACAGTTGGTGGTGCTTTCGGTGCGTTGTACGGGACGAGGTTTGCAGTTTGTTTGGTTGGACGCAAAGATTCAAAAGAACAGAAAACAAAATCAAAGAAGGTGAACGTGATGCAGAAGACCGGAGATTTCAGAGAAACCATCAAACTGCTGGTGGAGAAGCTGAAAACCATCAAAGCCATCAGTGACAAAATGGCCTCCAGTGCGTTTGTGCGCCGCGTAGCTGGACAAACCGCCAAGACGCTGGCCTCCGTGACCGCGATGGAGAGAACGATCAGTGACTCTCAGAGGGCCACAGATCTGAAACAGCTCGTTTCCAGCGTTGAAGAAGCAGCGAGACAAAGCAAGACGATCACTGAGGAGCTGGAGACCACGAGAGCAGACGTGGAACAACTTCTGGTTTCACTGAGGAAACCAAACGTTTGAGCTTTACTGAAACTATGAAGACCTTCTGAACTGATAATAACTCAGAACTAAGTTCAATAATGGCTTCCAAAGGTAACAAAATCCACCTGCCAAACACCTGAACCAGAACCAGGCTAGCTGTTTCCCTTTGTTTCCACTCTTTATGCTAAGCTAAGCTAAGCGGCTGCTGCCTGTAGCTTCATATTGAGCGTACAGACATGAGAGCGGTGTTGATCCTCTCGTCTAACTCTCAGAAAGAAAGCGAATAACTGTTTTCCCCGAAATTCTTCTAATGAAATGCTGTAAAACATAAAGTCATAAATCCGCAGTAATCGTTTAACTACGTGGACGTTAATGAGGATATTTGACTGGCAGTAACTTTATTAATCCAGTAGATTTATTAACTACTTTCAGCGTTAAATGGATAATTTGAACCCACGCTGTGAATTCTTTATTCACACAGAAACTCTGACGGTCTTTAATGTTTTATCATTTCCTTCATGATGTGAAATGAAAGTCATTTTAGTGTCTTCGACTTCCTGAAATTCACTGGAAATGTCCTCCTTCACATTCGTTGTTCTGATTAACTGGGAGTTTTATAGTTTGTCTTGTTTAATTTAATATTCTGCTGTTTTGTGTTCTTACTTCTCATTATGATATATTTAACATAAAATATATAAATATAAAATGGCCTTATTTAATTGGGTTGATTATTGTATTGTATGACTTTTTCTCGTGTTTTATTGAGGTGTGTTGCTACGGAAGCCTGAAGTGGCCAAGATATTCTGTCGCCTCAAGATCACAAGTATCTTATTATCTCGGGATGATTACGAATAATGGCGGGATGAATATCTTGACGAAACAAAAGTCCAATTTAACTCATCGTGAATTCATCTGCAGATTATTTGTTTTGGAAATAGTGAAAAAATTCTCATTATAATACGGATTTAAATGTCTTTGTTTTGTCCAAAACCCCAAAAAATGATCAGTCAACTATAATTAAATCACTGAAACAATCAGATTATTGAAACATTATTGAAGATTAATTTCTGAAATAAATGTAGAGTGTTAATGTTAATCCATTTAATGTTCAGATTATTAGTAATAACTTCAGTTTTCTACATTAGCTGAGAAAGTATTGAGTCAGAGTAAAGGGCCTCATGAGAGCAGCAGCTTTCTGTCTTTTCTTGTTTTTAATTTTAATGATCTTGATGGATTAAAGATCTGCAGAGGTCAAAGGTCAAAACACACTCCTGCCTGAAGTTACTCTAAACTCCCTGAAAGAGGAGAAGATTTAATTTGTTTGGTAATTAAATGTTTTAATCACCAAACAAAATCTACATTGTACAGATATTATATATATTATTTTAGACACTTCTCAAGTAGGGGGGCCACTTTTAGAAAGAAAAATCGGACTTTAAGAAGTCTGAGAAACATTTTAAGGTTGTAAGAAAAGTCGAATTATTATGGAATAAAGTTTGTGAGAGAAAAACGTTTCTATATTATAAAAATAAAGCGTGTAAACCCAAATCTGAATATTAATATAATTATAATACAGTACAATATTAATGACACGTCCGGAAGAAATTTGGTGTTGACCTCTGACCTTCAGAATAAAAGGAGTGTGTTATTCATACACATTTATACGTTTATGAAAAGCACAGTATATATAAATACATGTACATGCTAACATGCTAAACTACGATGGTGAGCATGTTAGCATGCTGATGTTAGCGTTTAGCTGTTCACACAGGACAGTAAATCCAGAACGGTATAAAACGCTTTATTTGTTGAAATGCAGAAGCAAAGTAGAAGTTCCTCATTCTTACACTTCAGTATTAAAAATAATTTAAATATATTACAAATCTTCAGCCTGGATTTTCGAGAGCTACTAGAAGGCAGAGAGACGGACGGCGGCCATTAATATTCCATTCAAACTAAAACCAATTAAAAAATCATGTCTGGAGCATTTTTTAAGAAAACTATCAAAATGATTCATGAGCCGTCCGTCCGTCCCAGATCAGATCAGCTGAAGGGCTCATTCTTCCATGTAACTGTATTAACATCAAGTGCAGCTAATATTCTCTTTGACGTTTGATTATTCAAATCACAGAACGGTTACGCTTCATTCAGAGAGGTGCCTCGCTGTCACAGAAAGACTTTGTGTTGAATATTCTTCATCTTGGAAACATGCGTTGTTCACCTCGTCATCCTGAGACAGTGAGGTCGTCGTCACGGCGAGTTCAGGGTCTGATCTTTTGTGCTTTTATTGCGTTAGGTCTGGTCTGTAGCGTTTCAGAGGGAGATGTCTGAGGACACGTGGAGCTGTTGTCCCGGTTTCCACTTGGCGCTGCGTCGGCCGCCGTCTGTCCGTCTGTACGGCTGATTCCTTAAATCTGAGGCGGAGGACAAACGACAAACACACTGAGACGAGACTGGTGGATAAGATTCAGATCACAACATCTAAACGGCACATCAACGCGCTTCTGTTGTCATGTGAACCCCATCCAACGCCTTTGGGATGAAGTGGATCGCAGCCTCAGAGACAGACCCGATCACCCAACATCAGTGTCGGACCTCACTGACAAACGGCTGTCCACATACTTTTGGTAGCGACGGAGACGGTTTAACCTCCTGAAACTGGAACCGGCTAATGTTGTCTGTCAGCCGGGCGGAGTTAAAGTTTACAGTGCATGTTATTAAGTAAAAAGTAAAAAAAGGCCTAAAGCTCAGCTAATAAAATAAATTATGACACACTACATGAGAGTAAATTAGCTTCTTTTGATCATAAAAAGCATCAGTGTTGGTGGCGATAACGTCTCTTCCCAAAACTAATAAACAAATCCAAACCTGAACTGTGTCCAATCAGAAAAAAGCTCAGAGTACTTTGCTGTTTAGTTTGAAGGACTTGTTGTTGTTGTTGTTGTTGTTTCAAAATTAGTGAATCACATCAGCTCCTTTAAAAGAAGCAGACGGTTTCAAATGAGCCGGAAAAACGCAGACGTCTCTGGAGGAAACTCACAAACACAGAAAACAGCATCTAAAATAATCTTTCAGGGACAGACAGAGGCTTCGCGTTCACATCGGCAGACTGATCTCAGAGCAGTCTGTTGCCTGCATGCATGTAGCCGTCCTGTGGAGTCTCTGACCCGAGCAGCTGGCGTTTTTGCTTACAGAACATTTAAATCAGAATATTGTGTTTATGGATCATGTTTCAGCCTGTAATGTGACATCGACACGAATGTTAAATGTGCTTTTGAACACGTTAGAGGAGCGCTGCAGAGGAACAGCTGTTCGTGGAAGAGAAACAGACCCAGAGAGCAGCGAGGGATGTTAAGAAGTCGCCTCGTCGCTGAAGACGGAGTCGCAGAAGAGACGAGAGGAGCGTCTGGCAGAACGAGCCGTGAAGGGCACGGACTTTAGAGCTGAAGAGAGGGGGGGGGGGGGAGGAGGGACAAACAAGAGACAGACAGAGACAGACAGAGAGAGAGAAGGACACATGAACAAAGAACAGGAAGAAGAGGAAATCAGAGATGAAGGCGAATCTTTTTCATATGGAGATGGTAGTCTGGATGTGGTTAGCCTAGCTTAGCATAAGCCCGGCTCTGTCCAAAGTGAAACAGTACAGCTCACCGATTAACGTGTTGTGTCTTGTTTGTTTGAAATGTGAGCGTTTGTGTGTTAATTCCTTCTGTTCCTTTAAGTCAACTGACGGAGACGATACCGTGTCTCGCAGCTTACGGTCTAACAGTGTCTCCGTCTCTGGCTGTGGTGTACCTGTGATGATGTCCTCGATGGCTCCGTCCTTCCCCTCCCTCACCAGAGGAGACACCTGCCTCTTCTTCAGCTCTGCTATCAGATCCATCTGTGGCAGTTTGGACGTCATAGAGACCTGAAACATCAGAACGTGTCTGAATCTGGACACCCTCCATCCTCCGACAGGCTGTAAACAAACCGAGCTCAGCCAACATGATTTGCTGGCTGTAATATTATTACTCAAACTGTCTGTTGTGCTTTTATCTTTAATATCATTAATGTCCGTTTGTTGTGTTCGACTTTCTGACGGCTCAGCGTCGTTTAACACGCAGCGGCTGGTGTGAATTAATGCAGACGTATTTGTATTTGAATACGTAGCAGCCTGTACTTGGTGTAGTTACCTTGCTCCCGGTGACTTCAGCTTTAGGTGGAGCTGTCGGAGCTTCACAGTTGGGGACGTGTTGTTTCTTCCTCTGCTCGTTCTCCCGCTCAGCTTGCTGTCAGAGAGAGAGTTTTAATGGTTTCCACATCTGAAGGTCTGACTGACTGGGCTGTAAGTAAGAGCTGTTCTTCATCATCAGTGAAGCAGCTTCACTTCATTAAATCCAGGGATCAGGAAGAGGAACGTTATCTGACCTTGTACGCCTTGATGAACCTGACAAAGACGGGGAAGAACATGGAGGGCGGAGTGGTTTTAGAGTTCTCTCCGAAGTACTCCACAGCGGAGTCGTACGCGTCCTGGAAGAAAAGAAACCATGTGGAGTCAGAAAGTATCCTGATGTGTAAATACAGAAGAGTTGAGGTTTATTTCGGGGTAATTGCAGCCGACCTGGGCAGTTTTCCCATCAGCCATCAGCGAGTGCAGCAGCTCGGTGTTGCTGCTGAGGAACGTCTGCAGCACCGGATTGTCTTTTTCTACGGAGAACTCCCTCCTGGTGGCCTCCATGCCTCTCTCCAGAGCCCGCACGTCCTGCAGGATGCTGTCCAGAGAAACTACAGGAGAGCTCAGTGTCACTTCAATTTAAAACCTTCCTGCTCAGGACTTAAAATACAGTCGTTTTTGTTTCGCTTCACGGTTGAAATATTTAACCTGACTGCGGGTTAGTTTATGTTTTTGTTGGTCTGATCCGTTTATGTTTGTTTCCTTTTTGTTAAAGAGAAAGAAACAGTACAGGAACTACTTTTCATGGATTACGTTTCCGTCACAGTTCTTTCACTTTTGGGTGAATGAAACCTTTTCGCCTCCTGCTCACGGCTGCCGGCTCGGCCTCTTCACACCGACGCGACAGTCATTTGATTATAAGGTATTAAAGCTGGTGTCGGGGTGAGAAGGACCGATAACCTGCACAGAGACGCAGTCGTGAATAAAGTGATCTTCCTCTTTAACATTCTGCACAGGAGGGACTGAATTTAATTCAGATCCAACTGGAAACACATTTAGTTAAAATCAAGTCCAGGGCAGAAATATATTTCTTAGGTTTGACGATCAGATCAGACAACGAACACATCTGTAAAAAACAGATGTAGAAGAACTACAAAAACTACAACAAATCATTTTGCAAATGTTTCCTTTTGTTTTGGTTTGAATGATTTCAGTAAAATCTGTCATATGATCTGTCTCTCTCGTGTTTACCCAGCGCCGCCTTGTCCAGGAAGTGCAGCTCCGTGTAGAAGCACCGGACCTCCGGGTATCTCTCCTGGATGATGCTGACGATGAAGTGCAGCAACGTCTGCCGGCGGTCTGTAGATTTAGTGTCCAGCAGCTTGAGACAGTGAGAAAACATTTAAAAACAAGAAATGAGACTGAAAGTCGTCAGTTGTTGAAAACATTCCTGGGTTGCACAGAAACACACGGAGCTGTTTTCAGTTTGCAGTGTTTTCAAGTTGAATTTTTACTCACCAGATCTAAACTCTGCAGGCGGAAGCCGTACGCTGCCCCGCGTTTGCTGCTGTTCATGTAGTTTCCAAAAGCTAAGATGACCTTTACACCAGAAACACAGTCAGTGTCAGACAGTCACATTATTGTTTATTAAGCAGCAGAGTTGTTGTTTGCACATAGAAGAGCGCAGCTGACTGTCAGAACAGAACTTCTCACATTAAACATCATATTTCAAATTCAGAACTTTTTCTCTACAAAGTGCAACTAAAAAGTTCCTCCTTTCAAGTATTTTCTAATTATTTAACCAGAAAAGGTCCCTGAAAAGGACAACAAGCCTTTTCTCTTCATTAAATGTTTTACAGCCAACGATACGACGTTTTATGAGACAATATGTTTTAGAGCGTCTTTCCCTACGTGAGGAAAAACGACTGATATCATTTATTTATTGTGAACTTTCACTTTCATTGACTTTAAATGTTGATAAAATAATGTTTTAAATGTGCAGAGAGCAAAGATCATACGTGACAAACATCAGCTGCTGTTCTTCTTCTTCACTTCGTTAAATAAATAAAACGGTTCTTCACTGACCTCGAGGATTTTCTTCAGCTTGCTGGAGGATTTGATGGACATCGAGGCGGCGATGAGGGCGTTCAGCTGCTGTCAGAGAGACCGAGTCACTCCCGTTATTATTAGTTTCTCAGCCAAATACACGAACTCAGATCTAAGACGTATGAGACCAGCAGATTACAGCAGCCTCGTCTGTTTACATGCAGCAGCCATCACAACCTGATCGCACCCCCGCCGCTCGATATAATAAGTACTAATCTGTTATCACGGGACTGTCAGTTCAGGTTTTATAACCCCCCCCCCTCATCGTGAACTCACAGGCTGTATTAGCTGGACGCTCTCGGGGAAGTTGCCCATGAAGGTGAGAGTGCTGATTCGCTGCGAGAGCCGCGGGATCTTGCTGAAGCGCACCATGAAGCGGTCCTCCTCGCTGAGCTCGTCCAGGGGCCTGCCCTCGCACTCGTAGTTGTGGATGAGCTTCATTTCGTACTCCGTGGGGATGAAACGCTCCAGGAGCTCGAGGAAGTCCAGGCTCAGGGCTCTCTGGTTGTACCTGAGGGGACGGCGGTGATTTAAAGCTCTTTTTTAAAATCATTATTTTACTGTCGCCTTGTTAAGATGGTTTTCGTACGTACGTCTCAATCGCGCAGCAGATGTCAGAGGCAGCCATGCCCTCCTTGCGCAGGGTGATGGCCAGGTTTTTGGCCCTGTTGGGCTCCATTAGAGACACTTTGCTGGGGGTCTTGTGGGCCAGTTTCCTCTTGAGGGTCCCCAGCTCTACAGGGGTGGACTGGGCCTTGGTCTTGAACTGCTCCTCAAAAGCCGCCATGTTGAGCTCCTAAGAAAACGTCCAGTGAGGAAACAGAAGTGGTTCATGTTGGTATATAAAATACATCAATAAATGTGGAGAAAACCGAATGGATGAACGAGAGGTTTGAAGTGGAAACAGAGACGCAGAGAGTCGGAGGAAGCGCTCAGACCTCTAAGACGAGCTCGTCGTCCAGCTCGTTGAAGATGGTTCCTGACACCTGGTTGGATTTGAGCGCCTGCCAGTTCAACAGCGGCATGCGGTATTTGGTTTGAATGGGCTTCTTTTTTTTACAACCTGGAAAAAAGGAAGAAGACGTTTATCTTCTGAAAGAGAAAATCATTTATTGTTTATTGGCTCACATTAAAGAACCAAAGAGCCTCACCTGCTCCGACTGCGGACTCACCTGAGTTCCCTTCGGTCACACCTCCAGGAGGCAGCGGGGGCGGTGGAGCCGCCGGTGGTGGTGGAGGAGGAGGGGGGGTTCTAGCTGAGCCTGGAGGTGGAGGAGGAGGAGGAGGTGGTGGAGGAGGAGGAGCTGGGACTGTAGCCGGCTGCAGAGGACCCTCAGAGAGGTGAGGCTGAGGGTCTGAGGAGGGGACGGCCTCGTGGTCGTTACCTGAACCTGCTTCGTCTTCAGCTGCTTGAGGAACAACAACAGTGTTATTTTAGAGTCATAAAACCTGGAGAGGACTGCTGACGTTACTCCTACTGCGAGAGAATAAGAGAATATTTATTCATCATTCTCACATTATTGGAAACTTTGTTCTTCGTTTGTGTTGAATTGTGCGCGTACGTGTCGTCACCACTATCCACCAAATGCTAGTCATCGTCTGTCTATGGACTCAGTATGAATCACTGAATTAAGTCTGTGCGGGTTGAGTTAGATTGACACCTTCAACTAATTTAATATTCATCTCATGTTGAAGTCGCTAAATGTTGAGAGAGCAGACTGCAGATCAGAGGCTCTAAACTAACGTGTACAATTCATTATTAAATCTGGTCTTCTGCTTTATTCCTGTCTTTTATTTTACAGCAATTATTACATTTTCTAGCTGGAAAATCAGAGCAGAAAGATCGTCTCACTGGGCACCAAAAAAGTCCCTTTCTAGACCGAAACCAAAGCTTCAGCAGAAGTGAAACACTCATCTCACCTGCGAAGAGGAAGTTATTTCAAGACCTTAAGTGGCGTGACTCGTCTCAGCCCGCAGCGGAGACGAGGAGCTGCTCGGCTTCATGCTGAATATATTTATATTGTTAAAAGTGACCCTCCGCTCAGTAAGACCGGCTCTGACCTGTCTGAGTCACGTGCCGGACGACGGGCAGCACCTGAACGTCCAGGTGTCCGGAGGAGGAGCGCTCCATTCGGACCAGCCCCTGCTCCACCAGAGCCTGGACTTTGACCTCCAGCTCCCTCAGGGCCTGGGTGGACCGGTCCTTGTCTCTCTCCCTCTCTCTCTCCCTCTCACGTTCAAGCTCTCTCTCTCGTTCTCGCTGCTGCAGAAGAGTCACCTGGGAGCAGGATTCACGAAGGCTCTCCTACGACACGCAAACATCCAGCGTTTCATTCTATGTGTACCAACAAGAACATCAAAGCTGCATTCGCTTTATTTGAAGGTAAAGCTGGAACACCTGAACTGTTAATAATCTGTGTGAGAGGCAACTACATCTAAACAACATCTAAAAGATAACCATTCATATTCCAGTGTCTGAATATTCTTAAAGAGCACGTTCATTGCTCTTTGAAAGGATGTGCTTGAATATTATCATTATATCAGCGGCTTAAAATGGTCTTAAACCCGCTGGCCGGAGCGATGACAGTAAATAATGAGATAATGAACAGAATGCTGTCCTCTACCTTCAGGAGCTCCACTTCTTTTGTGGTCTGAATGAGCTTCTTCTCCAGCTCTGAGGCTTTCTCCATCGCCTCCCTCTCGCTCTCCTGAAGCCTGGAGCTCAACTGTGACGGCAAAGCATTCGTTTATACCTCGTTATATATATTATCTTCACTGTCTTCATGTGAGACAATACATGTCGCATGTACAGCATGTACCTGCGAGTTGTGCTCCTGCAGCTCCTCCATGTGTTCCAGCAGAGCGGTCTTGGTCTCGGCGTCCTCCAGCAGAGCTCCCACATCGAACACGTTGTCCAGGTAGGCCTGAATCTGCACCAGCAGCCTGTCGCTCTCCGTGAACTTCAGCTTCTGCACTCAAACAAAAAGCACCGTGTTGTTAGTTCACCTGCAGGATAAATCAAAAGCCTCTCTCCATCTGCGACTTGCCTCCAGGTAGTCGTCCAGCCCGTGGTGAGTGAACTCGTACTGCAGGTAGACCCTGAAGTTCATGTTCTCCACTGAGTGGACCACGATGTTGATGAACTGCATGCTGGCCACCTGGTGGGCAGACAGAGGAAACGCCTTATTTACTGCAACTATTAATCAATTAGTCAAAGGACAGAAACTTGGTGCAGCCTGACGTCCCCGTCGCCTTCTGTTGTAGCTGCACGTTTAAGCTGCATTCACTTTTATTGTTTGGGTCGACTGAACAGCTCAAAACAACAAGCTGGAAAATCAAGGCTGATTAAATTAAGTCACCATTAAGTTCTCTGCAGGTTTCTTATGATCATAATCAGCTTTTCCGGACTGAACACACGTGTGCTTACAGCTGTGATCTCCAGGGCTGAAGATAATTTAGCTGAAGCAAACTGCCGTACAAACATTACAAATATTCAGCCGAGTGCCGTCATGTGCACTCTGCCCATTTTACATAATTGCACACAATGTGTTTAATTAATAGGAAGACTGACATTTTGTTAATAGCTCCGTCTGAGAGCTTTCTATTATAAGACTAATGAATCCTGTTCTTTCTTTCACAGGAGGCCAGAACTGAAATGTGTTTTTAACAATAGAACTAATTCTTCCCAGACAAGAATCAAGCGTAGGTGTAAAATATGTAAATGAGAGAGATATCATCAAACCTGGCGCCTACATTACCCACAATGCAACTTAACCACCAACAGTTCAGTCTGAGAGTCAGGTGTGTTGTGCTAGTGGCGGCTAATGGGCTAATGCAGCTACAGATCTCAGGTCAGCTCTCTTCTCTCTAACGCCACACCAACAGACTGCTTTCAGTTTCAGACTTGTAGTCTTCTTCAGATGTTACTGGTGACCAGTACTCCCAGTGTCAGATGACCAGTATCAAGTGGAGCACGCTGTAGGTTTCTCTTTGTTTAGTGTTACTTCACATGAAGCCAGAGTTCATTCAAAATGTGAATAAGAATGTAGGTCACTGATCAGTCACTACGTATAATATAAGACATAGATTTTGTTTATACTTCCTGAATAAAATACTACTTCTACTACTAAAATACTACGACTACATGCTCTCATTGTTTCAGTCACTGCTTTACCATGAAGTCGATGTTGCTGTCTTCGTTGCGGAAATACTCCATGAGCTTCTCAAATCGACTTTTCTCTGCACACACCTGAAAAGAAACATTTCAAACGGAGTGAGGAGTGAAACCACATCGCAGCAGGCGCAGAGAAACTACAGGTGATCGGATATCGTTGTTGAAGTCCTTTGAGACAAGCTTCTGATGATGAACTAGATAAATAAACTGCATTATGCTTCCTCCTTGTGTACACACATGGGGGCAGTGTGCACACACAGAAATGCAATCTATCTATCTAGACTTTGTGAGTGTAAACGATGAGTTCTTCAGCTCATTCAACAGCCCCGTATACGACAGAGAGGATCGTGGGGATTCTGCGGTTGTGAGTATAGCTTCCGGTTCAGGCCGGTTCAGGGACAAACAGACAGAAATAGTCTTAATAGAGTCTTAATAAAGCCGGGGCTGCCTTCGCACTGTGCAGGATCATTTCTATGTTACACACAGTCACATGATCAAGGCTTCAGTGTGTCCCTCCACAGCGCAGAGAAAAAGTGGCTAAATATTAATTGAGTTTTCTTAACTCAAAGCTCAGCATATTCCCTGCCTCGTCCATTAGCTGTACTCTGACCGTGTTTGACTCTGCCCCCCCCCCCCTTTTTGCCCACTCATGTCCGCTAAATAATGCAGCACGCCAACCTGACAGCCTGCACAACCCAAAACAAAGCCCACGTTCTGCTACTGAGGGACACATGAGCCAGCTGCTGGCTCAGCGCCCGCCTGCCTCTACTTCCCCACCAATCCACCGCCCTCTCCATCTTTCTCCGCCTGCCTCCCTCTGGCTCCCGCCCACACACACACACACACACACACACACATCGGCGTTGCTGCGCTGCCAAAACAAGTGCCACTCACTGTGATACTCAAGTCACCGCTGAGGAAACTGATGCCGCACGAATCAACCAGGCGAGGTGACGGCTGATGTTGTCCCCTGATGTGCTCTTCTTCTTCTTTCTTTATTCAACGATAAGTCTGGCGATATTCTGTATTTTTCTTGTTGTCAACAAACAAACCCACGAAAAGACCAACAAGTATCATCTGTGTGTATCACAGCCTGATACGTCTCCGTCCTCTGAGCCGTAGAGCTCCATCGTTGTTAAAAACTGTTAAAAACACACCAGTGAGCCGCACTGTGTTACTGGGAGACATGTTCCTTCATCACCATGAACACACACACACACACACTGTAGTTTATTAAGACTCAGTCTCACACACACACACACACACCGTCCTGCTGCCCCAAATACTCACTACAGCACCACATGTGGATTAATCCGCTGCAGAAAATAGTCCCCAGCAAATGCACTATTTCCTCCTGTTTGAGGAACGTTTGATAAAAACTACGATGCCTGGCTTTAAAATTAAAATATATCTTTGTGAGGTGTCTTTAAAGATTTACGTCTTCACCAGCAGACGCAGTAGGAAGGTCAGAAAGTATCGAGAGACGGATTAACATGGCATTTGTTGACAATCAGAAAAATAAAGAACAATAACTGTCATGTTTTATTATCTGGGGCCTGAATATAGGTACCAGATAATAAAAGGCAGGATGTAAGTGAAGTAGCTGAACTCTCTGTTTGTGTTTGTGTTTGTGTTTGTCGATGATGTAAATATTGTGCAGAAGCTCGTGTGGATCCTAATAGATGAAGTTACAACACGTAACAACAGGTGTTACTAAACATAACACAGCGAGCCGGCGTGAACAATACGAAGAGCAGCTGTCAGCCACCGTTAATCTCATCATCTGCACCTGTGACGCGTCAACACGTCCTCCATCAAGAGTCTCATTAAAGACAAACAAGGAAGTTTTCCAGAGTAGAAGCAAAGTTTGTGTTCAGCACATTAAATCTATTTTACCCCCCCCCCCCCGGATTAATCCACAATCTGAGAACCGTCCGACGAGATCCGACTCTCACACTTAAATTCAAATAATGAGTGAAGTAAAGCGGGCTTCAGTAAAGACCATTATAGCGGCCGTTCAGTCTAATTAAACTGTTGTTTTAAGTGTTTCTGAAATTGGAAGCTGGCAGATCTGGATCCATCGTTAACCGAGCCCCTGTTGCAGGGCAGCTTTCTAACATCCCTGACTTGTCCTAATAATAGAGGCTCCTGGTTCAGGTTGATACTCCTCTCAGTCGCCTTGTTGTTGCAGCAGTTGCTGCTTTCTGAGGCAAAGATGAGAGACGGCCAAGGAGAGGTCAGAGGCGACTCCACAAGTGTTCCACATATTTACGCCTCTTCAGTCAGTTTCCTCTGGCTGAGGGACAACTGGGCAGAGCAGCTGCTGGGGGGGGGGGGTCCCCTTAACCTGCTTTTCATTGCATTAAAGGGTTACTGGTATGCGGGTGCTGTAACACAAATACCACTTCTATGTTAAGAGCAGTTTAAAATACTGCGTGAATGTGGGCTGAGCCGTCCCTGCTGATGTTTGTAATGTAGGTCACCCCGACAGAAGCATGAAGGAACTGCAGCCGCTAGAATCAAGATGGCAAACCGCTCAGCACCAGAACCGATCGGACTAATTGATCCCTCCTGATTAGAGTCCCTTTTGTCATCTTTCTTTCCTGATTTAGATCAGAAATGTCGCCAATTTGTGACGTTTATTTGACGAATGGCATCAGTCATGTGATAACTAATTTGTGAACACCAATCCTTCGCGTGGAGTCGTGTTTGTGTCACCGGATGAACGTGAGTCCGACGTTCGCGCTCTTTAGCCGCTAAATGCTCCGCTGCGTTCAGCTGCAGATTCAAATCCGCACGTCGACAACAAATATTGATAATAGTTGCTGGAACGTTTTCACCGCTGCTTGTGTTTAGACAGGAAATAACATTTAAGAACTGAAAAGGTTCTGAAGAAAAACAGTAAAGTATCCAGATAAGTCGGGCTTTGGTATCGAGACAGACACTCTGAGGCTGCTGTCATGTCTGATGAAGTCAATCAGAGACGTTCTAATTAATGTCAATACCCCCCTCTCACCCCCCCCCAGATGTAGTTCAAGTCTAAAGACCTCTTTGAAGTTGTCGAAGGCGGACAGGATGATGTCGTGGCCTCCTCTCACCAAACACACGGCCGCCAGCAGCTCCAGCACCAGAGCTTTGGTCCTGAGGAGCACAAGTTTACGCACATTTATTCCCTCGTACGTGTTTTATATCAGTTAGGTGCATCGCGTCTGTCGTCACGGCGACAGAGTTACATCACACACATACCTCGGGTTTCTGTTGTTCAGGCTGAGTGTGATCTCGTTGACACAGCAGGGATGCTTCATCACCAGGTTGAACCCGGACTGACAACACACACACACACACACACACACACACACACACACACACACAAAATAAAATCACGTATCGTTATCATAGTTATGAGATGAGTCAATATTTAGGCTACTTTAATTTGGACTAATATATTAATCATGATGAAGAATTTGTGTCTCATAATTTTGACATAGAAAGTCACATTTCTTACTTAATAATTACGACTTAATATCTCTTAAGTATGACTCACTTTTGACTAAGAACGTTACATTTTTGACTCAATATCTCTTAATTTTGATTAAGAAAGTCATAACTGTGAATTTGTATCTCATCATCTTGACTGTGAGTATGTTATTGTCCCAGTTTCCCATCATTTTGACTCTCATTAGTATTTTTTCAGTCCTCATCCGGACGAGTCGGAGGTTTTAAATACCTGGTAGTTCATGATGGCGCGGAGGCACATGATGCAGAGGTGAACGTCGTCCGTCTGGCTCACGGCTCGAGAGCTCCTCAGGGCTTTCCTGTGTTGGAGAGAGTTGAATCTGCAGGTGAGAGACGCTGCAGTCACGGCTTTGTTGTGTTTATGTGCATCATGAAGCAACGCGGCGGCTGCAGAGGTGATGTGTGTGTGTGTGTGTGTGTGTGTGTGTGTGTGTGACATCTTCTCAGAGTTCATGTGTGTCAGAACTTGTTAAATTAAAGACGTTAAAATATCGTCTGACTGTTAAAACACTTCTGCAATACAATAAACCTGCAGAAACACGACAACGTCAGCACCTTTTATTATCTAATTATAATTTATTAATCAATTCACAAAAGGTTAACAAATATTCTCATGTACTCACCTCTGAAGATTATATAAATAAATATTCCTGTATTGTATTTTTACAACTTTAAGGCAGAAATAAAGATAAATTCAGAGGTTATTAATAACCTCCTCTGGTTGTGTGTGTGTGTGTGTGTGTGTAGTAGTGTACATACAAGTATACAGTATGTGTACATGTAGGAACATATATGTCAGAGTGCAGTAGATTATGGTTTACATGGATTAACGTCTGTCCTGCTGCATGTGGACACTCACATGTTCCTTCACTCATCTCTTATTAATGAGTCACCGTACTAATATTTATTAATATGGACTTCAGGGATTCATGTGTCTGAGGATTTATCAACATATGTTCAGTATGTGCCGACGACGTCGACAGCCCCCCCCCCGCCCCCCGTACCTGACCGTGAAGGCCTTGCTGGCCTTCGAGGCGCTGTGAGTCGGGGAGTTGCTGGCGCTCCTGCTCAGATCTTCCACCGACTTGTCCGTGGCCTTGCCTCTGTCTGCGGGCAGCGTGCCGTTGTCCAAAGCGTCCACGTCATGCCTGCGAGTCACACCAGCAGAGGTTACTGTGCAGCCTGAGCTCTGGTTTGATTCAGTGCGTGAAGTTAAGACTCGGTGTTTCAAGCGGACACCTACGTGACGGCACCGTGGGCAAAGGACAGGTAGTCCACGAGAACGTCTAAGCCTTGGTTCTCCTCGTTGAGGAACTCCTCAGCCCAGCTGCAAGGGGGACACATAAAGGGACGTGAGGTGGACATCATGGACACAATCACTGAACGTGTTGAATTAAACACACGCGTATATTTACGTGACCTTCATTTAGAAACTAAAGTGTGTTTTCAAACACACAAATCTTCTTGTCTCCAACATCACCTGAGTTTGTTTTATTGCAGAAGCAAAACCGAGTTTTAAATTGTATTTATTGAATACACATGTAGATCAACAGCTTAATAATGAAAATAATCTCCTTCAGAGTTATAATGTAGAATTTTTATTAGATTTTAAGCTTTTGCCAGAATTTATTGGCTCAGCTTTAATTCTTGTGATATAATCAGCGTCTTCCCTTCAACAACAGTTTGAACTCCACCAAGCCTTTTTGTTTTTTCCTCCACGTGGGATTTGGAGCGAGACTCACCCAATGTAATTGGTCCTCAGGGAAATCTCCAGCTCTCTCAGGATCTGAGTGGATTCCTGGACACGTCTCTTAAACTGACAAAACACACGCAGGGAAGTGCGAAGGTCACTAAGTGCTTAATTATTCAGAAAATGTAAAAGACGCCGGGGTTTTTGATTTGTAGCGACAAATACTGTGTGATAAAAAAGCACAATGATGTCACAGACGTCCTCCATGAAATCACATTGATAACAGGAAGAAACGAAGGGAAAATAAAGTCTCGGCAAACCTTCTGTCCAGGATGTAAATTCACATTTTCACTGCTGCAGTTTTTTGATGATACAAGAGGGCGACTGATGTCTGAAAGGAGGAATGATCCAATTCTGACAGACTACAGTTTAAATACCTGAATCATTCATGTATTTATGTTTGGATGTTTTGCTCTGATGGACGGACGGGTCTGCTAAAGGAACAATGATCAACCAGTTGGGCACATGATGTTTATCTTCATGACCTCCTCTTTACTACAGCGACGAATGCAAACAGGCTTCAGTAACTCTCTAACTTCATCTCCTGCACATAATCTGAGAAACGCTGTAATCCACTACTTCAAGTCTCGGCCACAAAGAGAATTTTATCAGCTACATTTTTCAGGAAATACGGTGATAAAAGGCTTTATTTTGAAATCTTTTTTTCAGGCCGAACAGAAACTGAACTTGAAACCGAGACGCGGGGACGTGAGCGTGCTGCTGTTGTACCTTTCGACTGACTCCTCCGTGATCCAGATAACTCTTCAGCTTCTCCAAATAAGCCGATGGTGGATTCTTCACTTGAAACCGCTCCTGATGATGCAGAGAAACACACACACACACACAGACCTCTAATTATATTTGATTGCTGTGCTGCAGTGAGGGGAAGGGGGGCCCAGAGGGCAGAGCTCAGCCGGGGGTTTCACACAGGCAGTTTGATTACACAGCGTCTCTTATGCAAATGGGTTTGATCTCAAGAAGTTTCCAGAAATGACTCTGCTGTGATGCAGCAGTTATATTCACTCACAGTCGCACACAAACCTGCTGATTAAAGAATCCATGTTGTCAGTTGTTGAAAGTGAAATCTTTTGGCTGTGAAATCATCACGAGCGAGGCGCCGTGTGATGGTGACAGGTGTCCTCCGTCCTCCCTGTGGTTACTACGGTGATGTACAACATTAATGAGCTTCCTCGTGTGTGCGTGTTGGTGAGGATTGAGGAGTTGTCTCATGTTTGATATTCACATTGCGTCAGAGTATTGATCGGCCTACACTGCTTACACGTCCGCAGCCCATAAAACACGTGCCATCGATTGGCTTATTTCTGCAGTATCGGCAGAGTTGATGGAAAACATGATAAAAAAAAATCTCGAGAGCGGACTCACCTGGTCACAGATCAGGTCCCACTTCTTCTCGCTGTCATACTGACTGAGGATCTTCACCTTGTCTGGAGGAAGATTCATCGTGTTCTGCAAACAGAAAGAAGAGAAAACAGGAAAGTGTTTTAAGGGTGAGCCTCAAGACTATATATGTTAAAGTGATTTTCAAACGTTTTGTAATATTTTCTATTAGTGAAAGGAATAAAAAAGGGTCTTTAACCCTCTGAGAAGGCTCGATGGCGTCTTGTTAGCAGAGGTATTGAAAATGATCACATGTATCGTATGTAAATTGAATATTGTGGACATTTGCAAGTACGTTTTTTTAGTTGTGGATGTTTGTTTGGGGGCCAGAAAGCTAACGGGGGCTGCAGTTTAAAGCTCTTGTTGTGTCTCAGGCTGCTGTCAGCTGCTGCGCCATGGAGAGACAATGATTACTGAGTACACGCAAAGGACGACTGATTAATGCTCAGACAGGAAAACCAAAACGTACAACGTGAGTATTTCCCTTTTGGGTACTGATTGTTCCTGAAGTCCAGGACCTACAGTTAGTGTGTCCCTGATCTGTACCAGAGGAAGCAGCCTGACCCGTACTCTCTTCCTCACTATGGAGCACGGCTCCAGTGTGAATGACACTGAGTCACTCTGTGAGTCATCGCTGGTCATTATCAGCGGTGTGTTACTGTCTGTTGTTACTGTCTGTTGTCACAACACAATAACAAGTGTGCTGCTAATGCTGTCGCTCCTCACTTTGCTGCGATGCTACGCACCCTCCTCATCTCTTATCTCTTCCTCCTTTTGGTCCGCCCTCACACCTCCTGCTCTCCTTGAAGCGTCCAGCCGTGGTTCCTTAGAGCTCAGAGATAAGCCCCCGGCTGAACCACATCACCAGCTTTTATGTTTGAGTTTTGTTCTTTTATAGCATGAAATACTTATGCAGCAGTAGAGTATCTATAGCTTTCACATGGCTGTTTTTAAAGTAGGAAAACACCTCAATAATTCTAAGGTTTTTGGAGGTATACAGAAACTCATTGTCTTCGCTCCTGAGGTGAAAGCCGAGGCCGCCTGAACACTAAAACACATGGAGAGCTGCTGGACGCATCATGTGTGCCACGCTGAAAAACAGGAGCACAGCAAAACCCAACTAGCACATTAAATCAATGGTGTTGTGCGGCTGGATGTGAATCTGATAAATCAGACCTGATGAATGGAGCCGGAGGGTCAATACGTGCTGGTTTTATGTGGCCTGCTGGACCACTATGAAACAGTGCAAAGTGAAAGAGTAAAACAAACCTGCTTCACTCTTTTAGAGAAAAAGTCTTTCTCTATATTTAGTCATGACTACAAAAATCTATATTAACAAACTGCAGTACTGAAATGCCGAACTGTGTTCCTCCATCACAGTTTGTCAAATATCAATATGATTATTGGCCTCAAACATCCAGTTTATCGTCTCTTATCTGTCACTAATGATCAAATCTGTCGCCTCACTTGATCCGGTTGCAAACACGTGACCTGACTCTCACGTGTAGTCTCAGCGATCCAGATCAGATTCTAGTGATTAAATGTAGAGACGCTCGTGTGCAACTGCAAACATACAACAACAACAACAACAACAGAGACTTCAACACATCACACACAGACGCACAAACAAACAGGCAACAACAAGGTTTAACTGTGGAACTGTAAATGTGGAGCTTTGACCTCCAAAGTGAAACCTTCTGTCCAGAAATGTATAATCTGTGTCTTCATTAGTCCCACTACTGCCACATAAGAGATTTACCTTTCTGGTTTTTGTGCGTCAGCTGGTTTATTTGTCTGTAAAACAGTGTTTATTTCAGGTTTGTCTTAACACTTTAACACTTTGAGATATGTTTAGATTCCTCAGTGGAAAACCAAATAGGGAATGTATGTGTATATTAAACGATGGAGCCATGATGGAAATAATAAATAATAAAACAGCAGGTGTGTTTGTGTTTCTATGAATAAACATGATGTGTAAATGTGTTGTGTTTCTACAGATGGCCGTACATACATACATACATTTTGTAGGGGGACTATTTTCAGCTGCGGATTAATCCACATTTGGTGCTCTAGTGAGTATGACGTATGTGAGATTGAGTCCAAATAAACTACAGTGGTCTTTCACGGGATTTGCTGGTGAAAAGGAAAAATACAGAATATCTCCAGACAATCCAACAATAGCCAAAGGACAGTGTGTTGAGAGCCCGGCTGGTATTCTGCACAGTTGTTGGCAGCAAGAAGAAAAAAGTCTTAAAGGTTAAAATCTTGTCTAATTTATGTCAAAAACACAGCACGACAGCTTGTCCAAACAAGAACATTGCTGCGTGTGTTGCACTGAATGTTTTTTGCATGAACAACTGCACAAACAGAGCAGCTGAGCACGTCAACATGCGACCAGATAATCAGCAGGGAGCCGTCGCCGTGACAATAACGTAAAAAACAAGGTGTGAGGGAACAGTTTCAAGTGTTCATCTCTAGCTTGCTGGTGGCTGCGTCTCCTTCGTGGATCATTTTAAACACTGCGTTGACGTGTTAAGTGTGAAAGCATGTGGCCGTTCTTGTCGCACTCTCTCCATGACAACCTGCACAATAATTGCCTCAGTGTTTTCTGGGCTTACAAATCCCTCCAACGCTGCTGATTTAAAGTGGCATTTAAAAGCAGAATGAGCGACCTTTACGCCTGCCATTAACATATATGCTTAGTGACTGGACGGTAATCAGACCTGCGGTTGATTCCAACAACACGGCGTAGATGCGATGCATCTCTAATCTGTGTAAAACAACACAGGAATCAGAGGAAGGCGGTGTGTTCGGAATCAGCCGACAGAAGTGGGACATTTCTGTGTCGCTGAATGATGCATGGTGATGCATTCCTGAATTCCTAAACGTGCTGACTATCCCAAAAACACGGATCAATGGAATTATCATGTTCACAGAAACAAGCTGCGTTTGCAGCAGCGGCTGAATAATTACTGCGTGATCCGTGTTCTCCTTCCTTTCCCTGTTTCTCTCGTCGTACACGAGGCTGCGTCATGTAATCACATCAAAACATGTAAGCACATTTCCCAATCAATACACTCATTTGACAGGAAGTAGTTGTCACTTTGATTATGATTCCCCACCATCGCTGAATTTTTTTTAGTAATTTTGTTGTTTCCGATGCTCATAAAAGTGCATTCATCGCCATTCATTTTGTACTGATACTGTACGGGGAGAAGGACTTTTGGGCCAGCGTGCATCACGTGTTCTGCAGTTCTGACTGTAGCCACTACACCAACGTCGCCACGCAGCCCAGCGCCGGTCCTGGAGGCTCGTTTCCCATCATGCGAAAGGTGTCGGATGGGGTTGAGGTCAGGGTTCTGTGCAGGTCAGTCAAGTCCACACCTAACCGGGAAAACCATTTCACACAGCACAAGCCCCCGGGCTAAGAAAGCTTTCACGCTGGCACAATCCAATAACTTTAGCCGGGGGCTTGCTGGCCCTGCTCCAGAGCAGCGTTAGACCCGAGTTTGTGAGGTCATCCCATGAAAATCGACTAAACACGGCGCTAAAGTTGCCAGTGTGGAAAGGGGCTAAATTAGCCCAGGGCTAGTCTTAGCTCAGGGGGCAGGGGTGTCCACATACTTTTGGCCATACCGATGTGTGTGGTCGGCTACAATAGAACAAGAATCTGTATACAAGAGACACATTTCTTTATGTGGTGTAAATGTAATCCTTAACGTCAGGGTTCGGCTTTTAAACTATTCTATGAATTCAGACGCGGTTAACTGTCAGTTTGACAACTTCTTAACCTGCTACAAGTGCAGAACTGCAAACAAGGGAGTTTGTTTTTTTCTTTCTGCGTCTCAGTCTGTAAATACAGTACACAAATCCACACATGTACATTTACCATTCCACCCACTGCCGCATTCCCTGTTGGGAAATATGCAAAGTGTTATGTAAAACACTGAGGGAAAAGTGCGCCACGTACATTTGGAAGCGACTGAAGCAGATTTCTGTTGCTTTGATATCGATTCTTTCAGTTTGAACACACTGCAGTGGCATCAGACAGCATCACAATATGAATAAAGCATCAATAATAGCAGCTCACAAAGAAACCCACTGGTTTATAACACACAATACACTGCACACTCTCATGCAAATATAATGGCTGTCTGCCATTATCCTCCACCCAGGGAAGTCTGACACTTTCTCTCCCTCTTGTCCCTTTGAGCCTCTGCAGAATGAGACCAGTGACAGTTTTGCAGCCTCCCTCACTTTTACCTCTTCAGACAGGCAGGCAGCCCGCAGCCTGCAGCCCGCAGCCTGCAGCCCGCAGCCCGCAGCCTGCAGCCTGCAGGTTTGTATGCAGACAGAGTATCTTCTCCACTTAGCACAGGACATTTGCTATGCAGACTCAGCAGAAGATAGGAGGAGTGTTGGTGGGAGATGATCTATATTTGGTGGGATACAGTGGTGATGTAGCAAAAAGCGCGCTGTTAGCACCAAGGGAGTGTGTTCAGCGCAGGGTGGGGTGGAGAATTTATTTCAGCTGCAGCATTCAGTTAAACTGCTGCAGAGTGACGCCTGGTTTTTTTGTTTGTTTTTTTGCACATGAAAGACGGCATGTAGCTGCACATTCATACAAACACACACACACGACTGCAGCTACACACATGCAAAGGGAGAAAAGCCTGCAAGCTGCTGGCACTTTAATTTATTGCAGTGGACATCCCACAACCCGACTACATCCTACACACACACACACACACACACACACACACAAATCATTGCACTGCAACACAGATGGAATCTACTCTGTGGCCAGTAAGGATATGCTATGTCAATACGAACATAATATGCAAACACCGTCCTACATGCAAAACAAGAGAGCAGAGTAGAAGCTTTATCTGTGTTAGAGGCGAGAGATAAAGACAAAAGACAACACAACAAACATGTTGACACAAACAGTATAAATACTGTAGATACATTCAGAATTCAAAGGCTGTATTTTGCTAGTACACTATGTGGCTGTACTTGTTGGCCTGGGTCTGTTACTGCTGCAACATGCAGTTATATTTTACACACTTCTTCCATCTTTGTGGCAACAGTTTGACGATGGCGATGACGATGCTCCTGTGCACAAAGCAGCTCTTTAAAGAACTGGTTTTCCCAGTCTGGTGTGGAAGAACTCGACCTCAACCTCATCCAACACACTTTGAGGATCACAGACTGTGAGCCAGACCCGGTCACCCAGCACCAGTGTCGGACCTCACTGATGCTCTTGTGACTGAATGGGAGCAAATCCCCGCAGCTGGTTCAACATCTGGTGGAAACCAGAAGACGTGTTAGAGCAGCCGATGCGTGGCTTTGGGAGATAAAACTTGTGCGTTATTGTAACACTGAAAACTAAAAGTCTCACACTTGGACATGAATGTCTTCCAGTTCTGTAGCCAGAAGTAACAAAACACCAAGGTCATGTCCTCATGTCCACATGTCCGCATGTCCGCATGGCTGCTGCGACTTTGGGAGTTTTAATGACCTGAGAAGGAGTTTTTTTTAAAAGACCATTTCTGTTATTTCTTGGACTGTGGGCCATATTTCACATGTAAAGTGTCCAGAGGCCACGTTTGTCTGCTGTCTGTTTGACTTTATCATGTGACCACTTGTCATTTCTTACATTTCAGAGGTGAAATGCTTCCCACGTGTTTTTTCTTTAAGCCAGGTTGAACGATAAATTCTACAATCCCTTCCCCTACTTGTTAAACCCCGATATAATTCCCATCACCTTTTAAGTTGAATTGATTTGACTGTAATCTTAGGAATCAAGTTTTTTATTACGGCTAAAAACATTCGATTCACAGATTTAATGAGCTGATCTTTAGTCCAAATATCAAAGACATCCGCTGACATGTTGCGGAGACATCCTTTTGACAGAGAAGAATCCATTAGCTCTTCAGCAGAGATGATTAGAGCTTCGGTTCTGCCCTAACAGGGAGTGTTTTCTGCTCCCACGCATTGATCGAACTGCCTCGGTGGAAGGGAACAGCATTTATCAGGGCTTTAATTGATTACCGTTCACCTTCAGGAGGGGAAGAAGGAGGCTGTTTCTGCGAGTATGCTGGCCTGTTTGCTTATGTTTCCTGGTATCAAACCACAGATCAGCTCGACGTGATGTCACATATCATCACGCAGCTCGGAGACTGAAGGACTGAAGGAATGCCGTTCGTCACACAGCGAGTCGTCCGGCCACATGTTGAGCATAGCTGCGTTGTCAGACTCACATTTGTCTCTGCCTTGTTTTTTTCAGGACCGTCACCTCGTAGGTATGAGCTCAGTTTGTCACTGGCCATGTTGTTGTGAAGGAAGTAATGAGGAGAAAATCTAGTTATCGTCGAGGAACGCTGGTCGAAGGATTCACTTTGTCATTGTGGTTTTGAGTCAGAGTCATGCGGAAAACCTGAAGCCCCCCCTTAAAAACAAAAGCCAGCAAGAGCGATTCACAACAAAACGTTTATAGTATTAGTACCTAAAGTGTGTCGAGACGAACGAGGCAGCCAACAGTGGCGTCTGATTGGAGAACAATCATTCATATCATTATCGCTTTCGGACCGGAGGAACTTTTTCATAGTTCTACGAACAACTGGAGGAGAACGATTGTAATTTTTAGAACGCGGTTTTGAGGAGGTACTCCCTCCCAGCACAAGAGGAACCCTGAGTGACTTATGTGAACAGTGATTGGTCGAACACATGAGCTAATGCAGCACCAGCAACCGCCATTTTTAAAAACGTTAAAACGTTAACCGCGTAAACGACGGCTCGTAACGGTAGCCGTAAAAACATGGAACAAAACAAATGGGCCGACAGTTGTAGCTGTAGCTGTTGTTGTTGTCGTGACGTTGCTATAACAACCGCTGACCGGTTTACATCACTCCAGTGTTCATATTGGCCGCACGAAAGCGAACTGGGGGGAAAAAAAGCCCTTGAAGGTTTGTAGTTTTTGGGGGAGTCTGCTGTAACATTAGGATTACTCTTGATCGGGACTAACAGGCACAAACCAAACCAAGTTCACCCAAAGTGTGTGTCGTCAGGGTCGTCCACATACTTTTGGCCATTTAGTGTTTAACTCTTTCTAACATTTCACCTTCTCTGAAAACCTAAAGAGCGGCTCTTTATGAACGAGCTGCTCTACTCTAAATGTGAAGCTGTGACGATGAAGTTTAGTCTCACCTTTTATTAAATTGTAAACAGATCTGAACCCCCCCCCCCCCCCCCACACACACAATCATTCATCCTCCAGCAGACCATGCAGTGAGCCTAATGCTGCAGTAAGCTCCAGTATAAAGGACCTCTTATGTATCTTTCCACAGAGGCATTGTGTACCTGGTACTGTGATAAGCTCGTCCTGAGGACGTGCACATTTCCAACATATTACAAATTCTTTGTTTCTTTGTGCAGTGGGCCTTGTGCTCTTTTCTTCTATGTGAAAGTTGACGTGCACCCAGATCTGCTGCACAAAGTCACAACTCACCAGGACTGCACTGAAGCGTTGCTCCAATTCTTCTTCAGGTGGCATCGGGAGTTTCAGTTTCTGGGGGCCGGTGGAGCCTGGAGGGCCCGACACCGCCTTGCCCTCCTTCCCCTGGGGTACCTCCATGCTTCCTGCCGCATTTCCCATGATTGTATATCCGATAGAGCCAAGAAATACAAAAAAAAACCCTGCTTGCTAAAATCCGCCTCAGCTAAAAACAGTGCTAAAAGGTTAATAATTGAAAAAGTGTTTTGTATCTAGTTATTCAAAGTTAAGTGTGCAGCTCTGTGAGGCACTGGCCTGTGACCTTTCGTTATTTCCATGACCCCAGTCTGTTGATTCATGGTGAAGAAGCACTCATTACTCGTCCATACTCTCAAACAAGGAGAAAGCAGCGGGATGAAATCCACCCCTGCCTCTGAACGAGATCCTGATGCATTATGAAACCCTAGAAAGAGGGAAGGGGATATCCTGAGAGTGACAGACAGAGTGACAGCTGAACGAGTGAAAGAGAAAAGGGGAGGAGATTGAGTTCAGAGCCCGACGAGGCTGCAGCAAGAACAAAAATTAAAGACAGGAGCGTTAACAAACAAAAAAGGTATCACTTCTGGGATTCCCTCTGCACAGGTGAGGAGAAAACTCTGGAGGAAACTACTCCAAAAGCTGCAGCGCTCTCGGGTAATTAGACTTAGTTTGGCTTGCAGGTAGTCTATGGAAGCCCTCCATCTGCTGCCGGACGCTGGGAGTCTCTGGGCCTTTGATCTCCATATCCAGAGGAAAAAGAGGAAAAGAGGGAAAGGCAGAGATCCAGCAGGCAGCCACTCTGTCTATCCGAAACAGGGACAGAGAGAGAGAGCGAGAGCGAGAGAGAGGCATTAGCTCTAACAGCAGACAGCACAGAGCGATCTGAGCTCTCTGGGTCCTAAAGCCTCCATGTACAACAAGGCACGTGTCATTAGTAACCTACAGAAAGCTGAAGAGTCAAACATCCGACACAACAAACTGAGACAGACGCTACTTCGGGAATTTTAAAGGTTAAGTTTATGATTTCCATATTTTTCTTATTGTCAACAAATCCCAAAACCAAAAGACCAAAACCAGCGATGAATTGATCCTAATAACAAGTTTATAATGTCATCCAGAAACTATCAAAAACACATCGGTGAGCCACACTGTGTCACTGGGTGACCTGTTCCCTCATCACCATGAACACAAACACTGTAGTTTATTCTGAAATAGGCCGTAAGTACTCACTAGAGCACCAAATGTGTATTAATCCACTGAAAATAGCCCCAACAAAAGCACCATTTACTCCTGTTTGAGTAACTTTTGTCCAGTGTCCAGCTTTTTTAGTAAATTACTGAGACTTTTTAAAAAATCTAATTTTTTTTAGAGATTTATACCTCTGTAGGAGCCAATGGTCTTAGAGCAGAGAGCCACAGATGGAGTAGGAAGGCGGAAAATATTGATTATTTTTGTGTTTTTTCGTGGGATTTGTAGACAATAAGGAAAATAAAGAATAATGCCCAAGTCATTCCATAATACTGTGATATGAAGAGTGTGTAGAAATAAGTGGAAATATCCTGCAGCGAGTTTATTATCATTCAAATGGCAGAAAATAGGTGTCATTCAGAGACATTCCCATGGTTGTGTCTTTCCTACTTGTTAACATATGGATTATAATGTTAACATGCTTTATCTTCCATTTCGACGCTGCCTCCTGACACAACGAGGTGAGGTCAGCTCCTTCACCTGCAGTTAGACGTTCCTCTCTGCGTAGATGACTGTAGACCATAATTCAAGTCTGTTTTTAAACCGAGACTGAAGACTTATCTTGTTGGAAAAGCACTGTTGTAAATAAGGAAAGTAATGAAATCCATTTATTGTGTGGTGTTGTACATGCTGCCTCGCTGTCATGACTTACTGGGACACTTGAACAGAAGCTAGATGTCGTTAATGTTATTATTAGTTCCTCCGGTGCTTTTCCTACGATGACAAGTCAAAATATCTGCTGTGAAAAAGGCCTCTTGTATTTATGTGCCATCATGTTATTATTATCTGACATAAAGTGCAGGACATGAGTTTTCATTTAAATACATGATGAAGAGCATCCAGTTGGAGCTCCACACTGTGAATGAAAGCAGCAGCAGGTGTAACACACTCGGTAAAAGGTAACAAACAGCCAAAAGCTGGCGGCTCAGAGAACCAGATCCCTCTGTGATCAAAGCCTCATTCATACGAACATGTTGCGTCATCAGAAACGCTCATAACACCCCGCGTCCTAACAAACCTCAGTTGTAATGCGGCTGCTAAAGAGGATCACGCCCTTAATCAGAATCATAAGTTGTGCAGCGGCGATGACATAACTTGTTACTCAGAGAGGGCCGAAGGACTCAGTTAGTCAGCAAAGTGTTGGCTACAGAGAGCGTCACAGGAAGGTGGAAGCTGCTGCTAATAAATAATGAGTGTCACACTGATACCTGTGTGTCTGGCCACACCTGGTCAGCAGCACACAGGACATAATGAAGCGTGACACATTCAGAGGAGGAACCTGGTTCACTGGGTTTACAGTAAGTTAGAATTTAGCTGAACTCGATGAGGAGTTCTGCGTCGAGAAGTTTTTAACAGGAACTAAACATCATCCTCTTTTCTGAGTTTGTGACGGAGGCGTGTACGATGTGAAACTGGTGTGAAAGTCATAGAGGGATCCTTCAAAAACTACAGCACACGACCACAAGAAGGTGCTGGACGCAAAACGCCACATTTAATATCTACAATCATGAAGACCTTTATATCAGAGGCCTTTTCATAGTGTCCACATACAATAATTACAAAAACTAAAAGGCCTGAAGAAGTGCTGAATCGATAAGTCAATTAATCAATGAGTCGATCAACAGAAAACTAACCAGCAACTTTTCACCATTATTACCATGTTCCAGGGTTACTTCTTTTCTTATGTGATATTAAACTGAATATCTTAAGATTGTTGCTCACACAAAACGTCACCTTGGACCTTTTTTTCACTACTTTCTGACGTTATTTGGACATAAAAAATCATCAATTACTAAAGAAAATAATTAGCAGATGAATTGATAATGCCCTATCTAGTGTACTTATCCCGATAACAAGTTTTCACTTAATTAATTTACATACATACATTCAGGATAGTACTGTCACTGTGAAAGAGAGTATACGTGGACTCTGTATCTGGTAATGAAGATTTCATTAGAGATGTGCAGCTTTGCAGTCAAACCACACTGTATTACGGTTTCTGTCGGCTTCACAGAGTCGTGTCCTGTTTTAAGGACGGACTCTGCATCAGGCTGACATCTAGTGGTCACAACATCACATTACGGCAGAGAGCTCTGCACTGTTTCCTGCCACAGCCACTCATGAGGTGAGGCGATGAAGTGGACTCAATAAGAGCACCGTTTACAAAATGCTTTGACTTTCATTTTGATATATTAAGATCGTAAAGGTAGAAAGGGTTGTTTTCTCCTCTTGGTTAAATCATTCGTCTCTCTCTACAATCAAAATGTCCGCGTGCTGTGTTATTTTACTGTTTACAGTTTGCACCAATCAATCTGAAAATCGCCATCACAAAAACTCTGTGGTGATCAATGAGCCATGGAGATGAACGATATGGAGATACATGTGATTAACGGACACATCTGCCACGAGTGAAGGCCGCAGACTTACTCAGAGTGTCTGTGGTGGAAAGAGACGCCTCAGCAGCTCGGTGCGTCGGCACATTCAGATGTGACATTCACACATTAAAGCCTCAAGAGTCTAACAGCGTCCGGTAGACAGCCGATTTTGACCGACATGGATCCACACGTGCTGCACACAGCAGTCCTATTACAGCCCGATCTGACATCAAGCACAACATAGAGATGAGAAAAGAAAAGCTTTTATTAAGACGAGCAAACGGCTGGTTTACAGCTTCTGTGCAAAACGTAGCATGTTGCCTCCACAGAATTTGATGATTGTGATAGAAGTGAGTGTGAGTGTGCGTGTATGAAAGTTTGGTCACCACTACTTCCACTAATCTAAATGCAAATCTTCAAAGAGGAGATACATTAAAAAAATGCTTTGGGGAAACATTTTAAATATACCTGCTTGTATCTCATGTTTGAATGATTTTGCTGTGGTGGGTGGAAAGATGAGTCTTTAAGTTATTACATGCATCAAAGTTTAATTGTACAAACAAGTGAAAACAATACAATGAACTATTAAACAACAAAGACAAATCAACAAGTCTCACTATATAATAATACAAATCTCCACCTTAATTATTATAGTCTAATGAAAATATGCACCGTGACACAAAAATGTGGTTTTTGAGGTCAGGGTTTGGGTTCAGTTAGAAATAACATCAGGTTAGGTTTGAGGTTAGAATTTAAATAGGGTTCATAGAAACTACAGAGATACAGCAAATATCCACGGGACACCAATGTTGCTTATAACCTGACAGTATCGACGCTGGACAAACAAAGCTATCTCCAAAAATATAAACAGTAAAAACATTTGTACAGATTAACCTGGACGTGAGTGGACGCAAGGTAAGATTCAGGAAACTACTGTTCTCAGAGCAGCTGAACATCTAGTTTAGTTCAGTCAAACTTTATCCGAGTCTAGTGGCGCTCCTCAACTCTGAACCGCAGCCTGCAACCAAAAGGCTTTAATATGACTGTAGAAAGTCTCCTGAACATTGTGTGAAAGCATTTAATAGCATTTCAGTTCCTTGAAATACAAATATGGTGGTGCTGGCTTTGGGTTATGAAATTAGGGTTACGAAAATCTGTGACTCTGATCATCTGCTTTTAGTCACCTGATGGCTGAAAAACAACTCTGGACCAAACAAACAAAGTGTGACCAAACGCTGTCTTTGAGACTATTTTAGGCCACAATGCCAATGTGATTAATGACGACTCGAGCTGGCCATCAAACCTCAAGACTTTTGAGTAACAAGTGAAATGTGGCAACGGCAGCGTGCATTTAAAACCGCATTTATGACCGCAACTAAGCGCCAATGATTATCACCAACTTCAAAACATTAATATAAATATAAAATGCAGTAACTACATATTTGTTAAAAAGTTCAGCAGTTAAGACGTTTGGACATTTATTTTACCATAATAAAAGAAAATACCAAAGAAATGTATACCTTTTGGATAGACAGCTAAAGCAAAAGAGCTATATGTCTATTTAAAGCTAGCTGGTGAGATAGCCATGGCTAAACTTTGCTAAAGCTAAATTGACGCTACCTGTCTGGAATTAAAAAATATACATTCTGACAACCTACATCTTGATAATTTAGTTGGTTATCCCACATAAATAAGGCAGTAGTTAATCCGATCATCATGTGGAGAAGAAGTAACACCAGCTAAACTAGTCCTGCTACAAGTTAACTAGCTTAGCTTAGCAGAGCAGAAGCAACTGCCATCTCAGCCTCTGACTCTGGATGAATTCATATGATTTGCATACAGTCATTTAAAAGAGAGCTATATAGTTAGGGACTGTAGTCATTTAGCCCTCACTATAAATATATAATTAGGGGACCTGGCTTAACAAATTAATAATATGGACACATAACATAACAGCGGCATTTTAAAAGATAATTAAAAAGCGAGTCTATAAGCCATGTGTAAGTTTATAACTTGGTTCCCGGAAACTGAAATTTGGTGGGAGGCGCTGTCTCGTTGGTGGAGTAACTGCGTTCGGGGGATGTTGGCGAGCAAGCTGAGAGCACAGTGAGAGCAGGTGAAGAGGAGGAGATGGAGCTGACTGTCTGTGGCAGCAGCTGGAGGCCACACGAGCAGCCCGAATCACGGACCAGCTTCAACACGTCGTTACGGAAGCGTACGCCGACCAGGGCGTAGAGGATAGGGTTGAGGCAACAGCGGGTGTACGCCAAAGTGCAGGTGATGTACTCAAACAGAAGGCTGCAGAACTGCCCCGCCATTTTACGTGACAGCACCACAGTGTACGGCAGCTGGAAGACCAGAAAAACCAGCACCAGAGCCACCATCAGCTTCAAGGTACGCTGCCGATGCCACTGCTTCCCCCGGCGATGTGCGTGTCCTTCCGACAGCACTTGAGCAATCAAAGAGTAGCACGTCAGCATAACGAAGAAAGACACGCAGAAGACAGCAATGATCGCTCCATTGGTGGCCATTTTGACTCTTCCGCTGTTTAGCATGCCGCAGAACGCATCCCTGCCAGACCCCGACACCCCAGAGAAGAGGATTTCAGGCAGACTGAGGAGCACCGCAACAACCCACACACCTACGGCAGCTACCTTCCCGCCTGTTATTATCTGACTGCGCCGCCTGAGCATCTCTTGGGCTCGTGCCACCACCATGTAGCGGTCAACGCTGATGCAGGCCAGCAGCAGAAGCCCACTATATGTGTTGATGGCGTAGCATGCACGCGTGGCCTTGCAGAGGGGAACGGAGAGGATCCAGCCCTGGTGAGTGTCGACGACCTGTAACGGGAGCGTGAGGAGCAGGAGAAGGTCAGCCAGCGCCAGGTGGAGCAGGAAGACGTCGGTCATGGAGCGCAGCCGGAGGCGGCGGTACAGAGCAAAGGTGGCAATGACCAGGGAATTCCCCACCACGCCCAGCAGGAAGATCAGGCAGAAAACACAAGTTTGGAAAACTTTGATGGTGAGCTCCTGCTCACCAGCCTCACACCAGTCAGACTGGTCGTAATCACTCATATTCCAGGACGAGTCGTTTGAATAGTCAAAGCCCGCCTCATAATCAAAGTAGCCGCTGTCGTTGTCATGGATAGCCATTGCTGGTGGGGAGAAAATTAAGACTAGTAAGTCATTTATCTTGCAGTGAGAAGGATGATAAAATAAATCTCTTCCATGACTAATTTTTGTATTTTTTTCTATTTCTATGTCAACATCAAAAGGCAAATGTTAAAATTGTATGAAACATTTGAAGTTTATAGAACAATGTTTGAACCGTGGAATATTAATTTTTGACCAAATATCTGCAAAACTAAAAGCATTCCCATATTTTGTGTTCAGTGCTAATTACCAAATGTTAGTATGCTGACACAACTAGAAGGGTGCACATAGGAAAGTCCTGTATCCTGTAATTTGCTTCTTACAGCTGATGAAATGTTTCAGTGAGAATGTCGTCCAGTTGTTCTCTAATCATTCGTAGCGGGTGGCATCTGAACTGCCACTTAACACCACTTAATTCTGCACAATAAAAACCTTCTGTAACATGTTTGTGATGAAAATCATGAGTCATTCCGGGCGTCTGCAGAAGTCCACAGAGACCAGCTTGCGTGAGGACTAATTATTGTTCACAAACATGTAGCGTTCTCAGGCTGGGTTGATTTTTGAGCAGAATACTGTACTTCACACCAAGAAATCAGGAAACACTACCTCCTCCACAGTCAGGGTATAAATGAGAGACCTGCAGCCATGCTCTTCAGTTTGAGTAAGCAGCTGTGATATTTTAGTCATTTTGCTCCGGGTTGCGTGACACTGGCATCAGATCGTTGGCACAGGGGAAATCGTGGGTAGCTTGAAGGTCTGCAGATCAGTCAGAGTCGCGTGCTAACAGCCTTTATAGGCAGTTTCAACAAGCACCTTCTATCATTTCATCTCTTGCTATGTGGCTCTGTTACTGCTGAGGCTACTCACAACATTAAATTGAGCTGTTTTCTTTAAATATCTTTTCTTTCTAACTTCATTATTTGATGGTGGAGACAGACATTAAGGAGTTTCCCTTTAAGGTAAGAGGAACAACAGTAAAGAGGACAACATTTTGTAAACAATCTTGTGAACAGAACAGCGCTCGGTGTCCGAGAGGTTTATCGGATGTTTCTTTATTTTCTTTTAGTCAGGAATTACTTTTAAGCTGTAAACCTGTACGCCTGTTTCCAAAATGTAATGTATGTATGTATGTTTGTTTCCTGGTCACAGAAAGGGTGGTTTGCAGTTAAATGTAGACTTTGTAATTTTACACACATTTCCCGTACAGTTGAAAAGCATAAACAAATTAACAAGAATATTTGTTGATATATTGTTCAAGCAGCTGAAGGGAAAAGGAAATGTCTCCTTACAGAGAATAAAAATTCATGGGAGGCCAGTTTTGATTCATCTTAATAATTATTTAGCAATTTTCAACTCCTTTCTTGATTTCAGTGGCCGGGTTTTCCCCTCTTTGTTTCAGCTGCAGTTTGCATAATATACTCTCAGATACAGATAGCGTCACTCTCTTTATTAATCTCTCAAATTTTGCATTTGATACCTAAGACCATAAAAACCTCTTCTGCAAGCTGAAATCTCGAAGCTTAGATGACGATGTTTTACTGTGAATCAATATAGGAGCGCCACTAGGCTCAATTCTTGGTCCACTATTATTTACAATATATATAAACATTATTCCTGTGTATTTTAATGTCCCTTATTTTGCAGATGACAACATGTTATGTATGCTACTACTCTTACTCAGGCTGTGACTCATCAGTCTCCTTCAATGCTTCCCAGATATCTCTTCTCAACCATATGTGCGTCTACATACAAAAAGACAAAATATGTGGTATCACATATAGCTTCATCTCTGACTATCCCGAAATTCAAATTTTGACTCTACCGTCTCCACTCAAGCTGTTAAACCAAGTCTATCATTAACACTTTTATTACTAATTATTTACTAATTGTATACAACAAGCTATATTATCAAACTACCTCACAATCGCTCTCCCATTTAAATGTTACAGTTACGCTGGATATTCTTCCTTCTTTCTGTATGTACTTCTGTAGGGATTCAGGTATTATTCACCTTTCAAATTAAATTAAGTTTTTAAATCCTAATTATTAGATGTCTTTTAGAAGATGTCTTGTTAATTTGGGCAGCAGACAGCTCGAGTAATACAATGTCATGAAAACCTTTTCTGGTGCTAAGATCGCGAGGCAGCAGCCATCTTTGGACTAAACGTTCTTTGGTGGCTGTTAAGACCCCCCCCCCCCCCCCCGCAACTATTTGTCTTTGTCCCAAGATATTTCTTAAACCTTTAGATCAAAGTCTCTCTTCTAACCTCCGAGCACAGACGGGTTGTTTCTTTTTATTCTTGTGTGAATGTTGGCTGTTTGACTTTGTATTTGTTTCTTATGCTGCCTGCCTAATGTTATGCTAAATATTAAGGATTTTAAGATTGCAAATATTTTCTTTGTTATCATGTCTTTATTTCAATGAGATCTGATCTGCCTGGTCAAATAAATATTTTAGCTTTTTCACAGTATGAGCTCAACTGTAAATACATAAGTCCTCCAACTTTCCCTTATTTCTTTCCCTTTATTAACAACAGACTAGTGCAAATTACAATCACAATATGAGGAAACACTAACTCCTTGTTGGTTGAAAGTGAGATCATCTATAGCAACTCCGTATGTTGTTGTATAGTTTGAGTAGGCAGCAGTTACATATTTCAGTCACTTTTCACCGCTGTGTGAGACACTGGTGGTGGGTTGTTGGCATGCGGGAACCCATGAGCATGTTTAACAGCATCACATGGCAGCACAGGCAGTTTCATTTCTCCTTTCACTGTAGCTGCTGGCCTAAATGACAATATATATATAGTTTTTCTTTTAACCCACATGGCTTTTTTCCAGGGGAGACTGAAACACAGTAAATCAGCTCCCTTTGACAGCGACCAGGAAAACAGATGTGTGGAAATTTGAGATGTATTATAAATTTACAGTTGTTAACTTGGTAGTATAACTGGAAAAAAAGGACATGAGTTTGACAATTTAACAAACTTTTGTGCGAAAAGTATTCTAGTATAAATTATAAATCATATGACTATGAGTCATATGTGGGCTATGATTTGTGATGAACCACAACCACACTGCAAGACAGTTCACCTTTAATAATGGAATATCAGTGAGTGACGTTATAAAATAAACAGAATACGTGCAATTGCATTTGTATGTGAAATTGTTACATGTAAGATTACCTGAATTTTTGTATTTATCGCAGAATATATATTTCTAATTGCTGAATATGAGTCTATCAGTCTTTTTTAAAATCTTAATTTCTTTTCAAATCTGCCCGGATTTAATGAAGTTACCTTACCCAAGCTGTTTGAGGTGTTAAGCATGTCCCAAGTCCTCCTCCTGTGTACACTCTTGAGAAGCTGGCACTCTTAAAAACAAGCCTGCGGGCTAAACCTGAACCACCTCCAGCCAATGAAACCAGTTCTGTGTTTTGCTGACCTTGCCATACCCCTGTGCTGGTTGTTTTTACCATCAGGAGGCACTGAAGGATGTGAGCAGAAGAAACGTGAAGCCTTTGAAGTGCTGTCAAATTGTCAAATCGAGACCGACTGTGGATTTATGATCTGACTTCTGTATTAAATCTGAACAACAAAAGTTTCATTTAAGTTACCAGTCGACAGATGTTTCAACCGCACTGCATGTGTCTGTCACTGTATCTGCACATTGTGCTTTGTAATTATAATCTGCATTAAGTACATGTAGGTTTTAAAACTCATTGACAATATCCAAAATATGTCCTGATAAGAGGAGACAAAATTCAGTTAAATGCAGAAAACATGTTCACAGCATCAGGCTGTAGGTTCAACACATCTGGGTGGGACTGCTGACTGGTACCAAAACCAGTTCACAACCCTTCCTGACCTCTTTTGAGGTTGTGATTGTTTGTCAAGTCAAGCAGCCACATAAGTGTCTAACTGATCAAGTCAAACTCCAGAGCATCGGTTCTCAAACCTCCCTGAGGGGGGGGGCACAGCCATTGCTGGGGGGGGGGGCACACATGACCAAAGAGCCTTTTTTACCGATTAATCTCCATCAAATAATTTGTTTTTTGGTGTCTAAAATGTCAGAAGATAGCAAAACAATGCCCATTACAGCTTCCCAGAGTCCAAGGTGACGTCTTCAAATGTCTTGTTTTGTCTGGCCAAAAGTCCAAAACCCGACGACGATAAAGTGAAACTCCTCATACCAATTAAAACATTCACAGTTAAAAGTACGCAGCAAATAGATTTGTTTAGCAGTTTGTTTTGCAGTAAAGTGCATGATACAGGAAACAAGTCTTCCTCAGGTCAGAGTTGATATGAAGAACTTAAAGATGTTGACACATCTCTAGCAAAGCCTTATAAATGACAATGTAAGTATGCTGATGCCTTCTAGATGTCAGTGATGACCTCTGACCTTTTCATATAACTCACATTGGTGAGTTCGGTAGCTGTCTTAAGTAATGAATCCAGTGAAACGGTGGTAAACGGCAGCCAGTGGTTTTAAGAGTAGTAGCAGAATTCCTTCGAGCTCTGTGAAATTCAGTCTTTTTGGAGTTTAGAACAAGCTTTGTTGAGGTTGTGGGGGGGCTGGAGCCAATCCCAGCTGACATTGGGTGAGAGGTCGCCAGTCACTCAGAGCTTACACATAGAGACAGGCAAACATTCACAGTCACATTCACATTCACACCTACGGGTCAATTTAGAAATTGAATGTTCTTGAAGACATTATTTCAATTGAATTATATTTCCCAATATCGTTAATGG
Source organism: Enoplosus armatus (assembly GCF_043641665.1). Classification (NCBI taxonomy): domain Eukaryota; kingdom Metazoa; phylum Chordata; class Actinopteri; order Centrarchiformes; family Enoplosidae; genus Enoplosus; species Enoplosus armatus. Next base: position 2,166,854 of record NC_092199.1, on the reverse strand, counting down.
TTGATTAAAATTAAAGTGGGTTGGGATTAGGGATGGGTATCATTAAGGTTTTAACAGTACTACTACTCTTACCGATGCTGCTTCTCGATCTGGTACTTCAATGGTCATCGGTTCTTTTTGTTATGAAATCACCCGTATTTATAGCTAAACGACCAGCAGGCCGATGGTGATATATATTTGGCATTAATTGACGGGACAGCAGAGAGACGGGAAAGACAGGGGGGAGGATGACATGCAGCAAAGAGCCCGGGCCGCTGCGTTAAGGACTCAGCCTTGATACGTGGTACCGCTCTACTCTGTGACTCGTTAAACCGCGTTTGTATAATTTAGTTAACTCCTGTGGGCTCTAGGCTGCGAGCATACCAACATAACTGAGGTACCTGAGGTACCTGAGGTGGACGGGGAAACGAGAGGTGAACTACGAGCTACTTTCTAAAGGCTGCTCGTGTTTCCGCCCTCACATGCAAAAGACTTGTTGCACTTGTGGCAACGAGCATTGTCAGCATCGACTCGTGTAACCTTTAAAACACTTTTAAACGCTTAGTTCTCCGCCGTTGTCACTAAGAGCAGGGTCTCTCTCTCTCTCTCTCTCTCTCTCTCAGACGAATGTCTTAATCTTATTGCAAATTAGAAACAGAGATGCTGAGATAAAAGGTGCACGATAACGTTATGTAGCCCAAATAAATAGGAAATATATTTTCTTAATTTCTCCAATACCGACAGCAGATCTGATAACGTCGGAGCTTATCAACACTACAGTCTTTAATAATTCAGCCCCCAGTTTCGGTACCCAACCCTTGCCGGGATATGAAATTTTTTCTGCTTTCCGTCTGTGCTTGTGTGCGTGGGCGGTGAAAGCGCTTTGAATTTGCCTGATTAACCCCGCTGCACTAATTCACCCTGCAAACATGTCGTCTAATCACTGCAGAGATGTTCACTATGAGCGTCAAACCGCAATGTTTGCTTCAGACGTTGGCACCTGACCATGAAAAAAAGAAAAAAGAAAGGTAGAGTCGGTCGGAGTGAAGTGTTTTTGCTTGTGGGAACTGTTCAGCTGTCGACAATCCTTCATCCACACTGTGGTTTTCTTCACCTGTGATTTCTACCCTTCTTGCTTGTTTGTGAGCACGGTTCTCATTAACTGATGTGAAACTGATGTGACCTACTGCTCAACCTGTGAACACAATATTCAGCTCGAGGAGTGATTGGCTCCTCGGCATGACGGCCACGTTCACCGCCCCGCTCACATCGAGCTTCTCTTATTACTTAGAACTGTTTTGTTTTTGAAAATCAAACAAATTTTTTTTTTTTTTTTTTTACAAATAACCGTTCCCTTAAGCATCACACTTTATGACCTCCAATAATTAATAATAGTAATTACTAATTACACCATTTTACTTTTATTGACATTAAGATTATCCATCCCTAGTAGGTCAACACAATTAATTTATCAAAGCTTTATAGATGGGTAATATGCCATTAACAGGAACAACTTTTGGATTATAATAAGCCACCAGGTCTGCAGTTATAGATGTCAGTAAGTTATTGACAGTCATTAGATTAGATTAGATTTTTACGCAGATGATACTCAGATCTACCTGTCAACCTGCTAAACTGCCTTCATGACCAAGTGGATAGGTCAAGATAGTGCAAACACCATAATATCAAACAGTCTGGGTCAACATTGCAGAAATCCTGGAGTCATTTTTGATCAAACCCTCACTCTTGACAAACATGTTAAATCAGTGGTTCAATCCTGCTTTCATCACCTTCGACACATTTCTGGGATCAGACCATTTCTCTGTGGAAACTGTCATCCACGCCTGTATAACTTTTAACTTACAACTCAAAACGTTTTGTTTTTACTGTAAAGCACTTTGTAACTGTATTTTGAAAGAAAGGTGCTATATAAATAAACTTAATTATTATTATTGATTAGGGTTCTCATAAGTAATTTATAAAGATACAAAAATGTTTACTAACCATTAACAAGGCCATTAGTACTAATAAACCCATTAGAAACTGGCAATGACATTTCAATTCACTATGAGATAGTATGCCCAAAAATCTAAACATTTTAAGCTAAGCACAAAAAGTATTCAAACTGCCAAAATAAATTATTTTAAATATGTGTGTACAAAAAACTTTTTTTTTGATTAACCAATTAAATATTTGGCCAATAAAATATCATAAAATAGCAAAAACAGCCAATATATTCAATTTAGTTTCACATTAGAGAAAGAAAAGCAGCAAATCCTCATAAATGGGATGGTGGAACTTTAGAATTTTGATTCTCAAAATCGCTGCCGATTATTTTTCTGTTGATCGACTTATCGGCTGAATGTTTCAGCTCTAGCTGAAAGGTATTCGTATTAAAACATATGTTGTAACTTTTTAATTCACCTGTACAGAGCTGAGCATAAATGACTTCACTGGAATCTACTTTAAGTTCTGCTTTTAGTCTTTAAAGCATTAAACGGTTCGACGCGGCAGAACATTTCCCACAGACTCCAGTCAGAGCTCACGGGTCATCAGGTGGTGGTTTTCTATCGTACCGAGAAGAAGATCCAGATCTGTCTGTCACAACTGTGTTCAGACTCAAAACAGAAAAACTATTTTCAAAAGTTTAAAGATGAGTTACTTTGTGTGTATGTGAGATGGCTGCAGGGTTCATCCTTTCTTTTTGTTTGTCATGTTTTTCTCATTTTGTTGCCGTTTGTATTTCCTCGTATTTTATTTATTGTATATTCTTCTGTCCATGTTACTTGTTGCTTTATGTACTAATGAATTTAGCCATAAATTCAGTGGCTTCAGGTACAATCTTATATTATATATAATGTCAACTTTTATGATGCTTATAATGTTCAGTATTGTTGTCATAAAGGTGTTAATTAAATCATATGTAGTCACAGTTAGTGATGGTGTTGTACTACTATAAAATATTGACGGGTGTTTCTAATGTTTTGTCCTTTCCATTTCGATACATGAAGGAGGCAGAATATTAGAATCACGTCTGAATATAATGCAGTCCAGTCCACTATGACCTCATCACAAACATATAACTGAATTTACACATTTCCTGCAGTCACCAAAAACTGAACTTTATAAAGTTCCTGAAGGTAGAATTTATGGCAGAGCTATTGTAGTGAATTACATTAGACTGTACAGGTGTACATAATGAAGTGGCAGTAGAGTGTAACCTCTAATATATATGAAATATCCTTTAAAAATATTGCTTCAGATAACGTATCCAGAATTGCATACTGTGCCATCGCATCACATCATACCTTTGCTGTTACTATAAAGAGCAGGTTTAGCTGAACTCTTTTTAATTTTTGGGGGGTATTTTGTTTTTTTGATTTACCACCGTAATGTACTGTAATGTGAAACCATCAAAGCTGTTTAAATAAAACAGAAAATGTTTAATGTTAAGTTTAACTATTAAATTATGTCCTGCATATTACGGAAATAAAATTAAAGAAAAACAGTTTAACAGATTCCAAGTCTGAAGAACTGAATAAAAATCAGTCACCGGCTGATGTTTAGAGCAATTTAGATAAAATGGATAGTTATAAATAAATTATTTTTATTTTATTTCTGCAATTTTTCTTCATGACACCTGCTTCAGTGCGCTGGTGGTGAGAGGTGAGACAGTACGTTTTACAATCTGCATTCTTCATTAGAAAGCTTCTTACTGTTACTACGACTGTGAAACCCTGAAACAAGACAAGCTGATGGTGTAAAGACAGCCCACCCCCCCCCCCCCCCCACACACACCCTTCACACCTTCAGCTTGTCTTGTTTCTGGTAGTGGTTTCAGTAGAGATGGTAAGAAAATAAAATTAGTTTCAGATCAAGTGGTGACAACAACACAATGAAAGATACTAATGACCAGCTGCGCATTTTAACCACTGGAGGGCGAATTGAAACCAGTTTCAGATCATTTCTCCAGCACAACTCAAACATCGTTGTTTTAGGCTGCAGCGCTTCATTACATATTAATTATTCATGTATAACTCAATACGTGTTGGCGTGTGGAGCTGCTCTGTATTATAATGTTTGTGGGCTAAACCATTAGAGGTGCTGTGAGGAAGTGTGAAATACTGGCTGAGTAATTGATAGGGATGTTTTTAATACTGAAGCTGATACGATAGAAGTCTCAGTACTGATGCCTAAACCTTACTTTAAAGAAATATAAACCCTTTATTTCATGCGTTTTCAAGTGTTGTATAAACACAAGTAGCTGTACAAATACGGTGCCTAAATAAAATTGGCAAACAACAATTTATTAAGAATAAGCACACAAGATTATGACTCTGATGAGGCATTTAATGGCTTCAGTGCTACGAACACATTGAGTACTGAGGCTCGATACTATCACAGAATGGTGCTGTGATTATATGCAATTTATATTCAGAGACAATCCATTTTCCTTTCTATCGCAGTCTCAAATGCTTACTGTCTATTTAGACAAGGTGTTTTTCTCAGTGTGGTGTGATGTGTTGTTGTTGTTTTAGTAACTTCACCCGAGTCTTATGAGTCATTCTGTCTGCAGTCTGTCTCTGACAGGACCAGAGGAGGACAATGTGTTTTTAAGGTGTTAGTTGATAAAACTGGAAATGTGATTTACTGGATTCAGTGACACGTCTAACACATTTGATGTTGCATCGTCAAAGTCTATCAATATACACAGATTATAGCACTAATAAAGGAGACCTTCATTCACAGAACTGTGTTTGTCCTGATTTCTTAAACGATGTTTTACACCGTAAAATACATAAAATACAAATTACACAATATTTACAGCTAGTACAAACAAACAAAAATCAATGTACAGTTTTACAATTATGGGATATCAAGGTCTAACTTGTACAGAAATGCAAAACTGAAAAAGCAAGTGACTGGAAGATATTTTAGTTTCATTAAAAAGTCTGCCACACATGTTGTCCTACAGTCTACTTTATCTCTGTCAGTGTCGTGTCGCTACACATCCTTGATTTGCTTTTCTGAATTCCAAAAATGTCCCTAAACGTCTTTCAACATGCAGAAAACCCCTGAATGCCAGAACAGTTTCCTGTCTCCGCGAGCTGAAGTGCAGACAGAAGCCATTAGAAAAAGCTCTGACATCCTGCACACTGAAAAGCACAAAGCACAGGAAGTTGTTGCTTTTTACACTTCGTAGTTGGTGTGTCACACACATATTCCTGTATTTAAACATACTTTTATATCACATTTTTATCACATAAATGGAACGTTTTTGCGCAACATACATGGCGCTTGTTGGCCGTTTCAGCAGGTATTTTTTGGTCTGTATCATTATTGCTGCCATATGCACCTTTGCAAACACATTAGGGCTGCTTCTGTGAGCCAACTGATATTGTTTATGTGTTTTGGAAGGTTTGCCTATCTTTCATGCGGCACCAGCTTCCTGATTCCAGCCCTGTCTCTGTCCGGGCAGCCACCTTCCCTGCCGCTACATGAAGGAGGAAATCCCTTAAGAGCGTTTTCACCCCTACTACTGAGGAAGAGCAGGAAACTGTAAAACATTACCACCAACATCATGACGGCAGCCCCACTCCAATTAGGAGATATGTCACTGTGGTATTTTGTATTATCATGTGTTTATGTCAGTGGGCCCACAGGAGTAAGTGAGGACATACCAGCACTTCCCCTCATTTACTCCTGACAGATGGAATCATCTGTAACTGATAAGCATGGAGTTGTACTTTATATGAAAGTGGTCTAACTCTTATACTCTAACTCTTTATTCTGTAGTTTCCTTACTGTCAACAAATCACAGGAAAAGAACAAAACCAACGAGGTTTCATGTTTAAAAAGGCTCAGTAATTTCACAGCTGCTCACTGTGGGTTTTATCAGACAAACAGGAGGAAACATGGGATTTGCTGACTATAACACAGATACCTTGTCCTTATCCTGGCATTCCCAGAAGTCGATTCCCTGGGTATTCATCATATCTTTAACATCTTACCATAAAAACAACTTTCTTTTGATATCTTGACAAATTAAGAGACAAGTCATCATTAAACAGCGTGCCTGGCAGACATCGGCGATGTAAACATCTGATAATACATCAGTCACCTGACTGCAGAAGACACTCAAGAAACGTATGGATATCTTTACCAATAGGTTTTAAATCTTTAAAGCTGTATTAATCAATATTGTTATATTGTTATTGTTATATACGACTGGAGAAATGACTGAGTCCAGTGAAAGGTTTGGCTTGTAGTGATGAGCCTGACTCTACAGTTCCCCTCAGCTCTTCAGAGCTTCATACTGTCTTTCAGCTCATTATTTTGATTTTACAGCCGTGTATCTGTGACATTTCATACTGTGGTCATTTGTGATCATCCCTATATAGAGTTAAAGAAATATTGCTCCTTACTTTCTTCCAAATAATAGCCGTCAACGTTTATGTGTCTCGTGATGGTTGCTGCTGGGAGGCCGGACTAAAAGGAACGCGCTTCTTACAAATGAACCGGTTAGTTACCGGTTAATGGGATGTTGGGCTATTGAGTATTGTTGAATTTATATGTGGGGTTCCACCGCGGCTGTCGGACTGAAAAGTATTTCTGTGATACACTAACACAAATTGATAAGTCGTCATTTAAAAAGGTCTAAAAAGTAAAATTATAGCAGGTAACGTGTTAGTAGAGCCGTCAGTTTGTATTTATTCCTCCGGTTTTATTTGAAAACTCCACAGGGTACCTTTAACTATTAGATTATCTCCCCTTCATCTGCTGTTCCTCCTCTTCTATCACCGGAACATAAATACACTCTCTCTCACACACACACACAGTCAGCAGTGCTCAGATAAAGAGGGCTGGGCTTGTTCTGTAACCCACTCGGCTCTCAGACCCTGAGCTCCATAATGGCACCTCAGGTCACCGACCGGCCTCGGAGGTTACTGCTGGCCCCCCCGTCGCTCTCCACCATGATCCTGTACCTGCTCTTCACTGTTCTCATCCTCGGTGTGTATCCGACTCACACACACACGTTTCATTTTACAGGCGAGTTTTAAGTTAATGAGGTTTTACTCTGTTAGTATTTCCTGTTTTTTGGGGTTGGCTGCACGTTTCCACGGGTGTCCATTGTTTTCCATGTGTGTGGGATCGATGAAGGAAAAAGGTGGAGGGTATTTTAGTTTCAGAAGCAGCAAACAAAAGGCTGTTGTGAGAATTTTTTTAAGATGTGCTGGAATTGTTAATGTTAAATTATTCTGTGTCCACAGGTATTGTGGAATCACAAACAGCCAACATGCCAGAAGAAGAGTGGAGCAAAGTTGACGGGAACCAAACATTCAGCGAGTATATCAATGAAAACAGTAAGACTTTTGGTTTTTCATTTCTTGCGTATGAGAAGCAACTTATGATCACTTTCACTGTCAATCAATCTCCTGATTATTTTCTCGATTAACCATTTAATCTATAAAATGTCCACCAGTTTGCCTGAGCCCACGCTGACATCTTTAAATTGCTTCTTCTGTTTAACCAATAATCCAAAATATTCAATCTATCGTCACTGAAAAGTAAGAAAACAAGCAATCAATTTCAATCGATCGAGTTTATTTGTCACTTGTAATCATATATAAGGTACAATCACAGTGAGATGTAATAAACCTTCACGTATGAAACCAGAACAGAAGCTGGAACCAGTGACTTTGCGTAAAGAAATGACTTATTAAAATTGACAGTAAATTTTCTGTCAATCGATCAGTCCATCAGATCATCAGTTTACTGTATCATTTATGACAAAGACAAGCAGAACGTCTTCACATTTAGTGCGCTTGAAAAATTACAAACATGTTTAAGCTCTACATATTCAAATCACTGTGACTGGTATTAATGTAAGAGTTTGACACGACAGAAGTGTTGATAAGATGCAGTCATTGCGCGCAACACGGAGAACATCGCTCAAATAAAATCCATAATTCTTTGCCCGCAGGTACAATGAAACCAGGCAACGTGACATTCAGTTTCTACAGAGACGTGAAGAGTCACATAGAGGAGGAACTGCAGAGCAACCAAACACGTCCTGTTATCACAGAGGACAACGGTGAGTTTTTCTACTTATTCTGCATGAGGAGAGGAAATTCCCATCCTTATCAGTGCCTATAAATTTCCTCTACTTCAGTAACTGCTTACTAAACAGACAAAACACTATCAAGCTATGTGGTAAGGTATCAGCAATCTAGTTTCACTTTTACATACAAGCCAAGATAGCGAAACATGCACTGCAGGGCGACTGAAAGAGTCCCACTGAATTTAGTGGTATAATCTTGTGTGTTGTTTGATACCTGCGTGTCCCTGTTAGCTCATGTATATCAGAAGTATTTGTGTCCATACTTTGCAGAGAATTTTCAGGACCAGTTCCCAGCCAGACATTGCCAACAGGACGTGCTGGTAAACTACAGTCACGGCCTTTGTGGTGACGATTTTCACAAGAAAATGCTGTCTATCAGCCCAGGAAACTGGTGTGTCCTGGAAAATATCATCAGGTAAAGCAATCTACAGAACTAGGTGGTTATTTTCATCTTTTTATACTTACTTTTTTTACACTATTATTTGTTTTCTGTATCTCTACTTTTGAATAATTCTTGAATGAATCAAACAATGTGTTTCTGTATGAGGTAAAATCTTGGAAGTTGCTCAATCACTATGTTATTTTACAAATAACTAACAAAAAATATTGATAGCTTTTTGATTAGAGGTTAAGAGGTGAATCTGGGTCATTTGTACCACAGGGACCAGACTGGGGCCAGTTAATGAACCCTGAAACTAAACACTCACCATGTCAGACATGTCATCTAGTAAAAAGTAGGTTAATGTGTCATTTTATCGTTGCGTTGGAACAGAACAAGCTGCATAACATTCAGTTAGTAAACTTAATGACAGGATGATATATATAGGATGTCTGACTCATACACACCTTAATGCAAATGGGGTTAGTCAGCAGATTTATGGGTTAGCGGTGCAACAATTAGTCAATTAATCGATCAACAGAAAATTAATTGGCCACTATTTTAATCAATTCATCATTTTTCAAGCAAAAATGCCAAACATTCCCTGGTTTCAGCTTCTCAAATGTGATGATTTTCTGCTTTTCTTTGTCATATATGATATCGTGAAATAAATATCTTTGGGTTTTGGACTCAAAACAAAACAATTTAGATGCCACTTAAAGTTTCTGACATTTTATGGACAAAATTGTTAATAATTTAATCGAGAAAATCATCGACAGATTAAGCGATAACATAAATAATCGTTAGTTGCAGCCATATTATGTTCAAATCAAATATCATGGATGCATGACTCACACATGTTTCCTATATTACTGATCCGTACTGAATACTAGAAAGGCAGAACACTAAAAAACTGTCACAGATTTAAATGTTTATGTTAATACCACACACCGACTTACAGAGGCTTAACTACATGCAACAGCCTGCAGCGCCAACCAGTGGTGGAAGAAGTACTCAGATCTTTTACTCAAGTAAAAGTAGCAATACCACAGTGCAGAAATACTTTGGTATAAGTAAAAGTCATGCATTTACTTAAGTAAAACTACAAAAGTATTATAGCATCAAAACATACATAAAGTACCATTTTGGTAGAATAGTCCATTTCAGTCATTTAAAATAATATTATGTATTTGTTGTTTATATCATTATTCATCTTACCCTGGAAAGTAACTCAAGTTATCAGTAGTGGAGTAAAAAGTATAATATGTGTACTTAAGAATAGTACTTACAGTAGTCTAGTTGCAACACAAGCAAATAACATGAGTGAAAAAAGGTGCTCAGGTTCTTCACAAATCACACACATCAGCAGGACATGACTTCATGACTAACTAATAAATGCAAAATTGGAGAAACTCTTAATTATCCAAAGCCCTACAACGATCAAACTAATAATGACAGCAGCAGAAACTAAAACACAACACCAACAAGAGCACAGCAAGAAGTTAAATGACCGTTAAACACAGCGGGACATTTAACCATCAGGAGACACACAGAGGTTGTATTTCACTCACGTTATTTGACGCCGAAGCCCACTTTCCTTTTCTGTCATGAAGGCCAAGTGGTCAAAATCCATGATGTGACATGATATCCCGCTACACTTGTTGTTGTTGTTTGTTTGTTGACAGAATCCCTCCATCTCTGCTAGCTAGCTGTCGTTAGCGACGCAGTGAAACTAGCTAACAACTCTCCCGGTTGTTTCATCAAACTTAATGCAGCTAACTGCCTCTTCTCTGTCGCGAGGCTGTGGCGGGACTGGCTTGCACAATTCACAATTCACTTCGTAGTTTCTTCTTCCAGATGTCTGTCCGTTCATAGTTCAGCATCTGACTGTTTGATATTATATTTTGACCAACTTCACCTGGTTTTCCTTCAAGTTGACTGACATGATGGCTTCGGCTATAAGACTGCAATACCACCTTTTGACCACTGAGAGCCGCCGTTACAACACAGAGGGGCGCTGTTTCACTCATTCGAGGAAATGTAATGGAAAGAGCAAAAGATGGATGCAACAACGAAATAATTATAATACTAGCAATGATAAAATATACTACTACTACCAATAATAATAATAATAATAATAATAATAATAGCTTTATATGTATGACACAAAGTTAACAATTGTATTCTTATTTTATTCACAGAAATACAATAAGAGAACAAAAAAGTTTGGCTACGTATGAACAACAATAAGGACATATAATAAATCCAAAAAATAGATCAAATAAAATAACACATGTGAAACTCACATTTAAAGTGAGAACATAGAAATGTTCCTCCCTCATCAGATTAATGTGAAAACATAAAGAACCTCAAACACAAGTCAAGTAACAATAAGGAAAGCACATTTCTTTTTATTACAGTGACACTAGTGGCTTTGTTGGATGGCAAGGGAGACCTGGCGGTTTATTTTAGGGGGGCCACAAGGGGTCCAGGCTTGTTGCCACCCTTGGGCCACTGGCAGCATGGTCGGAGACAGGATGCGAACCACAGTCTCCTGTGTTTTTCAGACACTTAGTACACCCAGCTATCTACCCTGACAACATCACACTACTTCCACCTTCGCTTCTTAGAGAGAAATACTCACTAGAGTACCAAATATGGATTAATCCACAGCTCCCCCAACAACAAAATAGTCCCCAACAAATGCAGTTTTTACTGATGAGTAATGTGCTGTGTTGTTTTAGGAAATAACCTTTTTAAAAAATGAAATTTTAAAGTAGGAACCAATGGGCTTGAGACTGAGAGCCACAGACAGAGTAGGGAAGTCAGAAAGTGTTGAGAGACGGACTAACATATTGTTTTTCACGAGATGTGTTTTACAATAGGAAAATATAGAATAATACCAGCCTCACCTTTTAGCAACAGAACACTGTAAATAAAATCTGAGTAAGTGTGAAGGTCCATCATCATCAAGACTGGGTGTGTGCCTCTCCCACTGCAGAGTAAACGCTGTTTATGTTCAAACAGGAAGTAGTTTGACCTCAAAGGTCTCAGTTTTAGTTACAGGTAGATTTGCCACACTTTCAGAGTGCTTCTTGGTCCAACTGAAGAGTTTCATTTTAAAAGTGATGCATCCAGTTTCACAAGAACGATGTCTTATAAAATTAGATGACTTCATAGTAAAATGTAAACTATCTGTAAACTAAGTCCCTTAAAACTCAGCTTCTATATAGCTTTTTTTACATCTAATTTTATATGCGGCGCCATGAAGCTTTGATTCTTTGACCAGGTTCATATTTTTTGTGCTTCTCTGGTTTTTACAGTGAAAAATGATCCCCACAATTTCCCAGTGCTCAAGGTGACGTCTTTATATTGCTTGTTTTGACCCAAAGATATTAAATCTGCAATGTCATAAAACAGAGAAAAAGCCGCAAATCCTCACATTATACAAGCCGGACCTGATCATGTTTGACACTTTCTGCTTGATAAATGATAATAACTATTAATTGATTACCGAAGTAGAAGAATAATGGACCTATCATGTGTGCATCATTGATTTATTCGTTTCTGTTACAGACCGTACAACGACTTGACGTTATGCTTGGAGTGGATCTCTAATTTAGTCGGCTGCTATTACCCGAACCCCGACATTCAAGACTTCTTCCTGCACATCCACTCTTCCTACTTCCAGAGCTGTTCTAAGGAGGAGCTTCTGCTTGTGGATGCACCTCACGGGGTGGTGATCGCCCTCACCGTCATCCCTGTGAGCCTCATCCCCGTACTGGTTTACCTGGTGGTTTGGAAAAGTAAGGTCCCAGAATGAATCGTGTTACACCAGCACCATCATGCTGCAATAAACTCACAGTACATATATGAGAATATGCTCCAGAAACTGCTGTATATGGACTGTGTAACTACTGTCAAGTTTTGTGTTTCAGTGAATATGTATTAAAGGTGTAATTCAGTGAAGAGTTAGATGTGAAGATTGATACCAGCCTCATATCTGTATGTTAGATATGAATCTAAAGCCAGCTGTGCATTAGCTTAGCTTAGCATATAGCCTGGCTCTATCGGAGGGCAACAAAATCAGCACCTCTAAAGCTCACTCATTAACACGTTACATCTTTGCAGACCAATTGCATACGAGGTAAGCCAAGCCCACGTGACGCTACTCAGCCAATCAAATCTGTGCACTCCAGGCGCTAAACACTGCGACTCTGAATCCAGACAGACGAGAGAGGTGAGAGACGATAAGACGAGTGAGCGACACAGGGAGAGAGACTGTGAAGTCAACATGTGAAACAGTTAACAGAGAAAAAGGGAAACTCAAGCTGCTGCTACACCTTATTTTGGTTTTCTAAAATTAAGCACTTTATTTTAAGATGCACAATTTTTCAAAAGCTATTTTATTGCAGCCCTTCTTTTAGTTAATGAGAGAAGAACATTATACATATCTACAGTATTATATATCTGTACAGTTCAATGTTAAGTGACAATAAATATTGTCAAAATGTTTTTGAATTGTACCTTTTTAATTTGATTTGACAGTCAGTTGTTGATCACATGCAGACGCTGATACAACCGCTTCAATATATATCACACTAAATCACAACGCAGGTTAGACATTAGGATGACCTTTGCTCGAGGACATTTTCTCTTTGAATTTTAGTTGAATACCCCTGATCTAGGAAGTCACTCCGCCCCACCCGAGCTAAGCTTAGCATGACTGTAGCTTCATATTTAACAGACAGATATGAGAGTGGTATCAACCTTCTCATCTAACTCTGCCAGAAAGCGAAAGTATTCGGTATGACGGCGACATATTTTCCTTGGCTACAGCACAGTAGCTATTGCAGCATGAATAAGAAAGTAATGACATAAATCTTGAGAAGAGACTATATTTAATATTTGGTGTCACATCTTATGGTCTTTGACCCACAGACATCAGCAGATACTTGAGTTTTTAAAATTTTCACCAGCTCAAATCTTTTTGCTCCTTTAATGCATTATGTTCTCTGTGTTTTATTTCATATGCAACTAAAAGCACGCAAGCAGCTGCACACATGGTGAGTGCATGCACAACAAAACAAAATGCATTGAGAAATCTGTTTTCCTGGGCGAGATTTCTAAGAAAATAACACAGTCGTTCCTGGCAGTACTGTGTGTATTTGTACGCGTGTGCCATCTTTGTGACGACCAACTTGAGTTTCAGACTTTGAGATGAAGACATTTTGTCAGTCCTCACTTCCTTTAAAGGGATGTTTGGGGGTTTCGGTTTCAAGGTTAAGGTTAGTGAGTTTTGTTAGAGGTTAGAGAATGCATTATGTCAACGAGAGTCCTCACAGGTATAGAATTTACAGGCTAATCTGCTGTGATAAAGGCCCTGTGATGCTGTTGGTTCATGATGGGCTGTAAAGGATGCTGAAGATAAGAAGAGGAGGAATCATTAGCACAGAGTCTCACTAACACTATCTCTGCTCATCCTCTGTATGCACTGGAATCAGTTGTGAACACACACACACACACACACACACACACACACAGATAATTTGCATCAACCAGGTCAACTCAAAGTAAAACCATCATTTCCCTCTTCACACCTACACCACCCAATGCCACACCATCACCAGAAAGTACCATTAAAAAATGCCCGTTCTTTCTTATGTGTAACGTTGGCCAATAATTACCAGATGACCATCATGAAGGTAACATAAACAAACTGCTCACACGTGGTAAATGTTGTCTAATGCACAGTTTGTGTAATGAAAAGGGGCCATGATCTAATACGTTAGTTCAGATCTGGTTTAAAGAACGTGTTGCTCCACAGGCTGTCGAAACAACGTTAGTCTGCATTTCCTTTCTCACACATATGTTTGTTTAGAGCAGCTTCTCCCGGCAGAGAAAGAGCATTGTCCCTCTTATCTCGCAGCCTCTGTTGTTACTAGACGTCCTGCTGCGAGCAACATGTTTGGCATTTTACTGCATCACAAAAACACCATTAAATGTAATAAACATTCAACAATCTTGCCTTGTGTGTTTTTAGGTACATAGAAAATACACTACATGGCCAAAAGTATGTGGACACCCAAATGCTACGTCCATATGTGATGTTTGCAGCCTCCACTCTTTTCAGACTTTCTACCAGACGTGGAACCTGCTGCAGGGATTTGTCATGTTGAAACAGGGAAATGTGCTATAAAGTTTTAAATACCATGTTGTCTGAAACCTCAAAATGAAGCAGTGCCTTCTTGTGTATATGTCTAACGGGCGTGACCAGTTCAACCGAAAAATTATAGATTTTTTGCATTTATTTGAATAGTTTATAGAGACCTGAAAAGGTGAAAACATCCATTAATTTAAATGAATATCAGCCTGATTTTGCGTAGCAGAAACATGTTTTTTTGCTCTCCTATTCTGTTAATCATCTCGCGGCCACCTGTGGGGGTCCCGACCTAAAAACAGGTTTGTGCAGAGGTGTGTCCACATACTTTTGGCCGTATAGTGTACGTGCCACTTTAAACCAGTAACAAACAGCATTGTGCAAAAGGATACATTGCCACCTACTGGTTCAAATTAGGTAAAAGAAAATTGCTGATTATAGAAATTAATCATTTATTATTTTTTTTCTTTTTATTTATTTAAAGGCTGGTTTCTTAAAGGAACATCACAAATAAATCATTAATGTAAAGTAAGATACTCAGTGAGCTGTTTAAAAGCCAAACAGTGATATGCAGTCGTGCCATCAGTGACTATTGTTAAGTGGGAGATAAGGTCACATCAAACAGAACGGGCCATTATTAGAGGATCTCCACCTATTAGAAGTAAAGCAGCGGGGGTCAGAGGGCTATAAATGAGTTGTAGCTTCACAAAGACGACAGTCAGGACAGGACAGAGACATCAGGCTGGGGGTGACATTAACTGAGGTGAGTCATTACAGTACATGTTGGATTATCTTTTATTTATAGCAGCAGCAATATACTGCAAAAATTGTACTACAAGTATAAGAATATACAGTATAAGAGGCACAGAAAAGTTTTTGGCTAAATGTAAAAGTACTCATTTTGCAAGATGGCCCCTTTGAGAGTGTTATATTCAGTGGTGGAAGAAGTATTAGATCTTTTACTTTAGTAAGAGTGGTAATACCACGCTGTAAAAATACTCCATTACAAGAAGTTTTCATAATTTTAATAGAAGTATATATATATATATATATATATTATAAGATGGTCATATGTGTGGAAAATACATATTGTGTGTTCTGTATTTATGTAAAATCTTATCTTGATCTTTAAAGTAATGTAGCTGTTACATAAATGTAGTGGAGTAAAAGTTACAATACTTCCCTCTGAATATAGAGTGGAAATACTCAAGTACAAATACCTATTAAACCTAAGTACAACTCTTGAGTAAATGTACTTAGTTACATTCCACTAGTTATATCATTCAGCTTTATACAATATATTGTATTATGTAGGATTATTATTACAACTTTATGCAATATTTTAAAAAGTACTATATTTTATAATGAAGTGGAGTACAAGTACAAAGAAGTACTTGAGTAAGTGTGCTTTCTGTGTAAATATAAATCAAACTGAATCGTCTGTGTACATTTACAGTGTAGTACTAAATCAAAGTACTGCATAGACAGTGCTGAAGAGGTACTGTGATACTCTTGATGATACATAACAGGAAAACCACAGAAACACTTTGTTTTGTTTGTCTAGACATCAAACACACACAGATTACAAAGAAGCATGTTTGAAAGGCTTCTTCACGCTTCATCTGTCTGTCTGAAGATTTAGAACAAGCAGGCCGTTCATGTTTTCTGGTGTGTGTCGAGTTCAGACAAACCGAACCTCCTCACCTGTGATCCAAACTTGAACACAACGCATCCTTTTTGTACTCTGCAAGTTTTTGGTTCGATAGCCGTCCAATCGTCGACACCGGGAGGAAGGTTTGAAAGGCAGATCTCCTGTTGCTCCACTTCTCTGAAGGCTCCCGTACTGTGCAGGTAAAATGGTCGGACATCAGTGGCTCCCCTGGATGAATAATCCCGCCGCCGGCTCAATCTCAGTGACTTCAGCCAAGCAGGAGCAGGAACTATGTAAGTACACTTATAAACAGTATCTAAACCTTTAATAAAAGGTTTATTACACACCATAATGTAGTCGTCAGCAGATTGACGTGTTTATTAATGACTTTGTCAACAACTCTTGTAAGTGGACGCTGCTGTATAAACTGATGAGGAATGATAATAATAGTAAAACACATTATGACACATTTAAACATCATTATAGCAGTTTACAACTACATTACAGTGTGTAAATATCCTAAAAACCTTATTTTCACGTTTGTATCTATAAAATATCTGTTTCCAGCAGAAATCTATTTATTTCACAGACTTTCTAGAAATGAGCGTCGGTATCTTGAAGTAAGAGAACGTTTGGCTCATCGCTGCACAAGAATGAAGAATAATTCAACTTAAAATGGGTTGATGTGCATTCAAAACAAGCCAAGATTTTACTGCAATGGCGACATTTTATTCACTTGTTTTAAGAAAATGAGATTTTAGAAGCTCAATTACAGACAAAATTGACTTGTTAAAAGGAGATGTTTGTAGTGTATCGTCTGTAAACAGAAAAACAGATCATATAAAACCTACATCTATGTATATAATAACACTTTTCAGCAAGAATATACCAGCATATCCATAATATACATTAAACCAAACCACCCTGCCATGAATACTGCTGCTGCTGCTGCTGCTGCTAACTCTAATGCTAATGAATGTGTTTGTTGTTTGTTTCAGCTTCAGACTGCCTCAGTACCAGAAAGAAAGGCACCTGTCTCCACTTGTGTCCAGTGGTCGGCCTCTCAGCACTCTGCTTGCTGCTGCTTGTGATCTGTGTAGCACTTTCTGTCTTGTGTGAGTAAAGTTACTGATGTGTTGATGTTTGGTTTAGAAAGATGAAACGTTGAAACTGAAGTACGCTTAATTTCTTTCTTTTCGAGAGTGAGAGGAGAAGTTTGATATCACTCTCACGTCTGTGCAGAGTCCGAACGTGGTTAGCCTAGCTTAGCATAAAGACGGGAAGCAGAGGGAAACAGCTGGCCTGGCTCTGTCCAAAGTGAGAAGAACTAAATGCTCCGCTTTGTTCACCAGCTGGTCTTTTTACAGCTTTTTCTCTGAAAACAGCTGCCTGCTGGAAATGTAAGCTGGAGTCAGGAGGTGTCGTCAGGTGCATATGTTAGCTTTGGACAGAGCCAGGCTAGCTGTTTCCCCTGATTCCAGTCTTTATGCTAAGCTAGGCTAACCACGTCCTGATTCCTCTAACTGTAAAGTGTCTTTATGAAGTTATCTGTGTTACATTTAGAAGAATTCTGTGTTGTCCTTTGATTCTTCGTCTTTAACTTTCAGATAACAATGAGTCAGAGAGCAAGCCGGAGTGGAAAGGTCTCCTCTTTGACTACCAGAACATCAGCGACAGCTACCTCACTCTCACTAAAGCAAACAGCGTCCTGAAAGGAGACAATGACGTCCTGAAGGAGCACAGCGCCTGGCTGCATGAGCAGACTGAACGTCTCAACAGGACTTCAGCCGACCTGATGTCTGTTAATCTGGCTTTGAGTCTGGAAAGCTCAGAGTTAATGGAGCAAATTGTGAATCTAACTTCCACAAACTTACAACTCACACAAGAACATGAGCGGCTGGTCCAGCTCACATCGGAGCAGCAGGAGAAGCAGCTGAACACGTCTCGGACTATCAAATACCTGCTCGACTCCAACACCCAGCGAGAGGAGGAGGAGCGACGACTCTCGGAGACCAACAGCCTCCTGAGGGACGAGCTGCTTCACGTGGGCGAGAAGAATCGAGAACTTCTGGAAATCAACGACAAGTTTCAAGCGGAAATGAAAAATCTGAGCGAGACGATCGAAGCTTTGTTGAACGACGACCGCGAGAAGACGTCAAAGCGCAACATGCAGCTCCAGCAGAGAGTCACAGAGCTTCAAGAGCAAAACCAGAACCTGAGCACCGTGTTGATGAACAAGAGGCAGGAAGCTGCAGAGCGAGAGGAAAGCTGCAGAGACGAGGTGGAGCGAGCAGCGGCGGACATGCGGTCAATGAAGGAGGCTCACCGCTCCCTGGACCTCTACTGCCCAGAGGTCAATCACAAGACGAGAGGTGCACATGCAGTTTGTTCTCCAATGTTAACAGTAACTTTGATTAAATGAATTCACATTTAATAGATTTAAATCTTGTATTTGTCATCGCATATTCTCAATAAACATTTACAGAAGCAGGACGGAGTGTGTGGGATTAAATCACAGCAACCTAAATGAAACATTTTCTTTTTCCAACAGAACGAATTTGCAAAAAGTGTCCCGACAGCTGGAGACTGTTTGACACCAAGTGCTACTACTTCTCCTCCCGCATGCTGGCCTGGAGCTCCAGCAGAGCCTGGTGCCGGACACAGGGGGGCGACCTGCTCATCATCAACAGTGAACCAGAACAGGTAGAGGACAAAAAGAAGGGAACATGCGACTGTGAATTGCAGGACGATTTCCACACAGCATATGATCTGAATCATCTTTCTCCTTTCAGAGCTTTGTGTTTGGAAGCAGCCAGGCTCTGGAGCAGAGCGGCAGCAGGCTGTGGATCGGCCTGACGGACGCGGAGGAGGAGGGTGAATGGTTGTGGGTGGACGGCAGCTCGGTCACCTCAGATGTACAGTGAGTCCAAGCACAGAGACACTGTGATGATGATACTGCTGGATGAAGTGCTTCTCATGCTGACTTCACTTGACTCACTGTTTCAACTAAGTTTGACACTGCAGATTTTGTCAAAATCACCGTCAAGCTCAAGACAACATTTGTTTATGTCTAAATGTTTATATCTATGTTGTTTATTTTTCTAAGCAGTTCTTAGTGGTAACTACAGAGAATAACTGAAAGGACATGGAATTCATTGTCTATCCAGTATGTTTTTTTAACAGTATTTTTATTTCCCACTATAAAAGTGAATATTTTATTGTTATTCTTGCTGCATTAAGTACTTTGCAAAAACAAAAAACCCCTTTTTTCAAAGTACCTCAATACCTTTTTGAGCTTTGGGTCCGAAACTTGCTCAGAAAACTTTCTTCTTTCAAAAAAAACTAACGTTTGCACAAAACTAAGAATGATATATTGACTGTTAAGTAACTTGTAAAAGTAAATCACAGTTTTTAACGCGTTTATGCTCTGGTAAATTAAATGTTACGTATGCTTAATGTAGTTATGGCGACCGGTACCACAAAACTGGTTGAATAAATGGGTGATGAGAATGATGCAGTAAAGTTAAACACCTTGAAGATTTAGTGTTAAATAATTGCTCCGAGTTGTGCTAATGATCTCCACAGTCCAGAGAAGTTAGTCCACTGTGGAGACTACTACATGAGTAACTAGCAACTAGCCAAGTGAAGTTCTTGGTTATCTTCATGTACTAGTTTACAAAGCATTTCTGTGATTGAGGGCTCGTCCGGGATTTGAACCCAGGACCTCTCGCACCCGAAGCGAGAATCATACCCCTAGACCAACGAGCCAAGCACATCATGTATTCATGCACTCTCTGTTGCCATGTTATAACTCTAACAAGGTTTAACATGAAAACATGAAGATAAAACACAAGAAAGTGGTTGC
The DNA here is from genome assembly GCF_043641665.1 of Enoplosus armatus. Taxonomy (NCBI): domain Eukaryota; kingdom Metazoa; phylum Chordata; class Actinopteri; order Centrarchiformes; family Enoplosidae; genus Enoplosus; species Enoplosus armatus. The sequence continues at coordinate 2,146,698 of NC_092199.1, read as the reverse complement.
CAGGACAACCTACTGGTTACACACAGTGCTGCATTGTCCGAAACATGAATCTGTTTCCCACAAAAATTAACGAGGCTGTGAAAGTGCCAAAAGACGCCATGAGTCGTCAAAGTGACTCCCTGCTGCAGGAACTCCAGGGGCTCCTCAAAGACCACGACAATGTGAAGACCAGGGGTGACCTGTGCAGGGACAGGATGACCCGCGTGGACATTTTGAAGAGAGAAACACGACCATTTGCCAGTGTGATGATTATGTAACACAGCAGCTCCCACCTCTTTTTCAGGTACTGGCTGAGCAGACCGGGGATGGGGACTGAGCCTGATGACTGGAAGCAAGACGACCCTCTAGGAGAGGACTGTGGACACATAGACACCAGTGAAAAGGCACTCAAGTCCTGGATGGATGGCTCCTGTAAGATACCTTATAGATGGATCTGTGAAAAGAATGTTTAGATCGTCTAAGAACAGTTTTATTTCTCATTTCATATTGTAAATACAGCAGTAACACAGCAATTTGAAGTTATAGTTTCTTATATATTGGGAATTATAGGACTATAACTATGATATAGTATACAATTGCTGCTATGCATTCAAACCTATAACATGGTGATAGTGTTTTTCTTTCAAAATAAAACAATATTTAGTCTTCAGAGTCCAGTTTTTCTTTGTCCTGTTTCAGGGAATCTGCCAAGTCATTTAGCTTTTCTTACTTTTTCATTTTCATGAAGTATAAAGTTAAATAGATATAACACACTGCATTGTCTTTCTTCAAGTGACAATACACAACATAAGGTTGCTGCATTCCTTTTGAAATGTTGATCCTCATAAAAACATAAAATAAGGCAGATGAGTGCATATTTCTACATCTTGTTGAATTTATCGTATTTAAAGTATCTTGAGCTTAGTTTCTGTGTGTGTGTGTGTGTGTGTGTGTGTGTTAGGATGCATCGGTTAAAGGATGACGCTGTATGGTATTACTTCATATTTTTATTATCAACAAATTCAGACCAAAACCAACAATATGTGAGTCCGTCTTTCAATACTTTCCAACTTCCCCACGCTGTCAGTGGCTCTCAGCCTCGAGCCCGTGGGTTCCTACTGAAGACGTAAACCTTTAACATGACCAAGAGTTCACCCTTTAACATGTTCATTTTAATTATTACTAATCTGATGTGAGGAGTCAGTAACTACTCCTGCTTGGGTTTTCTCCTCCTGCACAGTGCAAAGCAAATGAATTTGATTGATAGCACTACAACGGCTGTCAGCGCCAACAGGACTGCTAACAAAGAGCACATAACATCCACAGAATAATAGGCGTACCAGGGCATCTTATAAGACTCAGTGCGTAGATGTGAAGCTCCTTTGTGCCTCATAACAAACTCAATCCAGTAAACGGCCGTGTCCAGAGGATGCATTGGTTTATCCCGATGGAGAGCAGAGAGACGCTTCATGTTATTACTGTAGGAGGGATTGTGAAGCACTTCCTGTATTGCTTCCAGAAAGTTCTGGTGAGTAAGTTTGGACGCATCCACCACCTTAGCGGCTCCTCGCGCCTCCAATCTCAAAACATTCTCAAACTGGTCAAACAGAAGGGGTATGCCTACTATCGGCACTCCATGGTAGATGGACTCATAGATCCCGTTAGTACCACCATGAGCCACAAAGGCTTTAATCTTCGGGTGACCCAAGAGGTCATTCTGGGGCATCCATTTTACTAGTCGAGTGTTGTTGCCCAGATTGTTGGGGGGCTCACCAGCGTGCCTCCATATGACCTTTTGAGGAATTTGAGCAAAGGCAGCAGCGATTTCCGAAGTGATTTCTAGAGGTAGGCCTTTGACCAGGGTACCAAGAGACATCAGGATGAATCCATGCTCGCCTGAACTTTGAACAAACTCCTCCAACTCTGACGATAAAGGCTCAGAAGGTTTACACTGAAAACCACCAATGTAGGCAATGTTTGGCATGGTGGGTCTGGGGAATTCAAAGACAAAGTCCACCCTCATGAGCCAGATGTCTGCTCCTTGTAGAAGGTGATAGAAATGCACATCTGGACCAAAGTACCTGTCTACCAGTCTATCATAGTGAGGGCATACTATAAACTTGTCAATGCATATGTTGAGGGCATAGTGCAACGTGTTCTTGACCCTTTCCCAAAAGGTCATCTTATCCGACACGGCGTATCCTGAAGTTGGAACATAGGATGATGGAGATGGAGCCACCACAAAATGCCCTTCTCCGCTGGTGATCCATCTCACGTTAAAAACAGTTGGCAGCTTAAGTTCATGAGCCACCAGAACTCCCACAGGCAATCCCGGATCCAGAAGAACCACGTCAAACTGAGTGTCACGAATACTCTTCAATAGAGTCTTGTTCTCAAATATTTCTACCCCCAACAGGCTGGCCTGTTTGTGAATGTTCGACAGTGCACCGAGCATTTCCCAGTAGAAGGTAACAAAGGCCATGAGAGATGGCCCCTCTTTCTGAATTGCCAGCATCTTCACCAGGAAGGTTACAAAGAAATCCTGCTCCTCTATGTCGATGGCTTCTGGCAAGGTGACAGTGATGGTGCGGTAATGTGGTGCTATCTCCTTGACGTACCAACTAGTGGCTGTGCGGACCACAGTGACCTCATGGCCCTTGGCGTGGAGGCTCTGGATCAGCAGGTTCATGTTGACCCAGTGGCTGCCATCCACCGGGAACACCAGAATCTTTCCGCCCTGGACACCGGGACTTGTCAGGAGGGACACACTCACCACCAGAAGCAGAAGTGAAACTCCTGAGATGCTCCCCATGGATGAACTCTGAGAAAAAACAAACAAACATACGAGTTTAATGTGAGCACTGAAGTCGTGACTGTATTTGTTGGGGAATTTGTGGGTGCATTTTTTCATTGAGTTGAGCTGCTTGACCGGTTGCATTTGCAGTTACTTTACAAATTAAGATGATATTAAGATGATAAAAATATATACAAGCAAACATTTCATGGTTCCAGCTTCCAAAATGTGAGGATTTACTGCTTTTCCTCATAATTGTTTGAATTATCCCTTCTTCCTACCCCCCTACTTCCGGCGCCACCGTCTTCGAACTCGGCCCTCAATTTGATCTCAACTACACACCTGTAACCCAAGTTTCATGACTGCATCTTGCACAGTTGTGACGCTATCACGTTGACTAAATCTGTCCAAGGTGAAAACAACACCAGCCTCACGCTGTCGCGGCTGGTAATAACAGTCACAGGGGACGCTTCGCATTTGCTTAATACTTTAAGCACATTCCTGATTATTACACACTTTTAGTTCAGTAACATTTTCAATGCAGGGCTTTTACTTGTAATGGAGTATTTTAACAGTGTGGTATTAGTATTTTTACTCAAGTAAAGGATCTGAATACTCCCTCCATAACTGTTCTTATTATTAATTCTAAAAATGTATTTCTGGGTTTTTATGCCTCTAAAACCCCATTTTCCAGGTGGTTTTAGCAAATCCTTGACCTGTGGGTAGGGTTTACAGATGAAACCAGAAGAAATGAATATAAGGACACCAAAAGTGCCTGAAATGTTGCTTTAACAGATCAAAGTCCAGCGGACTGACAAATAACTAACAGACTAAAAACACTGAGCAGACATGCAGTTTCCTTTCTGCATGACTATTGTTGAGAAAGTTAAGAGAGGACTCTAACTCCTCAGTAAGGAAAGTAGCTATTGGCTGTCCTAAAAGTCGCTGGATGACGTCATCGCCGAATTTGCATGTAATAGTAATGGAAGCTGTAGGAGAGAGGAGGGACAAAAAGTGAGTAAAAAACACCCTGAATATGTTTAGAACTACAGATGAACTTTCTTCTGTTGATTTTTTTTTATTTTTTATTTTTATATCATTTTGCCATTGAAATAGGACATCACTTCTCAAAACAACTCAATGAATAGACCCACATCACATAAATCAATTTTGTCCTGTATTGTTAAATGTTAGAATATCAAATTTAATCAAAAGACTGTTATGTGGGTTGGAACCGCTCTACGTCCAACCCCCCTCCCCCCCTTATCTGGGCTTGGGACCAGCAAAGTGACCCAAAAGAGGGCGGTTTGTTTTCTTAAGTTTGGTTTAGTTTCTAACCTTATGCTCCACTTAGGAGCCTCCAACAAGTCACAGTAAAACATGAACCTTTCTTGCCATAACTATAACATTTTTAACATTTTCTTTTAACGGTTTTATCTTGACAACATTAACAATCTAAATGGACCGAAAAGAGACAACAGAAAAAAACTGTCAATGGCAATGTGAGACAATGATGGTAACTAGTCTGGCCCTAACTCATTTACATCCCGCTCCGTCAGCCAGGGCGGGGTCAGCGGAGTGGTGGGGGTCTCCTCTCTGCTGCGGGGAGGCCGCCGTGAGACTGACCGCCTGTGAGTGCTCTGGGACGGGGGAGGGGCTCACGGCAGCACCCGCTGCTCGCTGAGGACAGTATCTGCAGAACGATACGTGCTTTCACGTCAGAGTCTCCAAAACACCAGAAAAGTCTCCAATAACACCAGAAAAGTCTCCAACAACACCAGAAAAAGTCGCTAGATTTGTCGATAGTAGCTTTTGACTAAAAAAGTCGCCAAGAGGATTTGGAAAGTCGCCAGATTTAGCGAGAACAACACTGATCTAACAGCAGGCTCTCTTGCCTACAGATCAGCCACTTCCAATAATAATAAAGTTAGTGTCAACAAAGACAGAGTGACTTCTTTTCTGCCATCGGTTGTTATTGTCTTCTAGAAAAAGGAAAACGTTTTGTAACTTACCTTAAATCCCTGAAACAGTGGAGAAATGTACTTTGAGCCGTCTCTGGACAAGAGAAGCAGCTTTATGAGCAGGAATCCAAACTCCAAACCGATTAAAGTGTTATGCAATGAACAGGGTTGACGAAATGGACTTCAGATGTATGTCTGTCATTTGAAGGGGAGGAGAGGAAGGAAAAGCCCTCTGTGGGCTGCATACACACTCACAGAGGAGGACAACAGGACGTGCATTCACACACACACACACACTCACTCACACACACTCACACACACACACACACACACACACAGTACAGCAACACAACATTTTAACAAATGTTTTTGGTTTTCTCTGCAAAACCTTGTCCAGCAGAGAGACGTTTCAACACCTCGGAGCACTTCCTGTTTTTAAAAATCTGAACACGTTCAGTCCATTAAAGAAATGATTTGGTATTTCTGGGCCCTTTGGAGCAGCACCAGCCTGAGGTCGGACCTCTCAGTTCAGGTGCAGACCAAAACGCCTCTGGACACAGCTGGATAGACCTGCAACCAATCAGAGCATTGAGACGTGCGACGCGGCGCTGAGCTGCGATGTTGTAGAGAAACACGGAGAAAACATGTCGTCCAGTTCGTTTAATACTGACTCGAGGGTTTAGCAGAACTTTACACATCTTGGTCTGGGGTCCCATATTAGATAAACGGTTGTGATTGGCCCAAAGCCGCATTTTATTACTTCTGAACTGAACTTTTCATCTGGAACAGGAAGTCTTGGGAAGATTTGCTGAAGTGCAACAAACTATTTCAGTGTTTTTCTTTCTTCCAAAAAGAAACAGCTAAGTGAAACGTACGTGGAAAGTGCTTCTGCTTTCACCAAGAGGTCATGTGTTCACGAAAAGGGAACAGCTCTCAATTAGGTCATGCTTCGCTGCATTTCACCGAGAGTCTGTGTGAAGGCATGAAACCAACTGTCCATGATCAAAATGTCACATTACTGCGCTCTGGCTGTCGTCCTGGCCTTCACTGGAGGATGCTGCCTGTGTGCAGCCGATGTCGGGGATTTCGCTCCATGCCTGCAGGTCTTCTACAAGTCTTGGCCCCCTAAAGGTCTGGCGGGGACCCCGATCTGCCAACGTTACTACAACCAGTACCACTTTGCCACGTTGTACAGTCGACCACGGCGCTCTCCGTGGTTCTCAGCCTATCTGTACACCGTACCAAAAGGAAAGAGACCCAGCTCATCCTGGAAGTTTGAGCCACAGGTGAGAACATATAGAAAATAATCTGTTGTCTGAGTCATTTAAAGTAAAAACAGGCCAAAGAAGCTCTACGTTTAGGTTTACAGCTTTGTGATTTGAAGTGATGCACTGATACGAGACTTCCTTCTCTTTCTTTCCTGAATATTGAATTTGACTCGATTTGTATTTACTGGTGTTCCAGCTTAGCATCAGTTATGTAATGTGTTTTCAGTAAATAACGAAAAAATGAGGAAATGAGCCCCAGCAAAGGAGAACTGTCTCATCTGTCGTTCATGGTCTGTCAGCTCTCCATGCTGCAGAGAATACCGTATAACAATACGTCTATATGTGATTATAAGAACAGCTGAATAGCTATGAAGCCTGGCTGGCAGTCTGAGTCCCAGAGGCGTTGGATGGGGTTGAGGTCAGGACTCTGTGCAGGCCAGTAAACCCAACCAGGAAAACCATTTCCTTATGGACCTGGCTTTGTTTGAAACAGGAAGCGCTCTACTGACTAAAATGAAATTGTCAGCTGCAGCAGTAGGTTTTCCCTGAGGAGGTCATGTTTTCAATTTCGTTTCTAGGAATGGAAGGATTTTAATCACCTCATGCAAATTACACACAAAGTGGTTTCTGGTACTTTTTGTGCTCAACGTCAACTGTTGGTGAAAAATAAATGCAGATATTAAAGGCTTTGAAACTGCCTTTAAACCTCCTTGTAGGGAGATAAAACGTATGTCGGTTCAACTGATAAACGTTTGTACTTCTATTGATGACTAGTTAGAAACGGGTTATGTTGCACTGGGGTGATTAGGACTCATGACTCAGCTCGAGGTTTTGTCACAACTGAAATATCGTGACATCTATTGGATGGATTGGCATGACATTTGTTCAGACATTCATGGTCCCCAGAGGAGGAATCACAACAACTTTGGTGATCATCTGTTTTATCATCTAGCGCCATCATCAGGTCAAAGTTTTAATGTGTCCAATACTTGATACCAAATACCTGCAAAACTAATGGCATTCCCATCAGCCTCAGCTGTACTTTGTCTGTAGTGCTAATTGGTACATGTTAGCATGCTAACACGCTAAACTAAGATGGTGAACATGATATTGTCATTGTGAGCATGTTAGCATGCTGATGTTAGCGTACAGAGAGCTGTTAGCATGGCTGTAGACTTTTAGGGGTGTAAAAGCAGCTTCCTTCAGTGAGTCAGTCTCCCTCTGAATTACACAGTGAAACATCAGACATGAAGTCAACTTTAAAACTACATCACTTTTCCCTTCCACCCTCCAATAAACAGTTAGCCTACCCAGGAGCTGGCGGCAACATGATCCCCTTCCCTCCGGGCCCTCTGGACCAGAACGTGGTGGAAAGCCAGGCGGTGGAGCTGGACTACATTAATTCCACCTATTCTCGCGGCCACTTGAACCCCAGCCTTCACCACAAGCGCCACGAGGACCGCTCCGCCACCTTCACACTCACTAATGTGGTTCCTCAGAAGGCAGGCTCCAATGATGGGCCCTGGGAAACCCTGGAGCAGACTGTCAACAAAACCTTAGGGTCCTACTGTCTCGGAGAGGCTTACATAGTGACCGGTATCATCCCTTACCAGAGCGGCGAGCACTGGCTGAAGAATCATCGCGTGGCTGTGCCTGAGTACATCTGGTCCGCCTACTGCTGCCCAAACTACAACCACAGTCTTCCAGAAGAGCTGAAGGACGCATTTCCCACATACGCTGCTGTCGGCCGCAACGACTGCAACAGCACCGAGGAGATTGTGCCTGTTAGCAGGACGGCTAAGAAACAGTTCATGGGATACGATGTGAGACAAATGCCACTGGAAACACTCGAGATGTATCTGAAGGACAGGTTCAGTACTGTTGTCAGTGTTTTCTATGAGCAGTGCTCCGGATCTCAGTGATCCTGCACACACACACACACACACACACACACACACACACACACACACACACACACAGATTACATCATTACAATATTTTTGAATGAGTGTTAATGCTCATTTCATTTAATTCAGACTAAATATCAGTATAAAATCTTTTCAACAAGTCCTCCAAACAAAATGACAAAAAGCTTCATTTGTCAGTGCTTCCAAAGCTATTACAAAAATGATTCATATAATTTGCCGCCGCTATGGATAAGGTTTAACTTCAAACTAGTCCTTGAAGCATTTTAACAGACATTTGATGCTGTGGTATAACTCGTCCAGACGTCACTGTACTACTATAAGATTGGCCACTAGGTGGTGACGTTGTGCAATACATGTAGAAGGTGAAAAGCTGTTTCAGCGGCAGCTCCTGTTGACGACACTGCACCTGAAGTTTGTTCGTTATTCAAAGAAACACCCCGACCTCATTTTCTTGGAAATCAATGTGTCTTTTTGTTATTCACTAAATAATGTCAATGATCTTTTACTTTATTTTATTACCTATTTTCTCATCATAATAGTTGGCGGTGGCTTTCTGAACATGAACATGAATCTAATAAGCAGAAATTGTATTTGTGCTTTAAATCAAGAACAAATACCAGATGATGGATTGCAGAGATGACAACTTTCTTTCGTAATGATCACTAAGACACAAGTGTTGTCGTATCAGACTCATCATGGATTTATTGCATGCACAGATGGTACAGTAGCACGAGTGTACAAAGGGCTAAACATATGTAACACTACACACTGGTGTGTCGAAACTGGATTGTTTTGACAAAAATGAATCATCAGCTTAATGAGTGAAGACCTTTTCCCACACCTCCACCTTCATAATGGCCCGGCCCATAGGGGACATGGTGGCCATGAGGTCCAGGTTCTTGCCCTCAAACGAGAGGCCGCAGCCTTTGGCCTCCTCCCGCACGAAGCCCTTCTGCTCTTTGTTGTAATACATCTCTTTGTACAGACTCTCGTCGCACTCTTTGTCCAGTTCGTAGATCCCCAAGGCCAACCAGTTCTTGTACATGTTGTTGTCGTAGGGCACGGAGAACATTATAGCTATTTTCTCCGTAGCGCAGTTTTTTTGCTTCTCAAAGAGGTCGTAGGTCAGGACGCCCACTGCGCCGGAGGCTGCGGCGCTGGCCTTGGAGAAGTTGCACACCTCGGTTTTCAGCGGGCGCACGGTGGGCTGTGGCGGGCTGTGGCAGTTGCCATTCTCCAGGTAAACCCTGTTTTGAAAGGCAAAAACAAAAAAGGAATAAATGTAAGTGCAAAACTAGATAATGAAAGGGAAGAAGGAAATGAACATGCACTCTACTCTCAACAATGTAATCTTGTCTTTCAAGCCTCGCACTCACTTGGGGTCAACTAGGCAGTAGTTGTTGGTGATGTTGGTGATCTCAATGGTGACATTTCTTCGGCTTTTGAGGTTAGCTGCCAAAGCCTCTGCTGATTCACTCATGTTGCTGCTCGTAAAGGCTGCGACAGAGAACGAGAGGTGTACACTGCAAATCTCTATTACAATACAGTGGACCGGTTTCATATAGAAACTAAAATATATACAGTGCTAAATCCTTCTACATCACAATCCACTAAATAATATCTGTCAGTATACCTCCGAATAAAGCACAGGCTTACCTGTCCAGATCACAGGTGTGTTGCTCGCTCAGGTAAGACCAGATTGGAAACACTGGGTTCACTCTTTAGATCCTGCTGGAGAATGTGTGACATCTAAATCCCCACCCAAAACTATCTCCACCCACAGCACACACCTTCGCCGCTCACCGTCTCAATCTTTTTGTCCCATCTTCGCCTCAGGAATGAACACAGAGGCGTGAAGACAGGGTGCAGCCCACAGTAACAGCATCACTGTTGTCATAATGCTGGAAGCCTGTTTGTTCAGCTTTCTGTAACCGTGTCTCAAACCGCACCGTCTCTCTGCGCGCCACGCCTTTTGTCTCTGGGTCTGTGATTTTGTGTTTACCGTCTGAATGTGGGGACGAACATGCAACGCCTCTGCTTATCATGCGGTTTGACCCCACAGTGAAGCATGATTCATGCTACGTGTACTTTTCATTTTGTTACTGCACTAACGTCTGTGATCATGTGTGATGATACAAATTAAAGATGACGACACAAGGGACAACAAATCCATTATATTGTTTTTTTATTCATTTAAAGCACCCATACATGACATGAATGACACTTGTATGTAGGTGTTCAGGAATATCTGCATCAACTGTGTTCTTACAATTTGTTCCACACCAATGAACTCATGTGGCGTTGAGCGTTTTATTCTCACAGCATCACAAACAGACTCATTTGCCCATCTTGTCGTACAACTCCAGTTTGACAATAGCCCTGCCCTCATCAGACATGCAGGCCCTCACGTCCAGCATCCTCCCCCTGTACTTCACCCCTGAGCCGTCGGCCTCGTGGCGCACAAAGTTGGTGAAATCCTTCCCCTTGTACATGTGGTCGTACAGCTTTTCGTCGCAGGCTCGCGTGTGCTCAAAGATGCCCACCCCCAGCCAGTTCTTGTAGAAGTTGTAGTCGAAGGGCACTGAGAACATGACGGCCATCAACTCGTTGCAGTGGCGGTTGCGCATGTCGAACAGCTCGTAGGTCAGGACGCCTACCGCTCCTGAAGCCGTGTGGTCATCCTTGGTGAAGGAGCACACCTCGGTCTTGGTGGTGCGCAAGGTCGGCTGTGGAGGGCTGTAGACGAAGCCGCTTTCCATGTACACCCTGGAGGGTAGAAGAGGGTACGTGCAGTGATGAATGGTGGAAGAAGTACTTTACTTAAGTTAAAATACTCACACCACTATGTAGAAATGCTCCACAACAAGTAAAAGTCCTGCATTCAAAATTCTACAGTATTATAAGCTAAATGTACTTCAAGTTTAAAAAATAAAAGTAGTGGTTTTTATTAGTTCATACACAAAAGAGGAGATCAGTTCACCATCAAGCAAAGCAGCTTTGCATTTGAGTAGAAGGCCTCAGTGTCTGACAGCGGCTCTTACTTTGGATTCACGAGGCAGTAGGCGGAGCTGACGTTGGTGATCTCTATGACACAGTTGCGGTTGGTGGTGAGGGTGACGGCGTGGGCCTCTGCAGTCTCAGTCATGTCGACGGCTGCTGGACGAAGGCTAACAAGAGAGCTGTGAACAGTTTGTCATCATTAAAATGGCTTTTATAGTTTAAACTGCCCTGAAGGTTCTTCATTAAACAGCATCAGGTGGAATAATTCGTCTTGCTGACAGGTGGGCCGACATGTTATGTGTCTTCTTCCCATGCAAACAGTCACTGTACTGACTCAAACTAAAGAGCTAAAGGCATCTCTACAGACCATTATTACTGCTAATATTACCACGAGACATTTGTTTTTCAAAACAATTCCAGCTTCGGTGCATAATTATATCAAAGTAAATGTACTCACTCTGCTTTATGTCACACACACAGGATGGCAGAAAGTCCTCTGAAAACAGGTTGGAGTTTGGTTTGGAGACGAGTAGGAAGTCACACCCTCTCAGGCTGTCACACCTCACACAGTCTGAGCGTGCAGTAGGTGTGTCCGCACCACCGCACATGTACTGTCACTTATGTGTGGTCGTTTTTACACGTTTAAGTCTATAGCCACAGTGAACCGGGGGGAAAGAGACGTTAAGTGACGCGTCAAATGTGAATTAAACGACTCAGTACTGATGGTCACTTTGGTGGAAAAGTACTCCGCGCACAGGCGTTCAGTAGATTAGCCAGGTGAAATACCTGAATGTCCGGTAAGATTCACTGAGTAAAGAGTCACACATCTGATGGTGGTGACTCATTTTAGATGAAGCCTCCCCAACTGGTTCATCTGAAAGAACACGTCATGGCAGTTGGCAATAAATGATGCATTTCTTACATGCACTGTCAGTCTTTTCAATGCAGACATGTGTTAGTGCACTGCATTACATCGCATGCGCCAGAAGTTGATGAATGAGCTCGACTTGATGCAACAGAGCTTCTCATTGTTTTTAACCTGCTTTCTGTGTGTGGAACTTGTCCCAGCATGCACTGAATGGACGGGAGGAGTAGCATTTCACAAAGTCACCGGACCGTCAAAGGGACATTCAGACAGTCAGACAGTCACAGTCAAATACTCGTGGTTAGATTACTGAACGGGCCAATCAGGCGCAGGCCTGATTCACCTGCAAAATGTTTCTGAAAGAGACGCAAAACCACCACAAAGAGACAAGAAATGACTGTAAAGAGACAAAGAGTGACACAATCATCTCACCCCCCTATCTTGTGAACGTTTGGAGGGGCCCGACCCCTTGGTTGGGAACCCCTGGACGAGACTACCTGAAGTAGATAAAACAAGTTCCACCTGGACCAGCTACAACAGTCAAGGCTACAAACTCACTGACACGTCCATATAAACAAAGTAATGTCCTTTATGGTAATGTTTATATTACTTTACTCCTGTACTTGTACTGCAGGAGGATTCTGAATGCAGTACTTTGACATTGTTGTATTGTTACTGTGAAACGCTGTCACGTGTCTGGGAGTGAGGCTCTCTTGCAGACCAGAGACACAGTTCAGTAACGTTGCAGTGCAACAGCAAAGTTGAACCTTCCTTCCTCTTGTAGTCGTCCAGCCGGTTGAACAACACAGTTACACTTGTTGTTTGTTTTCATCACGTCTGCGAATCAGAACAAAAGCAACAATATCTAATCAATGTTTCTGTCAAAAGTACATTTCATAACAGAGAGCCATGTTTAAAATGTTCACTCTATCAAGCCCAAAGCTGAACCCCGTCTTCTACAAACTGTGTATATACGACTAATTTACAACAATACTGAACGCATTTCCTTTATTTTACTACTGTGCAATACAATATCTGCAAAGCCTTAAAATATGTGTACATTTAGAACATAATCATGTGAATAGCCGAAGCCTCTGTCTCATTTTCCTCATTATGTTTCATGAACTCTGGTATATCGTCACTGCCCTTCTTTCATTTGTACATTAGCACCATCTTGTGGTCAAATCAAAACAGGCAGCAACACAAAGACATTTAACCGTCTACTTGAGTACGGTACTCGAGTAAAAGTACTCAGTTACTTTCCACTTTCTCTTGTTTCCTATTTGCCTGATATTTTTGATTTAACCACAAGATGGTGCTGCAATGGTAAAAATCAAAGAGTGAGTCGATTGTTGACTGAAAGTGTATGTGAAGTGTTTGTCAGCCATTACTTCTGTTTGGGCTTTGGTTCAGCATAATGTGTGAATTCAAAGAGCGAGTCCGTCTTTTTCTCTTTGTGTTGGCCGACTGTCCTGATTACATCATTTAAATCATTTAGTTATTTAGCCCAGTATCAGCATGTAATCAGCAAAAGTTACTTAAAGTATGAAAAGTTGCAGTAAAATGTTCCCCGTCAGTGTTTCTGTTCTCATATTCATATTTCTGCTGCATTAATGTGTCTGTTGACTTTATAAACTGTTGGCTGGTTTAATCTGCAGCGATGCATCTTATTCTAAAAGAACTTTTCATGAGCTCAGAAAAACATCGATGTGGTCTTTGGAGAAAACAACATATATAACACATGCAAAATATAAACATCAGAAATCCAGTAACAAATTCAGTAGATCTTAACAAACAAAACGCCTATGAGCCTAAATTATATATTTATCAAACTAAAATCCATATTTGGACAATAAAACATGACAGAAAACAACAAGATTTTACTGAAGAGTGATGATGATTCAGAGGTTGTGTAGTAGGAAGCACATGAATAAAGATGTCTCTGCCAAAAGCTTTGTGAAGAAAATCTACAAAAATATAAAAATAAATCTGAAAATAAAACAGCTGTAGTACCAAATTACCACAGAACAACAGTAAAAGTACGACACAGCAGAGACAAAGACACATTATTGGAATTAAGCCTGAAAAATAGATTAAAGGACCATAACAGTGCTTTTCAAAGTTTTACCTATTTAACTACAAATCCTGTACATTTGATATTATGTCCGATCACTTTTTTACACGTAAGAGTCTGCAAACCGAGTTTCATTTTATACTGAAATCAATGGAAATCAATGGCTTCCTGAAATGTTAGGAAAAATATGTCCAAATCTAAAACACAGCAGCTGTGAAAGGTCTTTAGTCCCTGACGCTCAGCCCGCTGCTCCACACGCAAATACATATTTCCATTTTTAAAAAAGGCTCGTTCGCTCCCTCAAACAGCAGTTTTAACAAACCAACAGGAGGTGCATTTGTTCTATTCTCAGTTTATTCTGGCTCAAAGATAAACGTCTCTTTTGTCCAATACTTTGATTTATCACTAAATACCTGCGAAGCTAACGACGTCAGCCCGAGCTGCACCGCTCATGAACACATTTTAACGTGCTAACACGCTAAACTAAGAGGGTGCACATGGTAAACCAGATACCCGCTACACATCAGCATGTTAGCATTGTCACTGTAAACATTTTAGCATGCTGATATTAGCATCTAGCTCAAGACAGCGCTGTGTCTACGTACGGCCTCACAGAGCTGCCGGCACGGCTGCAGACTCTGAAGTCCTGTTGTCAGGTTTTAGATACTCAATTAATACTTATTAGTAGGATCAATTCATGGTTGGTTTTGGTCTTTTTCGTGGGATTTGTTCATAAAAATGAGAAAAATGTAAAACACTGGCAGCTGCATCGTCTAACAGTTCACGTCGGGTCACTTCTGAGGGAACATGGAGCCAGCAGTGATGGACGGCAGCCCCGTCTTCTCTCCTATCCATTGGTTGTAATTGGTCACTCTGGTGTAAACGCCGGGTCGAAACTCCTTGGCGCAGCCGTCGCCCCAGCTGATCACTCCAAACTGGAAGAGCCTGCCGTCGAGCTCACACACCAGAGGCCCTCCGGAGTCTCCCTGCGGAAGAGGGACGAGCAGCATTAAAGGAAGTCAACAAGCCCATCTGTGGAAGCAAACCCTGATCCAGTCTGGACTTGTTGAGAATACCTCGCAGGCGTCCTGGCTCCAGTCCGGGCGACCGGCACAAAACATGTTATCGGTGATCAGGTTTTCGTAATAGTCCTCGCGTCGACACACATCGTCAGCCAGAAGGTTCACCTGAGCCTCTCTGAGATACTGAGACTTGTACCACAAACCTGGAAGAAGAAACGCCGTTAAAACCTGACAAATAGTGTGCAGATTATTATGGGCTGTAAGAGACACATAATAAGAGGTAGAGAGGAACTAATCACATCCACTTCAGGGCAGTTTTAAGGTGCAGGTGCTCCACTACATCCATCTGACGGTTGGAGTTACATATAATATCACTGTGGAACTTATTATTCACTCTGAGCTTTCTTTACTCCGTCCATCTCCGTCTCTTCTTCACTTCATTATCTCCTCTTTCCTCTTTTGTTTCCTTTCTCCTTTCCTCCCTTTTCTTTTTCTTTCCTTCTTCATTTTATTCTTGTTTCCTTCTTTCTTCTCTTATTTTTCACTCCAGTTTTTTTATGTATTCCCTTCTTTCCTTCATCAACTGATCAGAAACTGCAGATACAACTCTTTCCATGTTTTTCACACTTGTTTATCTTTTCTAGTAAAACTCCTCACACACAGAAGTACTTTACGTGGCCGAATGTATTGTTTACTATAGTGTGAAATGGTGAATGGTGAGAAAAAGGAAAGGAACTGGACAACTTTAATGTACTTTGGGCTCCTTAGTTCCACTTCAGAGAAATCTTTAATGCCACAACAGTGAGTTTCCAACTTTGTGGCAACAACTTGGGGAAGACCCTCTGCGTGGGTTTATAGTGTGTGTGCCAGACAGGACACAAGTACTCAGAGCTCTTCACTCACCGTGTTTCTCTTTCCCATATCCAGCGATCTCACAGGTGACACCGGGCTGGAGGCTCTGCAGAGGCGGCGGCAGGCAGACCGGCTTCACCGAGTCGCTCTCCTCGGCACACCTCCCGTGTCTGGCCTTCAGCTTCAGCAGGGCTGCAGAACAACGATCAAGGAATCACTGCTTTGATTACGCGACATCGTCAGTACTGAAGCATCTACAGACGCGTTCATACCGATGTCATTGTTGAAGTTCCCCTCACTGTTGTCAAACCCCGCGTGGAGGATGACCTCCTCCACCCTGAATGTTTGCTCCACGGTCGGGTCGCTCTCATTCAGAGCATTTTTCCCCAAAGTGACGGAGAAGCGGCGCTCTTTAGTGTTGGAGCTGAAACACAAATTCACAAACAACCTGCTGTCACGTCCATTTCCCAGCAGCTGCTGTAGTTACAGTAAGTGACCTCACTTCCTTCCTACCCGTCAGGGAAGCAGTGGGCAGCTGTGAGGACCCAGCAGGCTGAGATCAGACTTCCCCCGCAGCGGAAAACCTTCTCCTTGGATCTGCTGCGCCAAAATATGGCAGCGACCCACGGGTGGGATTCCACAGTGGCAACTGTTCCACCCACGATCTTCATCTGCCTTCTTCTGGTGCGCTGGCCACATGTCAGCTCTGCAGCTGGGGCAGGAACCCAAGTTCAAAACAGTGGAGCACGAAAAAGCATGAAAATGGGATACAGAGAGTTCAGCGAGGCAGTGAACTCACCTGGCTCCGGCTCAGTGGGGGCAGGCGAAGGCGGGGCTGGAACTACAAGACCAGAGAGCTTTTAACACGGACGAAACACGAGCACTCTTACGTTTTCTCGGAAGGCCGTGAAGAGAAAAAGCACTTACATGAACCGGAGCTACAACGTGGAATACCACAATACTCCCACACCAGCTGCTGGTTCTTCCGTACGTAACACCACGGCCGCCGTCTGAAGAGGAGATTTCTGTTGGAAAAACACATCAAATCCATCAAAGTGTGCAACATGTGACGCTCAGGTTTTTCTTTGAGAGGACTCTTTGGATCGGAAATGAAACAATAAGAAACTAAAAGTGATGGATTTTAGCTTTCAACACAGTTTCTCAATCAACTTCTGAACACAGAATATTTTACCAAATTTCAAATTTCAAATCTCGTTGCATATTTAGTGATGAACGTGATGTTGTAGAGAGTGTTTTGGCTTGTTTACACCCGTACTTGGTGAACAGTTCAGGACTTGTTGGCTGTGTGTGTCCTACGCAGTCCGTCTGATGTGGATTTAAACACTTTCAAGTAAAAGCTGAGAGGAAACTTTAACTTCAGTACCAGACGATGGTGTGAGCAAAGTGAGCCCAGCCTGGTGCTTTACTGCGTTTTGTCGTACTGCTACTCAAAGTAAAGGGCCACAACAAACCTGTCTGAATACTTATACTGTGTGTATACTGTTGGTGTCACGGCAGCCTACCTGCAGTAGTTGTGCCTCCCTGAGTTGACGTCTGAAGACATGTAGCGCTGCCTGGTGTCTGAATCCCACTCCTCACATGTTCGTCCACTCTCAGATTTAGACACTGTGCCTCTGTAGTAGAGTCCTACGCCCTCGTAGCACTGACCCCTCTTCACTGCAGGAACAGGGAGCGCATTCGGATTAAAAACGTGAAAAAGAGGAATGCAAATTGGTTTGCAGTCAAGCTCCTTACCTGTTTCACAGAGGCTGCCCTCAAAACCGTCAGCACACAAACAGAACATGTGTTCAGCAGAAGTCAGGGAGGGGACGGAGGTGCCCCCATTGAGACAGACCCCACCTGCATGACAAGCGAAGGGATGGACGTCATGCTGCAACAATAATAATACAACAGCACCAGAGAGCTTTGACGGATGTAGAGTTTCTCACCTGAACTTTCAAAGGAGGAGGAGAAGGACGATGAAGAGGACAAAGAGGAGGAAGAGGAGGAAGAGAGAACAGAGAAGATCTGCCCCCTCTTTTCTCTCAATAAGCCCTAAAAGCACAAAACGTCTGATAAAATCTCATGAAGATAAATGCAACATTTCAGAACAAGTCAGATAAAACTGTCCTCACTGCTTCAGTTGCCGCCAGAGTGAACATCAAAACAGCAAAGCTCTTCATCGTCATCATGTCGCCTCTCCGCACAGACTGAAATCCAGACGGCATGAGGGGGCCTGCAGAGAGCTGTATGGGAACCTCCTCTGGGTTTATGCTGTTTTGTTTGCTGCGTGCAGGCAGGACGGGGACCTGTGATTGGCTGAGGAGCTCTTCGACAGGCCGGCCCACTTGATTTGGTGTGAAGAAATAGCTGGCGAGTGGATGAGAAAGCCTTTGTTAATCCACGTCATTAAATACATTCCCAGGAAGCATCCAGCTGTTTACATGGTGAATCTAACAGAATCTGGATTGAAATGAATCTGGACGAAGAATGAAATAAAACATGTTTATGACTGCAGTATGTTGGTTTCCACACCCTGAAGGTCTCACCAGTGACACTGCCATTGTGTAACTGCTGTACTAATAATGACCACATGAAGAAGAAGTGGTTTCAGTCCTTTACGGGCATCTCTGTAAGATGTGTTATTTACCACGGATACTAAATGTGGACGTTGCAAACAAAAACAGTTTGGAAATAAAAAAGAATATGTTGAGAGGAAAAGTAGAGCAGTGAGCCACAAAGAGATGCAAAGTCTTTCTAGTTTCACATAAATACTAACACAGTTGTTGTGTTAGTTTCAGCCAGTTTGTTTATTGTGTCACCGTGACGATGCTGACGTAATAGAGTTGTATATGAACTGAATATAAACAGGGATGATGGTTGAACTTCTGAGTCCAGCAAAAACCAAAACAATGCCAGAGAGTGAGGAAAAAACAATGTAGTTAATTCTCATTTTTCTTTTCATTACAGAAGTTCATGGCCATATTTTCTTTGATCGGCAGTTTGCTGTGTCACTTAACACCAACTTTCAATTAGACAATCTTTGTTTTTCTTTGAAACTTGACTAAACACAATACAGTTTACCTTAAATATAAAACCAACCAAAATGATAATTAACGACTTAAATCTGAAGTATGTTCAGAGAACAGTGTCACATTTATCCTGATTGTACCTGAAGTCTCATGATGGGTCCGTTCACTGTGTCCTTTAATTCTGAGAGATCACAATAAAACTTCCATCTTTTTAACTATTTATACTCTGGATGATACAGGTGATGATGATGATGATGATGAAGAGTCTCAGTCTTCACACCTGCGTCTGAATCACTGTCTGTTATGTAAATGAAGGCAGTTTTATCCAATGAATAATGTGAATGAAAGCAAATATGTACATTAGGATCCCGGAAGTCGTCGAGTTTGGATCCTGCTTGGTTTATGCTACCTTTAAGGGCCGTCGGAATTTTCACACCTCTTGAGCAGACATAGAAACATGACAGAAACAGATTCTATTTAACGCAAATACGGTGTGTAACATTAGTATAGCTCATTCTTGTGGAATCAACATAATTTAAATCACTATCTTTAAAAAAAAAAAGCCTTTTTATTAATATTTATCCAACCTTTTATTTTCCCATCTCCAATATGTTTTATTTGTTTGAGTTCGTTTTGTTTTTTCTTATTTTGCTTTCCAGTGTTTTGTTTTATAGTGTTAGTTTTAGTTATCATCTCAAAAACACAACAGCAGCAGACATGTTTGACATACATTCGCCTGAGAATGGCGTTTCCGAGCGGCTCCTGAAGGCAGCAGGAGCGCAGAGCGGCTGTCAGCGGTGATGAAGGAGATTATCCTCCTCCTCCCCGGCCACTCGGTGTTAACGCGGACCCACACGGGCAGGAGGTGGTTTGTGGCACGAAATGGGAAACGCAGACACGAAACTTCACTTCAGGAAGGCGGTGATTCAGCTCACGACCAGAACTCAGGTGGGTTCTTCAGAATAAGAGAGGGAGGCACGCAGAGAGCGCCGGTGCGGGGCTTCACTTCAGACTGCGGGGATGAAGTTGGAGTGGCAGATGGCAGCCTGAACTGAAGCCCCGGTGACACAGAGTGGAGAGAAAAAACAAGGAACCCGCTGCATTCACGTTATAATGAGGATTTCAAGGCAAAACTCCGATATATCATCTGAAATATGATGTTTACTTTGATATTTGTGCTGTTTCAGACCCCCCCGCCCCCCCCCCCCCCGGCCTCGGGATGGTCTGAGTCTTCCACACTTCTTGTGTATTTAGTGAAACGATGCTTAAATAACTTGAACATGTAACAGGGGACCACATGTTGAACATGATCAGTTTTCTTCCAGGCAGCAGGCTGTGTTTCCCCGACAGGTGCATTTAAGGTGGAACTAACTAGATGCAGTTGAGTCAGCCTGCAGCCTCTTTCAGTATTGTAGGTTACAGCTGCAACAATTAGTCCATTATTAGACAATTAATTAATTAATCGAGAAAATGATTGGCAGATTAATTGATAATGAATCTTAGTTGCTGCCAAAAAATGACAAATATTTGATGGTTTCAGCTTTTCAGATATGAGAACGTGCAGCTTTTCTTGTCTGATACAGTAAACTGAATATCTTTGGGTTTCTATTATAATGTGTACAATATGTACAATTTTCTGATGTTTTAAATACCAAACAAGGTATTGATTTAATCAAGAAAATAGTCAACAAACCATTGATCATGATAATAATCATGTTTATTGGAGCAACCTTAAGAAGGTTTCCAAGCAGATATGAAGACAAAGACCTACAAAAAGACACAGCTGATGGTTCCAGGATTTAATAATAATCATCTTTCTTCACAAAAAGTAAAAGTAGCAATAAAACAATGTGAAAATACTCCATTACAAGTAAAAGTCCTTTAAAATCCTACTTAAGTAAATCAGAATCATTTTCAGCAAAATGTTCTTAAAGCATGAAAAGTAAAAGTAGTCATTCTGCAGTAAAATGTCCCCTGTGACTGATATATTATTATTAAGTGCATTATTAGATCGTTAATACTGATGCATCAATGTGTAAAACAATATTCTATTTTTATAAATTCTGTTTATTTAGCAGCTGAGTTATGAAAACTATATTCAAGGTCATGATCCCAGACTCTGCACACACACACACACACACACACACACACACACACACACACACACACACACACACACACACACACACAGTGACGTGTTGGTGTGTGTGTCCTCTCCTGCAGCCTGTTGAAGCCACAGACGATGTCTTCTGGGATCAGTTCTGGACGGACTCCTCCACCACCGTCCAGGACGTCTTCGCTCTGGTGCCGGCGGCAGAGATCCGAGCTGTCAGAGAGGAGTCTCCGTCAAACCTGGCAACCCTCTGCTACAAGGTATCCTGCATTTACAGCTGGGGGGGGGCGGGGTCAGAGTCGAAGGAATGCTGCTGTTTGTTGTTCCCACACTTCACGTGTTACACACATGCGTGTTTGTAAAGGTCAGAGGTTATTTGAGTAAAGCAGGAGACACAGAGAGACACAGAGAGACATGAGATCCTACATTTCTTGCAACAAGAAAAAGATTTGTATTTGAGATAAAGCAGCTTTAAATACCGGTTGAGTCAGTGCTGCAAAATGTGTCCGTGGCATCGAGTGTGGAACACAGTCAGACGTCAGAGTCGTAATCATCTCGACTGATTGTTTGATCGGAGAGTTCCTGGTTTCAGCCAGTCTGTTAATGAACATGTAGACGTCTAGTATACAGCATCATGTACTGTATCCTCTGTTTCAGCTAATAACTAAACTCCGTGCTTCTTACAGCTGCACCGGTCCATCATTTCCAAAGTGATATATTGTGTTTGTTATGTTTGCTGGGTTGGAGACCTGCTCAAGGTTGTACAGGACTGCATTTCTGCATTAGGTTGAACACAGAATCTTTCTTGAAAATAAATGTGGAATTAAAACACCTGACTTTTAAAGCATCTGAAAGTCTTCTTCGTGTGCTTTTGTCTCAGGCTGTGGAGAGGCTGGTCCAGGGTGCAGACTTCGGCTGCCCCTCAGAGAAAGACCGTCAGATAGTCCTGAACTGCACCCGCCTGCTCACCCGCATCCTGCCGTACATCTTCGAGGACGCCGACTGGAGAGGCTTCTTCTGGTCCACCGTGCCCGGAGCCGGCAGAGCGGGGGTAAGAGGCCGGCTCGTCCTCCAGAAACTCTGCAGAGGTCTTACAGCTCACGTCCCGTCTGTCTGTGAAGTCTTCAGGCTGTAAACTGCTTCAGTGGTCGCAGTCGTGGACGTTCTGTTCATTAACGATGGTGAAAGAGAATCTGATGCTGCTGTAACAGGAAAGGAATGCATCGAGGAAGCTGTGTGTGTGTGTGTGTGTGTGTGTGTGTGTGTGTGTGTGTGTGTGTGTGTGTGTGTGTGTGTGTGTGTGTGTGTGTGTGTGTGTGTGTGTGTGTGTGTTCCCATATTATTTGTTGTGTGTATGAAAAGACCTGAAAGCTTTGCCTCTTTAATCTCTTTCTCCTCCAGGTCTTATTATCTAAATGACTGTTTTAACTCTTTTATTGACGGGAAGTTATTCACTGGCGGTAACTGGCAGAGCTATTACGGCTATAATGTGAAAACAGTGGCTAATTAGCTTCACGTGTTGACACGGCCTTTGGCAAAGAAAAAAACAGAAAAAGAATCCTTTGTTTTTCACATTTTAAAGGACCAGTTCACCCAGTTCTTCCCAGAGTTATACAATCTGGGATGTTTGACAGTAAGACGAGTCAACCTGCTCACAATGCTAATGTTTAGCAGGTATAATGTTTAGTTTAGAATATTAGCATGCCTCAGAGGATCTTCAAAGTCGGCAGGATTCGTCCTCAAAGATATTTTAATGAGGACTGAAGTGGAGAAACCTGCAAATGTTTCATGAAAGAAAGATGCTTTCGACACTTCTGTTAGAGCTCCAGGTTTCACGCAGTAACAACTCTCTAATTCGATTAATCTCCAGACCGTTGCAAATAAAACCAAAACTTGCAATTTGAGTGAGCTTGATCCTTGAAAAAGAATACCAAGATACTTTCTGTATCTGTGGTGGGATTTATTGGTCAGAGGTCGACGTGTGTTTGAGTCTGTCAGCAGCCTCTCAGCTCTGCAGGCATCAGAGGATTTGAGGCCCTTTGAGACTCCCGGTTGTAATAATCTGCACCAGTTAGAAGTGGTGGTTTTGTCCGGTTCTCAGAGCAGGATCTGGACTGTAAGATGAGACTGTTGCCCCCCCCCCCCCCCCCCCCCACCTCCTGACGGCAGCTGATTCTCTGGTTTACCCACGGTCCAAACACTGCCCATATTGTACCCCCCCCCTCCTCCTGGCCAGCGGTTGAATTAGGGAGGGATTGAATGTCCCTTAATTAAAGTGTGGGACTGAGCTAAAGACGCTAACAGGTTGTTTGTAGTTGAATGAATTCAGTTTGTGGTTCTGCAGTGAAATGAAACTGTTTAGACTTGAAACTGAATAACTGATGTTTTTGTCGGGTAAACAAAACAACAGAAACACTGCTAATGAATTTGTTTGTTTGTTTATCTGCTGCTGCTTTGAAGTGCAGTGTTCACGTTATTCCGTCCACCTCACTCGAGTAGGCCTATTTCAGTTTTGGGAGATTTCTGGAATGAAAATATTTTTTTCTTCTTTTTTCTTCAACTAATCTGAAAGCATAAAAATCACCATCGTCATCCATTTAGTAGCTGCTCTGGAGCTTTCGATCATATCGCATGATCTTCATCAGAGTATGGAGTTTTTTTAGCCAACGTGGACGAGAAGTCGTAAAAATGGACGTTTGAACATCTACGATTCAAAGACGACTGGGCAAACTGCTGATGAAGATCATGTGATGTGATTAAAAGGTCCAGGACAAGCTACTAAATGGACCCTGTGGTGAGATCGTTTTCACCAGACAGCAGAACCTTTACTGCGGATACTTTAGTGCAATTTACTGTACTACTTCTACTTGTTTTACTTGTTATGGAGTAATTTTAGAAGTTGCCATGGCAACTTGAATGTGAGTGAGTTACTTTCTGGATTCCCATGATGCACCACAAATCTCAAAGATCATCATATTCATAATTCAGTGTGAATCGCGCCAAAACCACAAATGTGATGTCTCCTAACTCGTCTCTTTGTCCTGCAGTGTTTGGACGAAGATGGCGATGATGACGAAGCGCGGCCGCTGGCTGAATCTCTGCTGCTGGCCATCGCTGACCTGCTCTTCTGTCCGGATTTCACCGCTCAGAGCCACAAGAGGAGCAGCCCGGTGAGTCCGCCACGCCTCTACATCCAGCCTCAGTGCAGCTGGAGACCGACACCTGCCAACATCTCATATCTGAGCTGGATCCTGGATGTGGTTAGCCTAGCTTAGCATAAAGACTGGAAGCAGGGGGAAACAGCTAGCCTGGCTCTGTCCAAAGTGAAAAAGTACAGCTACCAACACCTTGAAAGCTTACTAATTAAGTTGATGCCCGACTTATTACTTGCTGAACAACAGTGACAGGCACAAAAACCTAGAAAGGTCTCCAGGTTTCAAATACCATCAAATAAAAGGTTATAATCTACAAAACGTCCTGGCGTGAATAAACCCAAACATCTCTGCTCTCACTGGCCACGTGTTCAGTACCATCCGCAGGATTCGTCCAAGAAGTACTCTTTAACTTTAACTTGGCTGTTCCCACCCGCCATTAAGTCTTTATGCTAAGCTAGGCTAACCACAAACAGACATGAGAGTGATATCAAGCTTCCCATCTAGTTTTGAACTAGTCCTTTCCACATAAGAAGAAAAGCAGAGTTTGCTTTATTTTGGCCCTTTAGCTCCAGCAGTGTCAACACTGCTGCTCCTGTGGCTCCCTGTTGTTCAGCCCCGTGGCGGCTCCAGTTAGCGCCGTTATCTCCTTCACACAACCTTCTCCGGCAGCAGCTGGAGTTAATGAGTTACTCCACACAAGGCGGAGAGAGGGAGGTGCGGCCATGTTTGTCAACTGGGCTGACAGGAACAGGGTGGACACGTCTTAACTGCGCTGAGCAAACAGCTGTGGGACTGAGAGCATGAGAGGTGACAGAAAGTGGCTGACCTGCAGGTCCCAACCCCCCCCTCCCTCCCCCCACCATGATCAGACCACTCCTCGCACCTCACGGCCGCCCACAGGAAATGTTAAAGTCAGCGGAGCGTGCGTGAAAGGAGGTGGAAAATGACCAGCGGCTGTCGTTTGTTCCCACCTGCTGCTGTGACCTGAAACACACAGCAACATGTTGGCAGGAAAGTTTAATCTTTCTCTATAATATTAAACATTTATGGCTAAATAAGCAAGAATCAAAGTCAAAGTGTGGGGAAAAGCATCCGTACTGCAGGTATTATTTATTAAGAGCTTGACACTCCTAAACTCCGCTAATCTGCTTCATCAAGACTGTCTGTGTGTCCGTGTAGGATGTAGTAGGATGTAGTAGGAAATCAGTTGAGAAAATAGGTTTTTAGGTTCTTTAATGGCATTTAAATGAGCTAAAGGAGCTAATATGCTCATTGAGAAGCTGCTGAAACGACAGATGCTTGTAGACATAAGAAGTTTCAGTTCCTGGACCCGCGGTTTACAACTTGTGACAAAGAGTTACAAATAGAGACTCACCAGTTTGAACACCAGTGAGCTCCAGTGTGGCACGGTGCCCTTTGCTGTCAGTGAACCTCTGACGAACGATGGTGGCACCTCGTCAGATCTATTCCTAACGCTGTAGTTGTCTGTGTTGAAGTGTCACATACAGATATTATCGGCTTAGTCCTCTTGTCGAATCAGTGGGTGTGAACACCCCCTCTGCTCTGTGGAGACCTTCAGCTGGGAGGGTGGCAGCAGGCAGATATTAATGTGTCTGCAGGCTCATAATTTACTTTTGTTTTCTATTTTTTTTTTTTAGTCGTCCGGCTGATTTACCTTCAATAAAATGCATCAGCTGCTTTCTACCGTTTTGACTGCAAACAGAACGTTCAGTGGCCTCTCCCCTCCAGAAAGGCTAACTTCACATTTTGTTGTTGTTTCGACTATTGACTGTTTCATCATTGATTATTATGGTTTTGATTAATTGTTTAGTCTTTAAAATGTTAGAAAACAGTAAACAATGCCCCACAGCCCAACGTGACGCCTTCAAATGTCCAAAAATATTCAATTTATGATTAAGATGCTTGAACCAGAGACGTTTGTCCTGGTGGTTGACTGAGGACAGCATGAACCACAAACGTTTGTCCTCTACATCTTTTTATAGTCCTCGTCTCTGCTGCAGGACACAGCCGAGGACATTCGATCCATAGACAGCTGTGAGTACATCTGGGAGGCCGGGGTGGGCTTCGCTCAGTCCCCTCCTCTAAACTACATCCATGACCGCAACAGGTAAGACTGCAGCATCAGTGAAAGCTTTTCTGTCAGTAAGGTATCTTGTACATGTAGGAGGAAGAGGAAGGCGCACCACCTAAACAGATGTTCAATATTTTGACTTTTTTGCAAACTTTCATGTATTTCTTTTCACATTAAATGTAATTGGATGAGCCTGAAAAAAGTTACTGCATACTTTTTCTTATACCTTGTGGTGTAGTGTCACTTTGTATCTTGGACACAATTAAAATAATCCCGTCTCGGTCCGTCTGTAAACTCTTTCTGCCCCGTCTACTTGTTTGTTCAGGACTGAGCTGCTGAAGCTGCTCCTCACCTGTTTCTCTGAAGCCATGTACCTTCCTCCGTCCTCTGAAAGGAAAAACCTCAATCCCTGGGTCTCCTTCTTCTGCTCCACAGAAAACAGGTAACACACACACACACACACACACACACACACACACACACACACACACACACACACACACACACACACACACAGGTGCACAGGGATGTAGGTCATCTGTATTATTAAAGCACTGACAGTAAAAACGTCTTTACTGTAGTTTATAGATACCTGAGAGAACGTTGTATTTGTATCTTTACTACAAAGCAGATGTATAGAAGTTATTCTCTTGTCTTTGACTGACGATTATTAACTGTAAATTTAAACATTGAGTTTGGCAGTCAGCCCTGAGTAGCGTCTGCAGGCTGCATAGAGCCCCAGAACCCTTCACCGATAAGATAAGGAAGCCTGTGTGTAACCTGAGAGACGAACTCGGGGCAAACAACGTCCACGAAGCACTCGACGCGACGCTGCTCTTTAATCTGAGCTCAGGTTAATAACTGAAGGCGACTCAGACGAGTGTTTCAGCATCTAGACAGTAATATAAATTAGATTAGATTACTGAAAAGCCCCCAGTGGAAATGTGCGTCACCCTCTGCTGTGCATTAACCTACATGGTGGACCATGAAGGCCCCTCTGAAGAGCCCGTCACTGGTGCTCCTCTGAACACATGGAAGGCTCTGATAGCCCACCACGCGTGACCCCCCCCAGTGCAGATCTTCCGCTCCGTACAGCTGACTGACCTCCACCTGCCTTGCACTGTTTCACCCAGACACGCCCTGCCTCTGTTCACCTCCCTGCTCAACGTGGTCTGTGCCTACGACCCCGTGGGGTACGGCATCCCGTACAACCACCTGCTGTTCTCCGACCACCGGGAGCAGCTGGTGGAGCAGGCGGTCCAGATCCTTATCGTCACCCTGGAGCACGAGGCTGGGTCGGACGCCAGCGCCGCCCTCCAGGTCCTGGACACCTCGGCGTCCCCCTTAGATGTGGAGGAGCAGGAGGTAAGAGGGAGACCAATGAATGGAGGAGTTTGTTCTTTTTAATTCTAATAAAAACACTTTGATTGATTTATAATTTAAAACCATCTCTCGTCTTTTTTCCAGTCAGCTGGACCTGAAAACCTCTTTGTGAATTATCTCTCCAGGATACACAGAGAGGAGGTCTGTGAAGTACCGCCAACCCTTCAGCATTGAATAGGACGATAGTGTAGGACGTTAAAGTGTGTATTCTCTCTGTTCGTCAGGACTTAAGCTTCATCCTGAAAGGTCTGGCACGGCTGCTCAACAATCCTCTGGTCCAGACTTACCTGCCTCGTTCCACCAAGAAGATCCAGTTCCACCAGGAGCTGCTGATCCTCTTCTGGAAGTTCTGTGACTTCAACAAGGTGCGGAGATCGTTTTCTGTCGATGTGGTGTCAGTGCGAGTCCAGTCTTGTCTCTTTAATTGAGCCGTGACTTTTAACCTCATCCAAACAAACATCAGTGGGATTTTGAACGAGGTTTTCTTACTTCTGGAACAGAACACATTCACTTCGGCTCTGCTGGTGTTAGCATTTAGCTCAAACCACCGTACGGCCTCACGGAGCCGCTAGCATGAATCTCTGAAATCACTGGCTTTATAAAATGCAGAGCATTGCATTGTGGGATTGTTAGCAGAAAGCGGTGTACATGACATGGACTCCTGCACACATTTCACAGTCAGAATTCAGACACTCAGACGGTGAATAAAGTGCGTCATATAGTATAAACACGGCTTTGTTTCAGGGAATTCAAACATCACATCATGTTTGGAATCTGAAAACTCAAACTAATCCTTCTGCAGTTCTTTATGTGATGAAATTGATCAGAAGAGTTGAAGCTTGTTTGTGTGTTTTAGAAATTCCTGTTCTTCGTGCTGAAGAGCAGCGACGTGCTGGACGTGCTGGTTCCCATCCTCTTCAACCTGAACGAAGCCCGAGCAGATCAGTGTGAGTCATCCCTCTCATCTGTGTGTGTGTGAAAGATTAAATACAGGAGTGTTTGTGTATGCTCAGTAAGATGAGTGTTAACTTGCACGGGTCGTTGTTGAAAGTCTGTTTTTTGTTTGTGTGCATGTGCAGCTCTCGTGGGCCTCATGCACATCGGCGTGTTCATCCTCCTGCTGCTGAGCGGAGAGAGAAACTTTGGTGTTCGTCTCAACAAGCCGTTCGCTCTTCGCGTCCCGATGGACGTTCCCGTTTTCACAGGAACCCACGCCGACCTGCTTATTGTGGTGAGAGGCGGCGAAACGACAGAGAGCTCTCAGTCTCGGTCTTTTAACTATTTAAAGTGTTTCTTCACAGGTTTGTGACACATTTACAGTGTGATGCAGTTAACTTTTATTTAAACTGCTTTGATCCAGAGTGAAACATCCACGAGGATTGCTAAGAGATGTTGTTGAAGCCCAATCGCTTTGTCGATCTTCTGACTTCCAAATTTCCCTTTCATATTCTTTCTTAAAAAGCCTGAAAGCACGAGTGGTATTCTGATGTTTTAATATTTCCTGTCAGTATTTTCCCTCCGTTGTGTTTTCTTTAATATTCACTTTTCTTTTTCGTGTTCAGATCTTCCACAAAATCATCACCAGCGGACACCAGCGCCTCCAGCCTCTGTTTGACTGCCTGCTCACTATAATAGTGAACAGTGAGTATCACAGATGAAATGTTGCTCCCTGCTGGCCAAACAGGAGAACTGCAGGGTGTCTTAAAGCCCCTCCGTTTCAGCTGTGACATTTTGGCTTTTTGTGCTTTGACCCTCCACAGTTTCACCTTACCTGAAGAGCCTGTCCATGGTGGCGGCCAACAAGCTGCTCCACCTCCTGGAGGCCTTCTCCACACCATGGTTCCTCTTCTCCTTGCCCCAGAACCACCACCTGGTCTTCTTCCTGCTGGAGGTCTTCAACAACATCATCCAGTATCAGTTTGATGGTGAGAACATAGATGTGACCAGACCCCAGAGCTGGACATCATTATGGTACCGGTCTCTTCCAACTAGTGAATCTCCCTCACAGGTAACTGCAACCTGGTGTACTCCATCATCCGGAAGCGTAACGTTTTCCACCAGTTGGCCAACCTGCCGTCCGACACGGCGTCTATCCAGAGGGCCCTGCAGAAGAAGAAAAAGTCTGGGATCTCCAGGACCAACTCTATAGAGACGGGGTCCATGGAGGGCTCCAGACCTGCTGTACCCGCTGAACCTGGCACACTCAAAGCCAGCTTAGAGGCCACGCCAGGTATGAAGTTAGATTTACTGCAAACTTTAGTAAATATCCAAGGAATATGTACTCCATCAGAAATCTCTGGAGTACTAAATCCTCAACCCCCCTGTAGCAGAAACAGATGTTGTCCACACACTGAATACTATACGTAAGCCGTAAAAGCATCATCTAAACGTCTCAGCAAAAAGTCGATGGCTGTAAAACAAAAACACCTACAGCCTACAGGGGGGGTGAAGATTCTGATCCTCTTTTGCGTCTTTCAGGAATTGATAAGATCACAGAGAAGTCCCAGGTGAGTGAGGATGGCACCATGGTTGCTGTGCCACATTTAGACTCTCCACAAAGTGCTGACAGTGGTGCCGTAGCTGGAGCCAGCGACACAGAGTCCAACTCGGAGAGAGACCACGAGGTACACCAGGTGTTTTTTAGGGGGGGTGGGGTTGTGTTTTCTTTGTGCAGTTAAAGTGACTTGTTTTGTGTTGTCAGGTGTATCGCACAGAGTCAGAAGCAGCGAGGAGTCGGTTGACGAGTGTGTCATCGTCAGCAGCCTGGAGCGCTGATCCAGACTGGGTGAGTAGCAGTCTTTTCCTCTCCTGGTCTCTGGTGGCTTCTGTGGTGAATCAGCAGCTCATCATGCTACCTGTGCCTTCTCAGGTGTTGTCATGGAAGGTGAAGCTTCCTCTACAGACCATCATGCGGCTGTTACAAGTGCTGGTCCCTCAGGTGGAGAAGATTTGCATCGACAAGTAAGAAATTACAGGAATTCTATGACTTTCTTCTTTCTTTGTTATGTGGTAAGAGGTGCTGTGTATTCCAAACATCACAGTTTCCTTTCTTGCATTGTGAGTTGATGAAGGTGGCACTCTGCCTCTTCAGTCATGGTGGCTCTTGCTGCTCAAACTAACAACTCTTAGTAACAGTAAAGCCAAAACAAGGAGCTGAAAGAGGCTAAAATGCTCCGTTCAGCTCAGAGAAACTGCAAAATCGGTCATAAATCTCTACGATCAACCTCTTTCACCTCACACGGCCATCTGAGCCACTGGTAATATAGAAACATTGATTAGTGCAGCTTGAACCGTTCAGATGAGGTCGTCCTTGTTGTCGTCCTCAGGGGTTTGACGGACGAGTCAGAAATCCTCAAGTTCCTTCAGCACGGCACGCTCGTCGGCCTCCTGCCCGTCCCCCATCCCATCCTCATCAGGAAGTACCAAGCCAACGCCGGCACGGCCATGTGGTTCCGCACCTACATGTGGGGGGTCATCTACTTACGGTAAACAAACTGAATGTGAGCCTGTGTGTAATTTATTTTACATGTCATGAGATAAAAACTGAAACTGACCACAAAGCAGCCTGACTCCGGTCGAGTCGCGTGTGTTAAGCTTTCGGATGTCACGGCTGGAAGTTTTTAACAATGACTCGTGTTTCCTCTCTGGCTCTTGTTGCCGTAGCAACGTGGATCCTCCAATCTGGTACGACACGGACATACGGCTCTTTGAGATCCAGAGGATTTAGAGCAGCCGTCGAAGACCTGCCGGTTGACCGTCCTCACAGCTGAACTGTGATCAGTGGAACAGTTCGCATCCTTTCTTCGCAGTGATGATGTTCTACTTCTTTCTTCCTGACAACTTTCAGGGTTTCGACAAAAGGAAGAATGTCTAAATGTGTCAAAACATTAGTTACTGCAGTTCACGGATGCAGTGGAAGCAATGGTCATTAAATCTGACATAATCATGAGACATTTATTGAATATTAATTTATTCACGACGCCAAAAAGATCATTAGTGACAATAATTAGTGAGTTTAAGTGACAAAGGGACATTTTGTGATGTATTTTTGAGTTTTAGGAGGACGCTGACTGGAGCCTTTCACATTGTGCTGAAAGGGAACTAAACGTGGTCTGATGAGGGTCTGAAACCCTGACCTGTGACATGTGAATATGATGTTTAATATCCTGCCAGAATTAAAAACTGATGAGATCGGTTTGAGCTCAGAGGAAGTTATTTCATGTCAACACTTTCCTGAAACACACCATGTGGCCAAAAGTACGTGGACACCTAAACATCACGCTGATATGTGATTTTTGAACATTTCAACAACATGGACGTTACAGTATTGACTAAAGGTTTGAATCATTTAAGTCCTTTAATCATGACACCCCTTGAAGGACCCGTAGGTCACGTGATGGCACCACAGCCAGTTCCATTCACTAATGAGGATCATGAGGTGTGGCTGAAAGCTCCATAGAAAACTAGTAAGTGTATGTTTTGAGTTTAGCGTCACACAGACCCTGAGTCAAGATTGTTAAGGCATTTTTAAAAATATTTTATTTGCTACCAACTTAAAAAAAACAAAATCTTTATGGAGTCATTTTTTCAAATTCAGCTTTAATTTTTCATCATCTTTTGGTTGAAGGGCTGCTGCTGCCGTCCCTGCTGGACCTGAAATCAATGAAATTTAGCATTTTGCAACTGAGATAACTGTTTCTTTATGGAGCTGCTTTGTGCACGGAGACGTCGTCGTGTTGAAACAGCAAAGAGACAAAAACAAAACACCAGATTAGTCAACTTTGTCCTGTGTTTGTGTGTGTGTGTGCTTCCTTTTACTTTCAATGTTGGAGCTATATGACTTTGGTTTAGCACCACAAACAAAAACACTAGGAGGGCGCAGCCTTTCAAAGATCTAACAAACTGTTGCCACAAAGTTGGAGGAACTCTACTCTCAAATATGATTGTATGCTGGACCATTAATATTATTTTGAATTGGAACTAAAGGGCCCAAACCATCAAAGCAGCCTCAGACCAAATTATACATAAACATGAACATATTAAACCACGTAATGTATAAATGTGTATCATCACTTCGGCGTCATGCAGAGATGAGCAGCTCCATCAAAGCTCCCACCGAGTGCATCCTGTAGAAAACGCTGAGCGGCTGACCCAAGTTCACCAGAACAAACCACGCAGAGAAGCCGAAGAACTGTTTCCCCAGGCCGTTCTCGAACTGGGGGTGGACTCCAAACGCAGGGATGACCCACAGCTGCAGGAAGAGGGGACATGGTGGATTTCATAAAGGCAGAAACAATAAAGGGACGTGTTCTTCTTTTTGAATGTGCTATCATGATGTTACCATAACATTAGACAGGATGAGGAAAGCACAGATTTCTTTTATCGCTCTTTTGGTCCAGGCCTGTTTCCCATCATGCTCTTGAACAGCAGCTGACGAGTTCCCCTCCAGCAGAGAAATATCCGTCTTCCTCTCCTCTTGTGTTGGCGCAGCAACCTTCTTCTTGGGCTGTGGGACAGTTGATCATTCAGACAAAAGCTTTGAATGACTGCAGGTTTACAAAACATGCACATGAAATGCAGGTCCAGCGTGTTCACCTTGAATATGCCGCTCCACTGCTTCTCTTTCCTCTTGGCGAGGAGGTTCGGGTGCCTGTGGAGGCCCTCGATGATGAAGATGTTCTGGAGGATGAGCTCCAGCAGGCTGAGGAGGGAGTAGGACAGGTCGAGGTCCCCCAGAGCCCCGCCGGTCCCCACGGCCAGGGCCGCCACCAGGGAGAAGTAGGACAGGGCGAGTTGGCCCAGAGCGGCCGCCACCAGGAGGATCACATCCAGGCTGCGAGTGGGGTTGTGCCCCCCTTCGCTCGCCCTCCTCTCCAGCCTGTGGACCAGCATCCCCGCCAGGGAGCAGAGAGACATGACGGGCATGACGGCTAAATGGTAGCCGTAAAATATGAGGAAGGCGGCGAGGCGAAGCTGCTGCTGGCTCACCCAAACCTGATAGAGGATGAAGACGGTCACTCCTGCTACGAGGACCAGGGCGCCAAACACCAGGCCGAAGATGACTCCACCTTGGTAGACAATACTCAGGGTCAGCTTCTGAGTGACGTGGTGGTGGTGGCCTGGACTCATCCTGCGACCCACGTTCTTCCACATCACGTAGATCATGCAGCCTGCCATCAGGTAGTACTCCATGTTGAAGGGGTACAGGATTTCGAAGCCTTTCCTGAAGGCGAGGCAGGCTGCGCTCCCACTGCACTGACACAAGGTCAGGTTGGAAATTCCTGGAAGCAGACACGGAGGAAAATACTTTTTACTGATGTATAAGTACAAGGCGGGGGCGTATGATTATACACACTTTACATGAAGTACCTGCTGAATCCGAGTCGTCTGCCTCAGAGGAGTTTGTGTTGCTGAAGTGGAGTCTGTCCTCTCTCTCTAACTCGATCTCCTCGTGGACGGTGTCCTCGGTCACTGCGTTCAGCCACAGCAGCAGGTCTGCTGAGAGGATCAGCATCAGACCAGACCTGCACCAGATGTAGACCCATTCAAATATGAAGGAGAAGACACAACACACACTTTGTGATTCTTTACTATGAAGTAATGAATATGTAGAAAATGTGAGACGCACCTGGTGATTATCTTGTGTTTGTGAACGCAGTCTTTGGAGTGAGCCCACAGTAAATATGTCTGCAAGAGACAAACAATAAGGAAACTCCTGAACGAGCCTTGAGGACGAAACAGCAAGAAAGTAAAGACTGATGTCTTTTTAATTAATGCAGTCTCATAGTGCTGCGCTTAACTTTTAATACGACTCGTCTCCCGGCTCTCACATTAATAACTAAGAGGTCTGATAATTTAAGGTTCATTTAAGCGGTCTGAACCTTAGTTTTGCACATTTTTATAGAAATTTGAGGCATTAAATTTAACAATTTGTTAGATTTAAGATCATTAGATCACAAGATGACACCTAAACTACTGGTGAAGGCCATAAGATGCAGCTGAAAACTGGCGGAGGTGAGTTAAGATTATATTGTTACACAGATCCTGGGTTTAGTTTGAGGGCTGATTGTAGATTATGGGGTTATTAAGGAATTTTAAAGATTTTTAAGTGGTTGATTGTTTGCTAACGATCAGGTTTGGAATTAATTTACCACCTAAAAAACTTTTTCCTGCACAAATTTAGCTCTAATTCTTTTGAAGTGATTCAAAAGATGCTCGTCATATGCTTATGATCTTTCTCTATTTGTGCAGCTGTTTTAGCATTTAGCATTAGCCAGTCATTGCAGTTTATGGTCGAAGTGGCTGCTGTTAAAAGTTATATAAAGTCATTTAAACTCACTTTAAACAAGATATTACACACTTCGGATTTTCCCTGCTGCACTGAGATATCTTATGTCTATGTCTATCTACTTCTTTCTGTTTTATTTCTTTTGT
This sequence comes from Enoplosus armatus, assembly GCF_043641665.1. NCBI lineage: Eukaryota > Metazoa > Chordata > Actinopteri > Centrarchiformes > Enoplosidae > Enoplosus > Enoplosus armatus. The sequence continues at coordinate 2,111,746 of NC_092199.1, read as the reverse complement.
TTCAGCATCTTTTGGAGAGAGAAGCGGCAGCCGGACGTTTCTCTCTAGCAGGATGTGAATATCTTTACCTGCAGCAGGAGGAAAGGAGCCTCGATGAATGGAGAGAGCACTTTAGCCGCAGGCTTACACTCCCTCAAACTGATCAAATAACCAACCCTGCAGATGAACAGCAGCAGACTGAACGCAGCGAAGAGGATGAGGACCACTGGACCAGAGAGACGAGAGAAACTTCATTACACCATCCAACACAAATATCATCTTACATCTGTTAATGTTAATTCACAGGAGCTCACAGGTGACAGTGATCCCCCCGGCGTGGTGGTCTTTATGTGGGCAGATGCCGGGCTGTTTCCTGGCCCACAGCAGGTACCACATCATCCAAACCAGACTGACCCCCATCAGCAGCAGCATGAACACCTGGGGCTCCTGGTGCTTCAGGTCCTTGGGGTTGAAAGCCTGTCCGGCCACCAGCGCCGCTCCCAGCAGCACCACATTCAGACCCAGCAGACCGGAGATCAGACGCCTCCCACTGGGAACCCAAACCAGCACCGGATCCAGCTCTTGGTCTGAGCTCTTAACTGGTTCATCGCTGGGGGGACTCCAGGAGGAATCCAGCTCTGTGACTCCAGGATCTGAATTCATATTCACCTGTCTTAGTCCGTCTTTCAAAAACACTCTTCAGCTCCTTTTCCTCCTCCTTCTTTTTCTCTTCTCCATTCAGTTTCCAGGGTTTTTCCTCATCACTCGCACTTCAGTTAAAATCCCGCAGTTCGACATGTGAAGGCACGCGTCTGAAAGGAGCTCGTGACCCTGTTGACCCGCCCTCCCGCGCTGCTGTAGGTGTGGTCACAATCCAGCGCATTATTAACGACACACCTTTAACAGGAAACAGGTATCTGTTTACTTTTCACGTTGAGCTTTTGTTTGAGTCACTTGAACAAAGTTCGCTTCTTGGCCCCAAATGAACTGAACAGGATGCCAAAGGAAAAACTCGGCCTGGATCACTGACGGATTTGCAGCAAACAAACGTCAGTTTCAACACTGGTGTTTCTTCATCAGAGTCAAAATGGAAGAAGACACGAAGCACACAACATGTACGGTCATCAGGTGCTCAACTGTCGTTGGATAATAATGGTTGATAATGGATCGCAGGGTGGGAGTCGCTGTACAGCCACTCAGACACATCTTAAAGTTACAAAGATAAAAGTACACAGAGTACAAGTACTGCATCCGTCAAGTGTAGAGGAAACACGACAAAACACCTGAGCAGAAACCTGCAGCCCAGTTAAAGGCAGCAGTTTTACTTTGAAAGGGTTTATCAGCTGGGTCCGGGGCCATGTCCAGTCACTGTTTGCGTACAGTCTCCACCAGGAACTGACTTATAAATGTAACCTCACTCTTATCGCTGTGGCGCGTCAAGTAGCAGCTAATAGTTCAATCAGGACTGATAACCTGCTGTTACTGATAGTGTTTAGTTTCAGTCTCTAAATTAAAGGATCGGGTGGTTTTACATGTTTCAGCCTGTTCAAAACAAATATAGTGGACTTTACATCACAGCTGTGCCTCAAACACGTTAAGGTATCTATTGTTTCAGGCAGCCATTGATTTTCACTCATTTCCATAACTCTGTATGATCCACACCAGTGGTCAAAGTTACATTATCTGTGTCACTGATGCAGTGCAATGTTAAAACTTGCAAACACCCCCTTTAAGTTGAGCTGTGAAGTGTGTGGAAGTTAAGTTTTCGCCCATTTACAACAAATAACATCTCCTGGTGCAAACCACGCAGCTGGGTTTTATTCTGTTGCACGCATCCATTGGTTTTCACTTATTTCTATATGGTTTCATGTTGGTTTTGGACTCTATTCTATTCTGTGCAGCTTATTCAGTTCTGGTGTATTCTTTCCTGTTGTACTTTATTTTCTTCTCTCCAGTGGTCCTCTGCTGTCCTCTACTGTCCTCTGCTGTCCTCACAGACCTCTGCTGTCCTCTACTGTCCTCTGCTGTCCTCACAGACCTCTGCTGTCCTCACAGACCTCTACTGTCCTCTGCTGTCCTCACAGACCTCTGCTGTCCTCTGCTGTCCTCACAGACCTCTGCTGTCCTCTACTGTCCTCACAGACCTCTGCTGTCCTCTACTGTCCTCTGCTGTCCTCACAGACCTCTGCTGTCCTCTACTGTCCTCACAGACCTCTGCTGTCCTCTACTGTCCTCTGCTGTCCTCACAGACCTCTGCTGTCCTCTACTGTCCTCTGCTGTCCTCACAGACCTCTGCTGTCCTCACAGACCTCTACTGTCCTCTGCTGTCCTCTACTGTCCTCTGCTGTCCTCACAGACCTCTACTGTCCTCTGCTGTCCTCACAGTCCTCTGCTGTCCTCACAGACCACTGCTGTCCTCTGCTGTCCTCACAGACCTCTGCTGTCCTCTGCTGTCCTCACAGACCTCTACTGTCCTCTGCTGTCCTCACAGACCTCTGCTGTCCTCTGCTGTCCTCACAGACCTCTGCTGTCCTCTACTGTCCTCACAGACCTCTGCTGTCCTCTACTGTCCTCTGCTGTCCTCACAGACCTCTGCTGTCCTCTGCTGTCCTCACAGACCTCTGCTGTCCTCACAGACCTCTACTGTCCTCTGCTGTCCTCTACTGTCCTCTGCTGTCCTCACAGACCTCTGCTGTCCTCTGCTGTCCTCTGCTGTCCTCACAGACCTCTGCTGTCCTCTACTGTCCTCTGCTGTCCTCACAGACCTCTACTGTCCTCTGCTGTCCTCTACTGTCCTCTGCTGTCCTCACAGACCTCTGCTGTCCTCTGCTGTCCTCACAGACCTCTACTGTCCTCTGCTGTCCTCACAGACCTCTTCTGTCCTCTGCTGTCCTCTGCTGTCCTCACAGACCTCTGCTGTCCTCTGCTGTCCTCTGCTGTCCTCACAGTCCTCTGCTGTCCTCTGCTGTCCTCACAGACCTCTACTGTCCTCTGCTGTCCTCACAGACCTCTTCTGTCCTCTGCTGTCCTCTGCTGTCCTCACAGACCTCTGCTGTCCTCTGCTGTCCTCTACTGTCCTCTACTGTCCTCACAGACCTCTGCTGTCCTCTGCTGTCCTCACAGTCCTCTGCTGTCCTCACAGACCTCTACTGTCCTCTACTGTCCTCTGCTGTCCTCTACTGTCCTCTACTGTCCTCACAGACCTCTGCTGTCCTCTGCTGTCCTCTACTGTCCTCTGCTGTCCTCACAGACCTCTGCTGTCCTCTACTGCCCTCTGCTGTCCTCTACTGTCCTCTGCTGTCCTCTACTGTCCTCACAGACCTCTGCTGTCCTCTACTGCCCTCTGCTGTCCTCTACTGTCCTCACAGACCTCTGCTCTGTTATGTTCTATTGTTTTTACGAGGTTTGGATTATGTATTTAAAAGGGGGCGGGGCTCTTAGCTCATAACCCCGCCCCTGCCTGACAACCAGCACGCCTCGTGTTCGTCTCCTAGCGACCAGCCTGTCAGCCTGCCCTGTGCCTCTGCAGGCCGTCCGCCCGTCGGGACACGCCGCGTCCCGGACTGAAAGTTGCCTAAATAACGAGGCAGACCCTCCAGATCCTCCATGGAACCGAACTCAGAGTGAGCCTGCAGGGCGCCGCCATGAACGACCGGTACCACCGGGCGGCCCGGGACGGCTACCTGGACGTGCTGAAGGAGGCCACACGGAAGGAGCTGAACGCACCGGACGAGGACGGGATGACACCGACCTTATGGGCCGCTTACCACGGCAACCTGGAGGCGCTCCGGCTCATCGTGGGGAGAGGGTGAGTCCAGGGACTCGGGGGGAGACTTCAGCGTGTTTTATTCTATTATTTCGTTTATTTCTTGAAGTGAAAGTTCACTGGAAACAAGTGAATTCTTCTTATTTCCAGCAAAAACTTTGAATATGAAACTATAAACAAAGTGAAACATAAGGCACGCTGATATGATGACGTCAGAGCTGACCATTCTGTGAAGAGATAAAAAAGGTAAAATATAAAACTTTAGTTAATATTGAATCTCTCATCACCAATGGAAACTCTAAAGAGCTTCACAAATCTAAATATTATTGTTGTGTATACTGCATATATATATATATATATATATATATATATATATATATATATATATATATATTAGAACTGTACCCCCCTGATCTGACCTGAATATAGAAGCATTGCGCCTCATATGTTCCCATCTCTAATCTAATCAGTGCAGCTGGAGATGGAGGGCTCCACATTTTAACAGCCTAATTACAGAGAAAGGTCACTTGCAGCAGGACCCCCCCCCCCCCTAATGTGCAACCACCAACTCTTTATAAGGAGGAGAACGAGTGTGTGCTGATGTATCTGAAGAACTTCACATTTAATCTCAAGTGGCTCAGGATAATCCATTACATAGCAGATACAGGTATGATCTGATTAGAAGCCATTTTCATACCGATCAGTTACCTGAAGGGCACGAGGTCTATGCAGGAGCTGAGGATGAACGATATGATCTGTGCACACACATTCAGAGAGGTTTTGCTGCGTATTTGTAAGAGAAAACTGAGGTCATTATAAAAGGCTTCAGGAGTAAGTCTATATTGTGGGGAGATAAGTCTTTTGTTGAAGGTTCAGGCGACAGACAAAGCAGCAGTGTAATATTTACTGCAGCAGACCGCCGTATGTCACGCGGCCAGTGGCAGGTTTATAAGGCGAGCGGTGAAGTGGAGGGCAGTTGAGTTTGATGCTGGGGAGTGACTGCAGACACAGGAAAGGTCACGGTGATGGATAGGACATCTTCCTCCAACAACGGTCCCTGGAGGATGCAGTGCAGAGCGGATATAAAGCAAAGAAAGACGACTAAAGCTGAGCTGCAGGTCAGAGTTCACAGCAAAAGGTAAATGACGAGAGAAGAGAAGCTTCTAGATGCATTTCACAGAAAACACTGTCCTTTCTCTCACTTTATATGCGTTTTTTCTTTATTTTTAATTATTAGTGCTGCAAATATTTTCCTACAAAATCATGTATCTATTTAAGTAACTTCTCAAGCAGCTGAAGTTGTAGTCATGTAAGAAACTTTGTGTAAAAATTGGAAAAGACTGTGATTCAATTAGCAAACGTAACAACTTTAGGCACTTGCAAGGCTGGATTACCAACCTGGAAAAGTAAGCAACTGTCCCAGAGCCCCAGACCCCCAGACCCCCAGGGGCCCCGAATTTGTGCCACTAAGGCACAATATGACTTAAACAGGTCCTTCATTGTTGCCTACTTTTAATGCCCTGTCTTGTAGAGGGGCAGTCTCTATGTCTCATTAATCTCTGTTGTCTTAAAATGAATGTATTTATTTACAATACGGGTTCCAGCAAACAGACCCCCCCCCCCCCACACACACACAACTCTCTGTCCATCTTCAGTTATACCCAAGAAACAAGGTCACCGATGGAGGTGTGTGCGTCTCCTCATAGTTATCCAGTCTACACTACGCAACATCTCCAGCCTGCGTCAAGAAACACGTCTTCTAACCCGTCTGATCAGAGACGTCAGGACATCTTCTCTTGCTGACAAAGGAAAGGAAAGGACAGCGTCAACCATGACGCTGCAGAAACATGTGAACTATTTCTGTATAACATAAAATATTAGATATAAGCAAATATAAATAAGCAACAAAGTTTAACAGTCAACCTTCAGCTAATCTGCTTCATCAGGACTGTGTAGTGTGCAGGCATCAGATCTGATTGACAGTAAGCAAACAAGCCTTCAACTGTCTTCAAATGTTCTAATTCCTGATGTGACATAAACTTTTTTAACTGGCCCCCCCGGCCTGCCCACTTCAAACCAGTCAGAAGAGCACAAAGAAAAAAAAAAGAAACTGAGGGAACTTTGGCAGAAAACGGTGTGTGTTCGTGCAGGATGCATCACTCAGGAAGCTGCTGACTTTTCAGGGCTTTAAGGTCTTAATTATTTCTGTTAATATTGTGCTCACGTGGTACATGATTCTTAATAAAGTTGTGTTTAATCAAATTACCGCAACAATACCAGGAGTCTGCGGCCATGCTAGCAGCTCTGTGGGGCTGCACAGTGGTTCTAAATGCTAACATTGGCATGCTAACATGCTACCAATGACAATGACACAACATGCTGATGTTTAGCAGTTTAATGTTTACCATGTTCGCCGTCTTACTTTAGCATGTTAGCATTATAACATTTGCTAATTAGCTCATTAGACATTTAGTCATAAACCAACATACTGGACAAATTAAACATTTGACCTGATGATGGCGCTAGAGGGAGAGTCAGGGGATCACCAGAGTCAGTACACCTCATCCTCTGGCCATCGAAAATCTCTGTACAAACTTTCATGGCAACTCATGCAGATAATTGATGAAGTATTTCAGTCTGGATGGTATTTACTGGCAAATAATGAAGCTTAATGTGCAGTCTGCTGCGTGTTCTGTTCTGGATGGGGGGGGGGCGGCTCAACAAGCTCATTTTTGTTAGAGGTCGGGGGGCAAACCCAGCCGTACACGTTGCTCGTAAACAGGTGTGTGTCTGCTGTATCATCTCTGAGTCAGAGCTCCTGGCAGAGCTGCAGACGGTCAAGTTACTATTCGAGACAGTTCGGTGTGATTCCTCCGTCGTGCTTCTACACTGGTACATTTCTTTGGAATGTGATCTGCCTGATTGCCCTTTCAGCTGGCATGGAAAGATATGAGGGCAAAATACGACGCTCTGAACATAAAAATAAACCACTGATGCCAGACAGGAACTGAAATCAGGGTTCATCCTGATAAAGGTAGTGACCCTGCGGTGTGTGGTAACAGTGTCTCTGGGTGTCTGCAAAAAAAAGACTCTTGGTGTGTGGGATGAATAATGCAAAGCCACCTCTGTCATGTTTAACCTGCAGCGTTTCAATTATTGATCAGGGCTCATCATCCACGGATCCATGTGGATGGAGAGAAAACAGGAAGAGGAGGGGCTTAGAAGTGAATTCAGTTCAATACAAACATAGTTCACCTTTATATGCAAACTGTACTGTGCACTGATACAGAGTCAACATGCTACATGTGTGTCAGTGAACTGTAATCCATTTGTAACCAGAAGCCAAAGTCCAGTGTGTGTTGTTGGTGTTTGACCTGCTATTGCTTGCACAGCATTATGGGTAGTATTCCACTGATATCACTGATATCATATTGCCATGATGTGCTAGCCCTCTGCTAATATTACTGCCATTTGACAAGGGTGGAAAAAGACTGCAAGCTCACTCACAATGTACTGTTTAATCATGAGAACAAACAACAAATTTAGACTGTAAAAGGTGAAAAATGTCCAGTGATGTCTTCTTATTATCACAACCAAAGAGCATTAAGTGAAAATACTGTAGCTGAGTTTTGCTACGATGCATAAAAAATAATTAGATGTCAGCATTACATTACCCAACTCAAGTAATAACATGCTATAATTCACCTAAGAGTCTTTTTCACTGTACAGGAGATAAACTGACATAGTTGCAGGTCATGTGACTCATCTTACTTCCTACGTTTAGTCTGCAGTGTAAGGGGATCAGCAAAGTTTCTCAGTGAACCTGGGTTAAGTCTGCACCATGCCACATCTCTGAAAGGAATACATTTATACTAAACCTATACTAAATTTGAGGTAAGAATATGAATTAGTCTATTAGAAGTCTGCACGTTGATTACCATAGCAACCTGAAATAAATGGGAACCAATGGCTGCCTAAAAGACTTTGGAAAATGACTATTAGTAATGCTTACATAATTTTTAATAAATAAGCTGAAACATGCTAAATTGTTCTTTGAGATTAGTAACAGAAATCACAGAAATGTTGAGATCCAACATGGCTTCTTGTCTCCCCCCCCGTCTTCCAGAGGTGACCCGGACAAGTGCGACATCTGGGGGAACACGCCGCTCCACCTGGCAGCTGCCAACGGCCACCACAACTGCCTGTCCTTCCTGGTGGCTTTCGGTGCCAACGTGTGGTGTCTGGACAATGACTACCACACACCGCTGGACATGGCCGCCACCAAGGGACACATGGACTGCGTTCGCTACCTGGACTCCATCGCTGCCAAGCAGATCACCCTCAACCCGAAGCTGGTCGGCAAACTCAAGGACCGGGCCTTCCGCGCCGCAGAGCGTCGGATCAAAGACTGCGCAAAGCTCCAGAGGAAGCACCGTGAACGTATGGAGAGGAGGTTCATGAAGGAGTCAGCGGCTTTAGACAACTTGGATGCTATTAGCTTTTCTAGCTACACCAGCGGCAGCACACTGAGGAGCAAGTTCAACACTGTCACCTCCAACATGCCATACTCGCAGGTGGTTGCTCTTTGACTTTGTCTTAAAGTGGAATAAATAGATCCTGCCCCACTTCCTGGTTAGCTACTGTTCTATTAGCACATGTTTCTTTCAACACTCTTTCTGAAAAACTGAGATGTGATGAAAAAGATAATTATTTTCCTGTAAAGTAGAAACACCATAGATCCTTTTATTCAATTTCTGTCCACATCCAAGTATCAGGACTCTTCCCTATCCGAGCACCGAGCGTCAGAACCTTGTCATAGCTGTAGTTGTTGAATGCTAATGAAATCAATATCTTTGTGAAAATAATGAGGTGCTCACATTTTACTGTCTGGTACGGTCGTAGATGCTATTTATCTAGAATATGAATATGAATCTTTTTATGAAGACAAACGAAAGAAATCTTCTATGAGAGAAGACGTTGCCTGCCGATGGCTTGTGGAACAGAGACCAGCTTGAAAAGGTATTTGAGTTGTTTAAAGTTAAAATTTAAGGTGATTAACGTCTATACTTTCCTCTCAGGCCACCCTGCATTCCACAGCCAAGGGCAAGGCCAAGATACAGAAGAAGATGGAGAAGAAGAAGCAGGTTGATGGAACGTTCAAGATCTACGAGGACGGGAGAAAAAGTGTGCGCTCGTTGTCTGGCCTGCAGCTTGGCAATGACGTCATGTTCCTCAAACAGGGCACATACGCCAACCCTAAGGAGCGGTCACGCCTCAACATCCGTGACATGTTTCCCCGCGACAACGATGACGATGCCGACACCGTCTCCCGTGCCATGAGCGACCCGGGCCTCCATGAAGCTGCATATTCGGAGATCAGTGCAGACTCCGGACGTGACTCCCTGTTCACCCGACCCGGGCTCGGCACCATGGTGTTCAGGAGGAACTACATGAGTGGAGGCATGTTTGGTATCGGGGCCCGAGATGAAGGGAGCGTAGCAGGGAGTGAACCTTTGGGCCGGGCACCTAATGTTCGTCTACGAGGACGTCTGCCTCAACGCTCACCCAGCTTTGATGAAGACAGTATCGGCAGCGCCTTGAGCCTGCAAGAAAGAAACCTTCAGGAGTTGCCCTGGGAGGAGACTGACGTTGGGTTGGATCAGGACTTGGAGCCAGAGAACAGTCCTCTGGAGACCTTCCTGGCCTCTCAAAGCCTCAGTGAGTTCATGCAGATCTTCAGGAGGGAGAAGATCGACCTGCAGGCTCTGCTGCTTTGTTCAGATCAGGACCTCACCAGCATTCACATCCCTTTGGGCCCCAGGAAGAAACTTCTGGATGCCTGCAAGAGACGTTTGGAAACCCTAGATGAACCAGAGGCCATTGAAGACACTGAGCTTTGAAGGTCAGTATGGAGTAACGGAGTACTCTCTAAACCTTTGTCGTCACACATACGCCACTGTTTCTGCATGCATCAGAGTATTGTGTAGATGAGATTTACTGGGAACGACCTGTGAGACCATGAATAGGTGTGGATGGCCTAGCTACACCTAAAAGAGAAGGTAAAACTGCAGGACACCTTGAACTGCAAACATGTAAATTGTTTTTAGTGACCAGAGAAAAGTCTTTGCATAGCTCCACCCAATTTCAACCTGAAAAGAATTCTTATCAGCCAGAATAGCTGAACACCTGTGCAGGTGTGCAACAGAGCCTTTTACATATGAAGCGCCACAAGACCGGACAGCTTTTTTACCGGCTAAATGGCACCATCTAGTGGCGACTTGTGATATAACGAGATGAGATTTTGGAGCTTTGGAGGCCTAGAAGCCATTTTAGTAGCATTAATGTTGATATCTAATTATACATACATTTTATACGTTATTTGTTTCTCTTTATTTACAGGATATTTATTTACAGTGAAGATGCATACATGATGCTGGCTCCATGTGCTGTTAATATGACAATACAGTCAGTGGAGGCAACACGGCATCTGACTGAAACTTGGAAAAGAAGTTAAGCTCTGCCACATATACGAACACACGGACACACAGTCTGTGTTGTGTTTGTATACATTCTCTTCCAGTGAACTTTATCCCGACTGTTACTGTAACACCTGTTATCTTTGCATAATTTATTAATTCATGTATCAATGAATGATTTATGTATTAGTGAATGTACCTGTTCCTTTGAATATATTGTTCATTATGTCTTCATTGTACAGTTTTCTTACTTTAAACATGTTATTTTACTCTATGGCACATACACAATGGTGACTTACTATGTAGGGGGTTATTTATGAATGAAAATAGCCACACACTGACCGTTGCTCTGCAAACGCTGTTGCAATAGTAAAAACAATGGCGTGGTACTGTGAGCTTATGTGAGTGTGTGCTAGATAACGCTGTTATCTCAGGTTGCTCTGGGGCATATTTGGTTTCACTGAATGTGTGTCTGTGTGTGCACTGGAGAGTATGACTGTGCATGAATGTACATTTTATGTTGGTAAAAATCTGTTTTTATATCTCAACATGTACCCACAACCATAATTACCTTTTATTAAAACAAAGTGAAAATATTATTGTTTTGTGCGCTAATATATTTTGATATGTCCAACCCGTGTTTACTGAATGTGGTCATGTGTCATGCTCTGGCACTGACGGACGATTAGTGCTTGTACAAATAAACACAACGAGCTCAAGGCTGTGGGAGGATGTAATCAGAGCTGTCCGACAGCCTGGCGTTGCTACGTTTCCTTGCCTGCAGTACCTGCTGTCCTGGAGAGTAAAAAATACACGCACTGTATCTTTTAAAGTGCGCACTGCAGTCAGCATGGCCTCCAGCCCAGAACACTGGCCCGTCTCCAGACGAAAAGCAGCACTGACATTAGATATGTGCACGCAACTCACATACACTCACACCTGCGCCAGCACATAAACACACCCCAACTATTAGGGCACATTCCTGCACACCAGCATCTTGTCTTTTTCATGCTGAACCTTTCCCCCAGTGAAGAAACAACTGAACAGCCACTGTTAATCCACTCCTCAGCCCTCCTTTCTCCCTCTCTTTTCCCAGGACATTTGCCAAGGTTACAGAGATGGGAGGGGAAGGGAGGGAAGCTGACACAAAGAAACACGAGGGGGTGAGCGACATGCAGAATGCATGAGACACCAGAGAGGAGGCAGAAGTCGACTCTGAGCAGAGCAGCTGTAGTTTTGTGTGGCTTCCAGTGTGAGGATTTTTGGATCCATCACGTCACAGGGCAGCCTTACATCTTCGGGTCGTGGGACAATAAATTCCCACTGCTGCTGGATCGCATCAGGAGTCAGCTGACGGGGGGAAAAAAAGAAAGGAAACGGTGTGAGAGAGATGAGAAGGGGGTAGAAGAGGAGGGTCCACAAGGCTCTTGAAGCAGCAGGAAGGGGGCTGGGCTTTGCTGACAATGCTTCTCGCCAGTAAGGACTTTCGCAATGCTTAACTTTGACCTGTGGACTTTGCGCTCAGGGTGCAGCGTGTCGCCAGCGTTTAGCACTGGCTGCTTGTAAGAGGCCACAAACCGCACGGTGACTTGGTCTTGAGGAGAGGAGCTGACATGCAGAATGTACTGGAGGAGTGGAGGGAAGGACGGGATGAGAGGATGGGGGAGATGTTAACCAAGAGGAAGGGGGATCCAGAGTGCAGCAGTGAAGTGGTGAAGAAGAATGGAGGGACAGGTGGGGTAGAGGTGGAGAAGGAGTCTCTGATGATGGAGCTGACGAGGCTGGTGCAGAAGATGGTGAAAGAGAGCAGCTGGTGGGAGAGGAGGGGGATCGATTGCAGCATCCTGGCAGCAGCATTCCTCTGTTTGCCACCAGGTAAGACTCTGTGGAAACTTCACACAGCTGCTGGGATCATGGGCTGCTTTTCTTTCATGGTTAAAAAGTCCTAAATGTTGTTAGTAAAGAGGGGATGACAAGTTCTCACAGGAACTACAAATGTCTAATACACTACATGTTGCACCTTTAAGTTATTGTTTATGTCTTTGAGTTGTTTTATGGTGTGAACTAGTTACTGTGACGGAAGACAGAAACTATAAACTGTCCCAAAAAAGTGACAAAATCGCCCAAAACAGAGCACAAGGCGACGTCACTAGGGCTCACTAACAATTATATGACTATAATTCATTCTTCTGATTACAAATAAAAGTAAATAAATGACTCGACTAATGATTTCAGCCCTAATCGTCTCATAAATTAATTCATGTTATCTGAAGCGTAATCACGCTCCATCAAGCTTACAAACACACTCACAACACACTGCTGTCATAACTGGTTTACATACTGGTGGTATCCCATGGCTCCCCTGTATCTGGGTCACTGGTGGTCAGCTACTCACCTCAATTAGGACCAGCGTCTATTGTGGCTCATGTCACTCGCTCATTGGAGCTGACAGCTTTTAGCAGCAGGACACCTGCTTCAAGCATGTAGACGTGGCTCCTCTTAACACACATTATTACCGCGTTCACTCTGTTATAACCTGAGTTTTCCTCAAATTGATCCAGTTAATCCCTGACTGTACTACAAGGGTGAAGAAACACTCAGTTCTGGATTGAATCTAGTCCACAGCGGGGCTGAGGAGGCATCTGTCATCGTGTATCACCGAGCTTGTGACTTATCGCCTCGAAATAGGCCGCTTTGAAACAGGAGGTGCAGAATATTAGCACTGTTTTATTGGGTTAGGAAGGAATCATGTCCCTTAAACCACCCGGAGAAGCCTCACTGGCTGGCGGGAGGTTAGTATAAATATTTTAATGTTTGTGAATGTTGGATTGGATGATCAGAACTGAATATAAGACAAAGCAATAAAGAATTTAAAATGGAACTTTCTGCATTGAAACCTACAGATGAATGTAAACAGAGACAGTTCACAGTGGTGTAATCGTGTGTGATGAAACGGTGTCAGACACAAAGCAGCACAGTCGCCTCCAGTTAAGGATGAAGTTTCATTCTCTCACCTGATCTTCCTGCCTGTCATGGCTGAAAGTCACACCGCTGCTGCTGCAGATAACTCAAACAGGCAGTTCTAGAAAATGAATCCCAAAGCAACAGTCAAAATCTCCACTTGTCCAACACTTTAGTTCATTAACTGGTAACTTTACACATCCAGCAGACACAGAGCAACAGAGCAATGCGTTAGCATTTCTGGCTACCTGATTAATGTCATTCTAATGACTCCAGCTAGTCGCTAACTGTGTCTGCTGTAAAGCTGCAAAAGAAGGCGCTGAAAGATGCTCTGTGGAGCTGAGGGAAGAGAGCCAGAGCTAACTTTCACTTCATACAAAGTAATTTGATCCATTGCTAATGTAAAAATATTGATTATAGCAGCTTTATTTTGCATGTAACCTTGTCCTAAAATGTCCCATGTACAAAAGACAAACTCTTTCAGTGCCACCGTCATCTCAAACCTTTATTATATTATTGTTTTGTCTCACTAGTATCAAGGATCTAAGAACAAATACGTTGTGTCTGTTGTTCACTATCCAGTATCTTTGTTTTCTGGTGTGTAATGATCATTGTAGCCTCATGGGGCCGCTGGCGTAGACTTTTAATCTTGCTGAACTGTTGAAAAGTAAATGTGTGTAAGTATATCTGTATGCATATCCTGTGTGTCCTGTTGCCCAAGTCAAATGTTTGGGTTTAGCTTGAAGTCGTCGTGCTCTGTCTTGCAGCCTTCCTGCTGCTGAGCTCCTCTCAGATCCTGTGGTTTTCAGCGGGCATGCTGCTGATGGGTGTGGCTCACGCTGTCATCACCATCAAAGGGACACATCTGGCCAGCCACGGGGCGCTGAGCGAGTCGCAGGCCTGGGGAAAGTTCTGGGCCGTCTTCTTCATCGAGGTGAGATGTTCAGAAATAAACCGGATCATTAAACTCCGGAGGCAAGGCTTATTTTTTGAGTTGCTTATTATTCTCTCAAGTAGCTCTGAGCTTAAACATACTGTTGAGGTGCCCTTGAGCAAGGCACTGACAGGAATAAACACTGATTCCACTCTCATGTTTGTAGGCTAAAGATGAAGCTACAGCTAACAGTTAGCCCTGCACAGAAGTGTAAAAGTGAGACGTTGGGGTGCTCTGTGGGTTATGAGCCGGACTATTTCTTGGCTCTGCTGGTTGCCTGGCAACCGCTCAGCGATGACAAGAATCCAGGAAGTCACTGCCCCATCCAAGAAAATAGTCCGGGTCAAGAAACATAACCCCTCGTAAAACCACAACTTGATAATGAGCTTCAGAGGTGCTGGTAGGCGGGTTTTCTTCCAGGCCTTATGCTAAGCTAACTGGCTGTAGCTTCATATTTACCGTACAGACGTGAGAGTGAACTCTCAGCAAGAAAGCAAATAAGCGTAGATGCCGAAGAATGTCCTCTCCCAGCTGTTTCAGTGAAGCTGCTCTGAGGTCAGTTGTACACGTCTACGGTTGTTACAGAGCTGCAGGTGTGACTGAGTGTGACACTGTGAATATGAAGCGAGGTGAGGCCTCGTGCTCTGTGTAAATAAAGCCGAGAGGAACTCGCGTGTGAGCCTAGAAACAGTCACGTTCACGAGCGTGAATGATGGATGTGTGTAACTCTGTGTTCAATAATCAGTTCAGTCAACTTCTGAACCTGTGAATTCACATGTAGATGTTTGCTCAGTGGCTCTTTAAGTGAACCTCGTCTGCTTATCGAAGCAAACGGAAAAGAACATATAATAAAACTAGTCAATCGATACCAATAAAGATGTTTCCTGCTTGATCATTTTCATTGATCGTTGTCCGTAAACATGCCCATCTGTCTTCCTGTTCATCCACTCAGATTTGTGGCTCATTCTCAGCGCGAGCCGGCGTTCAGGGCCACATTAAGATGCACCACGCTCATACTAACGTCATCGGACTCGGGGACTCCAGCGTGTGGAAGGTCCCCTTCCTGCCTCGCACTGTCTACCTGTTCGTAGCCCCCCTGGCCGTGCCCATCATCACCCCCCTGGTTGCGCTCGGTAAGAGGACAGAGGAAGGACAGGCGGTTTATGACTTTACCCAAATATTTCGACATTAAATGTGATTATCAGCATAAAGTTGAGATGGCTTTCTTACCTTCTGATCCTGTTCGTGTGCCCGTGTTACCTCGCCTCTCTCACTGAGGCGTGAGTTTATTCTCACACATGTGATGGTTTCTGATTCTCTGGTTTTTACAGCTCACCTCAAAGGACACTCCTTGGCTCACGTCGTTAGGACCGTCCTGATGGTAACACTGGGCCTGTACTCACAGTACTGGCTGCTGATCCACGTCTCCGGGTTCCTGTCACCTCACAGCGCTTTGCTCTGTATGCTTGCATGCAGAGCGATGTTCAGCATGCCGTATATCCACGTCAACATTTTCCAGGTGAGAAATACCTGCGGCAGGCCTGCTGGGCTGTACAGGTCCAGGACATGTTCTCAGAGAGTCTGCAGCCACGCAAGCAGCTCTGTGTCAGCATGCTAACATGCTGATGTTTAGCAGGTATAATGATTAAAGTGTTTGTTTAGCGTGTTAGCATGCTAACTAGCACTAAACACAAGGTGCAGCTGAGTTTTACAGATGTTTGGTCTTAAACCAACGGAGAGGACAAATTAACATTTTGACCTGCTGGTGGCGCTAGACAAACAGTCAGTAGGATTCATCCTCCAGGGACCATGAATGTCTGAACATAAATTCATGGCAATCCATCCAGTAGTTGTTGAGATATTTCAGTTTGGTTTGAGGTATTTCATGATTGTTTAAAAACAGGACATCATCTTGAGAACAGTCTCCCCACAAAGTGTGGTGTGTTCTCCTCTCACAGATTTGGTTCCTGCCAAATGATCATGAGCACCTCTTGTTACGCGGCCTTCTGAGAAACTCTTGTTCAATGCCGCCTTGTGCTCTCACAGATCAGACCGGTCGGGGAACTAAAGGGATAAAAAGGAACAATTCATGCGTGCATTTTCCCAGATGGACTCTCAGTCCTGCAGGTCATTGTGCATTGTTCTGATCAAAGTGTGTGAAGGTGGATTAGAAAACACTGGTTCTTGATGTGAAGTCAGGGGTCTAACAGGGGGAAATGTTTGTTCTCTGTGGGGGGTCAGGCTGAAAACCTGTCCCCCCCTGTATCCTGGTGCTGTTTTTGGCCATTTGGCCGTCCTATCTGTTTTCCCCTGAACGCAGCGTTCCCTTGTACTTCCAGCCGAAGATAACCTTTGGTTTGGTTGTGTCTCTGGTGTCTCCTTTGAAAACATTGTGCACTAAAACTCTTCTCATTTCCTTTTTACGTGAGAAAACATGTTTTACACATTAACGCAGTATAGAAAACATTCACTGCAGTATATACTCTTCATTTTGTATTCATGTTGTGGGGGCAGTGTTCTTGTTGTTTTGGTCCATTGATGTCCAAACAAATATTGACATTCGAGGAATTGAGCTAGTTATTGATTTACCAATCAAACAGAACAAGCAGCTACCCTGTGGCCCCAGGCTACTTAAAGGTGTTTCTTGACAAGAACAAAAACAAGCTCATTTTTCTGAGTATCTTGTTGTGCAGCTTTCATACTTTTACTGAAGTGTGTTTTTAAATGCAGGACTTTAACTTGTAGTGGAGTATTTTCACAGTGTGGTATTAGTACTTTTACTTCAGCAAAGGATCTGAATACTTCTTCCACCACTGTTTATACTTGAGATTGAAAGTTCCTTCTTGACTTTGCAAACACAAAACAGTCTCACCACCAGGTCCACTAGCTATTCTGGGGCTTTCACACAATGTGACAACTCCATCTGCTGTGGAAGATCATGTGATACGACTGAAAGCTCCAGAACAGCTGCGAAATGGACCTCGTGGTCAACAGATTACATCCTGTATGTAACCTCTGTGACATTTAACCACTCTTGTGTAAAACAGCACATTGGCCTCCACATGTTCTCGCCGACCCGCCGACCAAAGAGGATCTACCAGATGACCCACGGAGTCCTGAACCTGCCGCGGAACCCCCTGCTGGACTGGGTGTTTGGACACTCGCTTATCAACTGCCACGTGGAGCACCATCTCTTCCCCTTCCTGTCTGATAACATGTGTTTGAAGGTGGGAAACGATTAAAAATCATTAAGTGTTATCCCTTTTAACCTGTGTGACGCTCACTGTGGCTCTGCTGGACTGTTCGGATTGAAAGGGAGATTTATTTATGAAAGGTTAAAGAGTTCAGAGGTGGGAACAAACAGGAAGTCACTTAATTGTCCACTACAACCATTACTTTGAAGTTACAGAGTAATCATGAGGAAATAACTTTTTTTTTTTACTCTTTTTAGCTGGAAACTTTCATTACAAAGCGGGATGAGGAGTTTGACAGACTTTAACATTTACCAGACATGGAGGGTCTAAATGCAAATTGCATCATGGGAAATGTCTGATTCAGTGTTTTTGGAGTTTGAATCATACTGAGGACTAAAAGAGTAGCCCTTTAAAATATGTAAAATACACACAGTAGATTCAATTTAAGACCACTATACTATCTGGAGAGCACATCTTTGTATGGATGTCCATTTACTGTCGACAGTTCAGTGGTTTGACTTGTTGTCTGTCATTGTTTACGCCTCTAAACTGATCCTGGGTCTGTCTTCCTCCAGGTGAAGCCCGTTGTGTCCAAGTATCTGACTGAAAAGCAGCTCCCATACCAGGAGGACAGCTACCTCTCCCGCCTGCAGCTTTTCTTCCACAAGTACCAGGAACTGATGGTGTTTGCCCCCCCGATCACAGAGCTGGTGGGAGTGCAGTGATGAAGAGGCAGCGAAGGAGAAGAACTGTTCAGACTAAAGACTGCTGCCGCTCAAAAGCACAAGCTTCAGTGTTTAAGCGCATTTCTGCTGATGCGTCACAACCTCCACAGTCCAGGTTTGAATAGTCTCTAACATACGGAACAGGTTTTTAATCAATAACACACTGACACTTAAAGATGTACGTAGTTTGATTTTAGGAGTTGATTAACATCACAACCTCATGACTGATTAACTGAATGAATATATCCTGCACTTTTAGAGGTGACTTAATAAAAAGCACAAAGTAAGCGCTCAACCAAAAGCTGACTGGTTTAATGGGTGCTGACCTGGGGTCTGTCTCATGAAGCAAATTCAACTTAGTGAGGCTCTGTCTTTGAGGTATCTGCTGGTCCTGGATAACACAAAGACTCACACAGATGCCACCGCCTCCTATAACTCTGGATTTAACAGTAAAATGCAACATCAAGAGATTCGGAGGATCATATTTTATGAGATAAGAAGAAATCGATGATTCAAATTGGGAAATTAACTCACTTGAGAAGCAAAAAAATAAAGATGAACGAAGGTAAAAGTAACAGAAACTAAGCACAACTGTAGAATATAAATAAACAGCAATAGAAAAAGAATGCAGGAACCAAAAGTGTTATAAATTACTGTAAATCTACAGACTCTGATGGGCTTTAATACACTTTCTTTTGTACAATAAGTATAATTTATTGGCATTTTTCAGAATGCAATTTTACAGAGCTAAAAATCAAAATGTTGTGCTTCAGGACATGTTGAAAATGTGTTTTTTTCATGGTTACTCAACCTTTAAAGGAACAGCTCAGATTTGTTTCTCCCTGCTGCTGCTCTTCCTGTTAAGCTAAGCTAAGCTCCTCACCTCCTGGAACTCTTCCTCTAACACTGTGGATGTGGATCTGCTGTGGATGTCGAGGGCAGGAACACTGATCTGCTCTGTGAGACAGGCCCTTGTTTCCATAGTGACAGATGGTGGCGCTGTTGATTGGCTGTGTCCTCGTCTCAAAGGCACCTCCTCGACTGCACTGTAGTAACAGTACATAAGGACACCGAGGTGTCTCAGTGTGTGTGTGTGTGTTTTTTGTTAATAATTAAATTGTCATGAATTGTTTTATTGCCTTTATTGACACATTATATTCAGTATCCAAACGTCTGTGCTGCCTATATTAAGTTGTGACATTCTTGATTAAATATAATATTGTGGACTTATACACATGAAATTAAACTATCCATCATTTCTTTAAAACATAGAGATAGTTGTAACTCAAACTGTGGATTTAAATGAAAGTAGTAGTATTGATAGATTTCTGCCACTAGGGGGCAGCAGAACAAACAACATTGACACATTATCACATCATTAAGTTAGAAAATGACTTAACTGTTTCACATTTATTTGAAACTTTTGTTGTGTAGCGATGTACTTATGATATTAAATTATTAGATATTTACACCTCCAGCAGACACGGACTAAAGTTAGCATCCGTTTGGAGTTGTGTTTCTGGACACGTGAGAAATACCAGTATCATATTTGGTTTGTGTCCAGTGGAGCTGCTCGGTGGCAACAGGTCAGCTTGTGGTTGTAAGGCAGCGTTCATGTATCTGATGAATACAGATCCAATATTCACTCTCTGTTTAGTTCAGGTTTGGTCTCCACCAGCTGCTGAGAAAAATGTCAGGCTCTTTAGCTGCTAAATGCTCCACTGTGTTCAGCAGCTCTTCTCAAACTGTGTCAGTCTGCCGTCTGCTGCTGGACAGGTTAGTTCGCAGTGGGTTTATCTGAGTTTGTGCACTGAAACAGTAAAGTTTTGGGCCGTAAATCCAAGAACAACAAGCAAAAAGACATTAAAAAGCTCTGTAGAGCTGAGAGGAACCTTTGCAGAATAAAATCACAGAAAATTTAAAAAGATTTTTAAAAGAAGAACAATGAGACAGACGAGGTCAAATCCATGTCTCCGATTGGCTGAACACACATGTGACTAATCACATGACCACATGAGAGCAGCTCTAAATGTTCCTACACTTCACTGTGAGTCACGTTTTTACTCACACTTTGCTCTTCAGAATAATAATAATTATACTATTTCTCAGATAACCACAGGCTCCGGTCACTTGGTGGCAGCGTCTGCCCTCGTGTTGCTCTGTGAGCTTGCTGATTCAGTCAATATGTTTGCATTTTCACTGGGTTTTCCACTCGCACTGTGGAGCAGCAGTCATGTTCACATGACAAAAGTCCGCAGCAAAGGTGTCTTCAGTTTTATCAAGACGGTTCGATGACGATACAACAGAGCAACAATGAGTCGGTCAGCGGGGTAAGATCAAACATCTGTCCACAATCAGTCTGTGTTCAAACACAGAGCATGTGGGAGCAACTGTACACCTCTCTGGTCTGTTCCTCGTTGCAGTGTGGGCTCCACCCTGTGGTTTCTTTTTCCTTCAGGGAGGGGGAGGGCAGTGATTGTGTGAGGGGGTGTATCACTGTTTGCTGGCGCGCCTGGTTGCATGTGAGTGCTGAAGGGGCGGATAACATTTAGACTGAAACTATGGGGCTTGACTGACATCCTCTAGGTGTGGCTTTCCAGGCTCTTCAGTGTGATCAGGGAACTACCGGCTGACAAAAGTGGCTGAGCCAGTTCCTTTCAGAGAGCAGAAGAGAGTGGAAGTGAATCCAGACTGACATGGCAGACACTGTCGCTCCCGTCTCCAAACAGCAGCTGTGTGGAGTCTGCTCAGGTGCACTGAGCGGAGACAGGCCGGCAGCCTGCGCTCACTCAGTCTGCGGATCCTGTCTCGGGGACGAAAGTAAAGGATCTCCCAAGTGTGCTCAGAGCCCCAACAAGCCTGAACCTGCTGACGGTCCCAAACTGAACGGCAAGGAGGCTGAAGCTCCTGTGATCAACAGCAAAGAGGAGCAAAGTCAGGACTCCAAGACAGCAGAGGAGATCAAAATCCAGGAGGACCTGAAGGAGTCTGAGGACCCCAAGAAGCCCGAGGAGGAGAACAAAGAGGCAGAACCACAGACTGATACAGAGGTGACAAATGGAGCAGAAGAGGAGGTGAAGGAGGAACCTCTGGGCCCCGACGATGTGGTGTGTGACTCCTGTATCGAGAGCCCCTGCAGGGCCCTCAAGTCCTGCCTCACCTGTCTGGTGTCCTACTGCGAGGCCCACCTCCGGCCTCACCTGGAGAACCCAAAGTTTCAGAACCATCGGCTGGTGGAGCCGCTCAGGGACATCGAGAGGAGGACCTGCGAGAGCCACAAGTGGCCCCTGGAGCTCTTCTGCTGCGCTGACGACTGCTGCGTCTGTCAGGACTGTGTGACGGAGGACCACAGGGGCCACAACACCGTCCCTGTGGTGGAGGCTCGCAGACGGATAGAGGTGAGTGTTCCCCCGATACTTTTCTTATATTCTGTATTATTTTACTTTCATTAGTTCACCGTTGATCTACGATACAACTAATTGATTCATCGATTCAAAACTAAATTATTCAAAAACAATTCTGATGATCAATTAATCATTGAAGCCAGTGGTTCCTAACCTCTTTGGCTTTGGACCCCTTAAAATGAAGCAATGCCTCATCACAGCTTTTAGACAGATTTGTCCTCTTTGAAGGATTAAAAGTATCCAGTATTTAACAAGAAAGACTGATTTGTATTTTGTACCTTCAATTATCTGGTTGGGAAGACATTTGTCAAGCAAACTGTCAAACATTCACTGGTTCCAGACCCTTATGTCACTATAAATAAAATGTTTTGGACTGTTGGTTGGACAAAACAAGCAAGTTCAACATTTTGAATGAAATTATTCTTATATATATATATAATCCTAATAATCTGTAGCTAGTTGCAGCAGTTTTTGTCCACAACATTCTCAAATTGCACCAAGTCTCCTCTGTGGTCCTGTTATCTGACATCTAGCCTTGCTGAGTGTTTACTTTTGTTATTTATTTTTCGACGTGGCAAAGGTAGGAGTCCAGACACATGAGGACTAAAATCGTTCTTAGTTCAGAATAATCCTTAAATCAATATATATATAGTAATGTCTGACTGAGCGGCTGTGACGGATGTAACCTTCAGCTCCAGTGGAGAAGGAACGAACTGTGTCCTCAAAATGCCTCACAGCTGTTCTCACATGTCCTACAGTGCAGCTCTGATCGCTTCAAATCCAATTAGGACAGTAATTCTGACTTAATATCCACTGTAAAGGTTATCAAATCATGGGCTCACCCTGCATGATTAACAACATAGTTTAGCTTTTCCAGCAGCCTGGAAACTCAATACTCAGATCTATTTCGCCCCTCTGACGCAGAGAAAGCTCAAGCTTCAGCTAAACTCTCATTTGTCTTTCTTTTTTGACAGTTCGTGACCCTCCGGTTCAAGCAGTCCAGATTCCTGCTGAGATCTGTAGCTTTTAGCCTACACCTGTTATTTGCAGAGTGTGTTGTTGTAAAACCTCAAACTGCTTCATTAGAGCTGTAAAGCAAACAGTGTCGGGAGGCCTGTAGTGTCAGTAAAGCCATTTGAGAATGTAGGTGAAAATAACACAAACGCTACTCGCATACTTCATGATCACAGTCGCTGTTCAATTCACTGACCTGCAGAACCTGTTTGTCTGTCATCTCCAATTGTGTATGAAGAGAAAGCGAGAAGGGAAATAATAAATACTAAAGTTTAAATGAAAAGAGATTCTTTTGAAGAGGAAATCAACTCTCAAACACTTCCCTTTACAAGAGGCGTATTTCCACAGGACAGACACCAACAGTAAGAACAACATGGAAGACAATGGAGTGAAATAACTTCCTGTCCAGAGTTCATGTTCCACATTAGTACACTGAATCCTCATTTTAGAGACTTCATGACGTAACTCACACCTCTGTTTAGCTTGATGTCTCACCTCAGTGAATGCCTCTCATGCATTAGCATTACATTCAAGTCACAGAGCTAAGCGTCATGACAATGTTTGAAAAACTCTGAAGGTCATTGAACAACACTTACCTCCGTTCTGAAGGTATTTCCAGAATCCCTGAAGTCTCTTCAAACCATCTGGATTAAACACATTTCTTCCACAGCACGTTAAAACATTTGTTTGGTACGGCGACTAAAATGTGACACTAATACACGAGTACATACACTGTGGCTCGCATACACCGTGGTAGTTAATCTCTATCAGATACTTCCATCACAGTGCCAAACATTGGATTTACCTGTTTAGCATTTGTTAGCTGCCACTTGTCAGCACAGAGCTCTGCTTCTGCTTTGGCCTCAGGTGTCACCACAAATCATTCAGAGCTTGATTGATTAAAAGGACAAATGTGACAGATGAAGAACATGTCAAAGCCAAGTGTGTGATCTGTTGAGGCAGAGACAGATTATAAAAAGGTTATGATCACAGAGTGCCAACCTGGCTCTGTGCCTTTGAAAATATGTATATAAACAGGTTTTCAGGACAGACTTGTGCTTCTTCAATATGAATTTATTGAGGTAGGAAGTCAAATTTCAGGAAGAAGACTTTTCCAAAAGCTCACAAATGTACATTTTTCTAACCCGCGACAATGAAACAAAGAAGGTTTTAGTGAAGTCAGTATCGATTTTATGTTAAATACATCAGAAGATCATCTGCAAATAAGTTAATTTCTACCTGCATGAACATGTTCCTGACACCACTGCAACTGCATCCTTGTTGTCTTCCATGTAGGATAGACATGTGTATGTGCAGGACACAATAAATAACTAACGCTGGTAACTTTTGGATCTTGTCTGAACATTTCTGCAGGCGGTTTTATTGATATAAAGAGGAGTTGGGTGAGAGGGCACCCCTCTCCAAATGACCCTCAGATAATACCTTTTAGCCTTATAGGATCTTTCTATGATAATTCTACAAATTTAAGGTTGATAAACATTTTATTAGCCTTGACTCCCAAGTCTGAGTTCCCCTCAGGGTCTAAAAGAAGAATACCAGCTTCAGCTCTGGAGTCGCCTGGACCTGCCTGAGGAATTCAGACTTGAATTCAGCCAATGCCCCCCCCGCCCCACAGAGTAGAGGAAATTAGGAAACAGCACAGTTTTCCTGAAGAAACAGCCTAAATGTTTACATCCGCCAAATACATCCTCTTTTCATCTGTGAGGATCTTGCATATTTTCGGCATGACAGCAGGGTCGTGGTTTCTGCGAGGAGGCGTGCTGAGTTCTGTTCTGGTCTTGTGTTCACAGAGGGAACTCAGTGAGAAGCAGACTGAGATGGTGAAGACGGTGACGGCAGCAGAGAACGCCATCAACAAACTTCAGCTCAACACAGTCTCTATTGAGGTAAACACCCCACATGACTAATGAGCTCACTGTGTGTGTGTCACATGCATGTCACAATACTTGATTAAATATAAGTTGGCTGCGACTATTTCTGGCTCGAGAACCCAGCAGCCGTGTAAGCCCCGAGGTATTGGAGCCACCCAAACCGGACAGGTTTCCCTGAGGTGTAGGAGGGCAAATCCATGTTTTTATGGGGCTGACAGAAGTGGTGAGGTAACGAAGCATTCCTCAATGAGCTTGCAGTTGTGTAATTATCACGTGACCCGATGGATTCCTTACCTGTTATCTGTCAGAGCCCTTGAGATGCATCACTTCCTCTCTCAGAATGTAAAGAATGCTCCGTCCATACAATGCGATCTGGAACTAAAGGCACTTTTCCACAGCATTCGGTGACCGAGGTACGAGCGGTGATTGAGAGCCAGTTCGAGGAGCTGCAGGCGTTGGTGGAGAGGGCGAAGCGGGAGGTGACGGAGATCCTGGAGGGCGAGGAGAAGCAGGCGCTGAGGCAGGCCGAGGGCATCCGGGTTCACCTGGAGCAGAGGTGCGTGGAGCTGAAGAAGACCCAGGCGCAGATGGAGAAGCTCTCGAAAAACAAAAATGATGTGGATTTCTTACAGGTGACACCCCCAGGATCAAGTCCAACATACAGTGTCACAGTTTGTTTTTCCTTATTGCCTCAAGGCTGCAACAATCCTCATGCTCTTATCCCTGAATGTGTTTGTTCTGCAGGAGTATTCAGAGTGGAAGAAAGAAGCCACTGATATCTCTCTGCCTGGGGTCTACATCGGCCTGATGGACCGTCTGAATTCCTTCAGCCGTGTGATCGTTGACTCCACGCAGGAGATGTGTGCCATGCTTTTGTCTTCATACATAGAGAAAGTTAAAGAGACATGCAAGAATGGTAAGAAAAAATAGCACAAATGAAGCTGTTGGGGAAATCACACATTACAGATAGTTGTCTGTGTGGGCATGCCCTCACATGTGAAGAATGTACGCAGCGGTGCACCCAAACATGCCTACAAACCACCTGTGTGCTTCATGAGTCACCTCTTTTGTGTGTCACATACAGAAGCTGACAGACAGAAAATACTTGTTTCCCTGTGGTCCATTTGTTTTTCTCCCAGCTGAAGTCAAATTTTATGCAAACTAATCTAAACTGCGACGTGTCATCAGAGACTGAAATATATTTTCTTCTGTTACAGACAAAATGGGAATAAAGACAACAGTTCATGAAATTGTTGCAGCAAAACAGAACATGTCGATACCAGATCCAGTGAGGCATGCCGACTTCCTCAAGTGTAAGTGTTTTCTGTATTTGAATATGGGCCATTGGGCTGAGATACTGCAGTCATAGCTGTAGTCAGGATTTTAGAAATGCTGAAGAAACTGTCGAGACCTCAAGTCCTCAAGCCTGGACTACTAAACAGGCTCTGGATCAGATAAATCAGGTGTACGACTTCCTGAATATAGAAAGGAAAGCGTAGGTGAGGGCTGGCGGTAGGAACTAGGAAAGAGATATCAACCCTCCATGTATCCATCCATTTTCTGTAAATGTTTATCCTGTTCAAACACGCAGTGGGCTGAAGCCAGAGGCAATGGACAAGTCTATCACAATCTGAACTCTAAAGCTGCATTGTTTTTGCCTGGTTTCCTTAGAAATGCAGTTCATACGTGCCCCCCTTTGCAATGACTCAATGCCCCCCAGTTTGATCTTAATAGATTGATGGTTTTTGTACTCATCTCGTAAAAATATATCAGAACTGTAAACGTGCAGTGACTTTAGTCTAGCAACCCTAAATCCCCATAGAGTGCTATAAAAAAACAAAAACAATATGGAGGATGTGACCTCAGTGGTGTTTGCAGTCCTGACTGTTGTCTTGTGTAACACTTACAACATCAGTAAACCAACATTTTCACAATCCTCTCCCAGACGCCGCCAATGTGAGTTTCGACGCTGACACGGCTCACAAGTTCCTGCGCCTGACGGAAGAAAACAGGAAGGTGACTAACACCACACCCTGGCAGCATCCTTATCCTGATGTACCTGAGCGCTTCGAGAACTGGCGCCAAGTTCTGGCAACAGAGAGCTTCTACCTGGGGCGACACTACTTTGAGGCAGACATCAGCGGCGAGGGCACACACATCGGTCTGACCTACAAGAGCATCGACCGCAAGGGCAACGAGAGCAACAGCTGCATCACAGGAAACAACTTCTCCTGGTGTCTTCAGTGGAACGGCCGCACCTTCTCCACCTGGCACAGCGACGTGGAAACTCCTCTTAATGTGGAGAAGTTCACTCGTATCGGGGTTTATGTGGACTACACGCGGGGCTTCCTGGCTTTCTACGGTGTGGATGACACCATGACGCTCATCCACAAGTACAAAGCCGAGTTCCTGGAGCCTCTTTACCCGGCCTTCTGGTTGTCCAAGAAGGAGAACATCGTGGCCTTGGTGGCACCCGGGGAGCCATTACGGCTCAAAAGCCCCTCTCCTCCCACCTCACCTACAAACGGAGCTGTTGTTTCAAAAACGGCAGCATAGCAATGATCACAAGTCAACAGTATGAGACTACTGATGTATAACAAGTTTGTCTCTCAACAACAGACTTATTATCTGAAACTTTAAGGAGCACATATGGAAAGTCTGGCCATATTAAACCTGTTTACAGCAGCCTCTTTTTGTAAAAGTAAGATGATAAATTGTGAATGTTTTCTCATGTAGATTTGGGCTCAAGTCATATTTATACTCCTGTGTACATTTGGGACTACTGTTACTTTTCATCACACTGTGAATTCAGAAGTGTCCTATATTTTCTGTATGCAAATAAAAATCTGTATCTTCATCTGCAAGTAAAATGTCGGTTATTGTTCCCAGTTTAAGCTCTCCCACTAAATCAACAGACTCGCTTACATACTTTGTGGGATAATTTGGACTTCTCTTTTTATGGATTTCTTTGGAAATTATCTTATGGATAAATGGGAAATCCACAAAAATTGGATGGATAAACTGGGAAGTAAATGTGGCTGTTGGACGACACATCAGAAAATAAAATAAATGGTTGAAATAATCCAATAAACTCGTCCTGAGCAGAATCTCACTGAAATGTCTCTATTGATATATGAGATGTTGTATTCACAGCTTACCAAGGCCCAGAACACATCAGAATCACATCCATATGTAGTAAATTCATTGTCATTGGCCAGTGTATACACCAGAAAGAAACAAAAACACATACAAAGACAGTAAAATACAATAATATCAAGTAGTGTAAGTGTAAGATTCTAGTTCTAGTGCAGTCTCACACATAACGATGTGCTGTGTGAACAAATTAATGTGGAAACTTCATTCCTCTCATTAAGTCCCTTCATGCTTCAAAATAACGCTAAAATCAAGTCCAGATGTTTTCCCACTATGTTTTATTTTGAAAATGTTCCCCTCTGAAACTATCCACCCTGTCTTCTGATGGAGTTCATGCATCACAAGTTACAGAACTTGGTAGTACATCAATAAACCTGCAGAATTATAAAATACTGATGCGAATCAATACAACAATATAAATATATAACGTCTGAGAGGTATTATGTAATCAGTACAAAATGTAAACACTCCTTAAACTCATTAAATGAAAATGGAACCACTGCAATGACGTAACAATATACGTGGCACGTTTTGGTCACCTGACCAGCGTGTACAGTGACGTGTATTCCAACTAGTATGTAACCAGGAAGAGCCTGACCAAATTTCAACATGCTAGCAGAAGTAAGTGACAATTACAATGAATGTTCCTCTTTTATGTGCT
Source organism: Enoplosus armatus (assembly GCF_043641665.1). Taxonomy (NCBI): domain Eukaryota; kingdom Metazoa; phylum Chordata; class Actinopteri; order Centrarchiformes; family Enoplosidae; genus Enoplosus; species Enoplosus armatus. The sequence goes on along the minus strand of NC_092199.1, from coordinate 2,083,587 downwards.
GGCTAGAACATATCAACAGCTAATGTAGCTTCATCTGATACAGATGAGAACGACGGAAAAGTTTGTTGGTCAACACAAAGTATATTTCAGCTGAGCTGAACATCTGTCCTGCTAATGTTGCTAAGTAGAAAGCTAGCACTAGGTTTAGTAGCTATTTACATTTATACACAGCCGACGTTAACTTAAATTCGCCCTAACGTGTCCAAAACCACGCGGCAGTAGAGTTTACACAACACGTTTATTTTTGGCTTTTATATGTGTATTTTAACTTACGCTACTAGCCGGCTAACGTTAGCAGTTGTGTTTCAGTGTTGGCTAACGTTAGCTGAAGCTAGCTAACTTACGTTTCCTCTTTACCCCATCATTGTAAACATCAAACCAAAGTATAAGCTCTCAAATTAAATCAACGGCAACACTCCCGCCGAGGAACGTGAGGACGCCGTGGTGTATGTTTATCAGTCATGTTAAATTTAAACAAGCAAATGTTTTAAAATGGCTTAGCATTGAACAGTTAGCACCCTATAAGTTAGCTATAACTGACCAAAGTTTCGCTCTTAGATAAATAAAATGACACTTGTGAACTCTTACAAAGATTTTATTTTACATATGACCCATGACTAGGTTAGTCCACATGGAAACACAGATGAGGCTTTAGTTGAGATGCTGTGTGCTGAGTCTCAGAGGGTTTAGCCTCTTCCTTATTGATCCCTCAGGATACCAATGATGAAGACGTGTCTCTGTTTGATGCGGAGGAGGATGCAGGGAAAAGGTCAAAGAAGACTAATATTAAGTAAGTTGACAGGACTGATTACTTTAACTGTCTCTCAGTACTTGCTGACCACAGTAGAGCTGCAACACAACTATTTTGATAATCGATTATTGTTTTAGTAGTTCAAGCAAAAATGCCAAATTACTTCTTCTAGCTTCTCAAACGTGATGATCTGATACTTTTCTTTGTCATGTGATAGTAAACTGAATACATTTGGGTTTTGTATTGGGAAATTATTATGGGCATTTTCCACTAGTTTCCAATCAATTTAATCAAGAAAGTAATCCGCATTAGTTGCAGCCCTGTACTACAGTATTAATTATTCTGCCATGTAGATAAAACCTGCTCAACACTCCATTAAACATGTTACAAATCTGTTACCAGGCATCCAGTGGCCTCCTTCTTCCACCTCTTCTTCAGAGTTACTGCCATCCTCGTGTACCTGCTCTGTGAGATTTTCAGTAGAAGTTTCATCGCCTGCATGGTTACAATAATCCTTCTGCTGTCATGTGACTTCTGGGCAGTAAAGGTTTGTCTTTTACTTCTTTTACAAGATACATTTTCTCTAGTCAACAACAGGAATTGTTGTTACCATGCTGATGTTAATTTAAAGTAAGGAATATAATGTGTATTTACAGAACATCACTGGGAGATTGATGGTTGGTCTAAGATGGTGGAACCAGGTGGATGATGATGGACGCAGCCAATGGGTGTTTGAGTCCAGGAAGGTAAGATGCTCTTTAGCTTGTTCCACGTTGTTTGTGTGCTTTGGTGTCACAGTAATTGTTCTGTCCCACACATGGGTCTTTAACCTCACATGATCCTGACCTCTTGTACTGTATGGGGTTGATGAATGCACTTGTTTACTGTCAGCAGGCCTTATGGTATTTGCAGATGTCCTAACTGTGAGAATATCCTGTTTTCTTCAGGGTACTGGGAAGCAACAAGGGTCGGATTCTGAGTCCCGAATCTTCTGGCTCGGACTGATTGTTTGCCCGGTCCTCTGGGTCATCTTTGCTTTCAGCACCCTCTTTTCCTTCAAGATTAAATGGGTGGTAAGTCCTCAGCTGTAAAGGATAAAACTGGCATCATTTTTTTATTTTCTTTTTGTCAACAAACCCTGTAAAAACACCAGAACCATCATTGTGTTCCATTGAATTCCTACTGGAAATGTACATCTTTAAAAAAAGGTCATCTTTACAAAGTAATTTATCAAACAGGAGGAAATAGTGCTTTTATTAGGGACTATTTTCAGCAGCGGATTAATCCACATTTGGTGCTCTAGTGAGAGTTTGGGGCAGCAGAACGGTGTGTGTGGGATTGACTCAAAATAAACTAGAGTGTGTTACTTGTTAGTAGATACATTTATTGTTGGTTTTGGTCTTTTCAGAATCAGAAATACTTTATTGATCCCTGGGGGGGAAATTACACAATTATTTCACGAGATTTATTGATAATAAGAGAAATATAGAACATCACCAGCCTTATCTGTTAACTGTGTCCCATTGCTGTCAAATCATAAAACTCTCTCACACTCAAACTCTGCTCCTCCTCCTCCTCCTCTCAGCCTGTAGTGATCATGGGTGTGGTGTTGCAAGGGGCCAACCTCTACGGTTATGTGCGGTGTAAAGTGGGAGGCAAGACCAGCTTAAAGAACATGGCTACGAATTATTTTGGACGACAGTTCCTCAAACAGGTGACTTGAATTTTGAGTAAAATGCTCTGAATTGTCAAATTATTTGTTCTTTCACAAATGCTCATGAGTGTCATGTTCTTCGTCCCCAGGCGCTGTCTAAAGAGGAGGAATCGTAGAGGTCACTCTGCGATTTTAACATGTTTGCATTATTCTTAATGCTATTATATATATTCTTTTAGCAAGTGGATACATAGAAAGACGTCTTTTTGCAACAAATAACAGTTTTTGTTTTTTTCTTTTTAATGTGATGTGTGACTCAGTCAGTCCCAGTAGAGAGAGTTTTGTTTTCCACAGAGAGGTCTGAGGTCTGGTAGCTGTCTTCAGTAACTGAAGCTCGGCAGTAAACCCTCACAGACTAATGGTAACTAATATTAAAGTATAATTGCATGAGTGAGAAAATGGTGCAAGAGCTTGAAATATTAAACGGACTGTAGTGTGCTGTGTTTGTGGTCTCACAGCTCCCTGAGGTGTTTTATTTAGTTTGTGTTTTCATTGCCTCCTAACTTTAATCTTTATAAAATTAAAACGTAGTTTCTGAGCGGTGTTGTACAAACATTTTTGTTTGTGTAATGGACGAGGTTGTAAAGTAACAGTGTAAAGTATTCCAGGAGATTTGTAAATATGTATGTAAAGAAACTATGTGGAAAATCTTCTTTTGTGCTAATACATTTGTAACATTTTTCCGAACAGTGTGGTTGTTTTTATTTATGCAATAGTTGTAATTCACTGTAAAACTTCTGATTAGTTTTCTTCTTTATTCGTTAAGTGTTTTTAAAAATGTTTGTCTGTCAATCAAGACGAACGGGTCAGAGACTGTTCTGTGATTGGCTGTTGCTTTGGTCTGATTGAGCAGCCACAAAAGGGGGAAAAAAAACTAAAATTACCTGCAATAAACCATGTTAGCCTATTGTGAAAATAAGATGGCCAAACAAACATTTCATAATATTAAGCTGAGTGTAAAAATGTTTATATGTTATCAGTGTTTACTCGTGTGATAATTTACCTGATGTGTTTTAATGTTTTAATGTTTTAATTGATTTAATATTGAACACTTCGGCTCTGTACGTTTTGGTCCTTCAGTAGACTGCAGCGCCTCCCGGCGGTTCGTTTCGGTCACTGCATGTAACCTGCTATCAGTTGTCTTCTAGGTATCAACACAGTATTTAACACAAATTAACTTAAGTAAGTATTAGCGTCACCATTCAGTCATTAATAATTAAAGTATAAAAACGAGACTACATCAGCCGTGAATGTCCAAAAACACTCCCAGGCTCACCGGACGGACCCGGAAGAGAAGCCTCGCCTTGATGATGTCACATACCGGAACATGGAAAATGTTACTGTCAAAATAAAGCCGATTAATTTTGCACACTGAAAATGTATTAATTACGCGTGTATTAAAAGGTACATTTGGAGATAAACGTAACCCACCAAAGCACATATGACTTACATTTATAAAATACGTGAATATATGAATCTATTGATGATTAATACGTATGAGGTAACTGCATGTGACTGGGGGACAAAATGGAGATTTTGATAACGTAGATTGAGTTCGAAAATTAGATGGAATTTGACACATGTCATACGTTGATTAAAAATAAGTCTTGAAGGAAGAAACTGGAAGTGGTGGGTAATTAGTTCCCACTTTCTGGTCGTTGTTTTCAGTGTTGTTGCTAATAACCAACACCAAACGCGACAGCACGGCGTTTTACTTTGAAACTCTAACCGGAAAACTGTCTTGTAACCGCTAACCTGGCTAGCTTGACATCGTTGCTTCTAGCTATCCACAATAGTATCCCTGGGCCGTCGTTGTTGCCGTTTTTATGATCTAAATCGGTGTGTTGATCTGTATTAATTCACCGGAGACCGTCCTTTGACGGGAATCACCTCCAGGATGATTCCTACCGAGGATGCGTCCGCCAGGAAGCGGGAGATCGAGGAGAAGCTGAAGCAGGTCAGACATGGCTGGAGAGGAAGGAAGCATCACAAACCAGCCTCTTAGTGAAATATTCATCAAGCTAGCTTAACTTGCTGTTTAAATTGATGTTTACTGACAAACAAGATGTCACTTCCCACTGACAGCGCGAGAGAAGTGAGTCATTGCGTCTCTGTGTGATGTTTCAGGAGCAAGAGACGCTGTCATTCATCCGAGAAAACCTGGAGAAGAGTGATCAGCTGACCAAGGGCATGGTGTGATGATGAAAACACACACACACACACAGAAATCATGAAGCCATAGACGACTTTTTCTGTCTTTAGAGTCTACATGTCCAGGTGTAACGAGGCTACACGTAGAGATGTTCAAACTAGACCTTGTCTGATGTGAACTGTTGACTACAATATTGTAATCATTGATCTAGCTGCCATCTGAACACCCACCAAACCTCACCCCAAAATACAGAGGGTCTACTGGTCATGTTAGCATTCCCAGTATGCAAACAACATCTTCTTACCATGTCTTTCTTCTTCTTCTTCTTCTTCTTCTTCTTCTTCTTCTTCTTCTTCTTCTTATTATTATTAGTGGAATCAGAATCAGAAATGCTTTATTGAGCCGGGGGCTGTTATTGCAGCAGATGTGCTGATGTCGTTCTCATTCTCGTCCTGAAAAGGTCTCCATCCTGTCTTCGTTCGAGAGTCGCCTGATGCAGCTGGAGAACTCCATCATCCCGGTCCACAAACAGACAGAGAATCTGCAGCGTCTGCAGGAGAACGTGGACAAGACTCTGTCCTGCATGGACCACGTCATCAGTTACTACCACGTGGCCAAAGACACCGACAGGATCATCAGAGAGGGGTGAGACTTTGGTCTTTGTTGGTGTTGAAGGAGTTTGTGTAGAAAACGTTAGACGTGTCGTAACTCTTTGTGTTTCAGGCCCACAGGCAGACTGGATGAGTATCTTGCTTGTATTGCAAAGATTCAGAAAGCTGTGGAATACTTTCAAGACAACAACCCCGACAGCCCCGAACTCAACACAGTGGTACAGTATTCATCTTCATCTTTGTGTTTATGTACTTTCTTAAAGGAATGGCTTGACTAACTTGTCTTGCAGAGTGTTAGATGATACGATTGATACCACTCTCATGTCTGTACGCCAAATACGAAGCTGTAATGAGCATCTGTTAGCAGTACAGATAATCACTATCACCGGCCAGGAAATGGTCTGGCACATAATCCCACTATAAAACTTGCTGTTGTGTGTACAGACAACAGACATTACCGCACGTCAAGAAGGTGCTGGATGCAAAACTTTGTGTAAATGAAATAATTTGCACAATTATCCATCGCAAACACCCAGTTTATTGGCTGAGCATTTGGTCAAACTGAACCTTGAGATATTTCAAGAATAACAAGTTCTCTGAAAAAATAAAACTGTCTGCAGAAAGCGCGCTTTGAGAAGGGCAAAGAGCTGCTGGAGGCTGAGTTCCGCAGCCTCCTGACCCGCTACAGTAAACCCGTCCCCCCCATCCTCATCCTGGACGCCATCAGTGTCGATGACGAGCTGGAGGTCCAGGAGGACGTGGTGCTCGAACACCTGCCCGAAGCCGTGCTCCAAGACATCATCTGTATCGCCGGCTGGCTGGTGGAGTACGGACGCAACCAGGGTACGGCTTTATTTTGATAGTTAGTTGTGATTATCTCTCACATCCTGTCTCACATCGGCCGCTCCTCCTTTAGCTTTCCTGTATCGCAGATCTCACACAGAGACAGACTCAGATTGTTCTGGTGGTCAAATCAGAAGAGAAAATATCTGTTCTGTAATTTCACTGTGGAGATGTGATGCCTTCATCAGTCTAGCTTGACATTAATGCTGCACCTACTATAAACTCCCAGCTCTGTCAGCGCTGCATCCGTCTTACAGGTTCCACATGCACCTATTCTAACAGGCTACTTCAGTTCAGGTCCACGGTGTCTCATTACAGCCGGACAGAGGCAGTGGTGCGAATGAAACCGTCTTCAGTTGGAGCTGAGCCATGAGGCTGGTGGTATAGTACCCTTTAACCAGTGCCGTTGTGACTCTCCTCCTCTCTCTGCTGCAGATTTCATGAACGTCTACTTCCAGATCAGGTCCAACCAGCTGGATCGCTCCATCAAAGGCCTGAAGGATCACTTTCGCAAGAACAGCGCCTCCTCTGGGATCCTCTACTCGCCCGCCGTCCAAACCAAACGCAAGGACACGCCCACCAAAAAGGCCCCCAAGAGACCAGGTTAGCAACAAATCCATTATCAGTCCACTTCAGTCTGTAATCACACTCCAGTATTCAAGCCCCCTTTCATAGATTATGCTAACAAAGAAGCATGATTCTGCATAATGTTCATTATTGAATCATAGCAGCACCAGAACATAGAAATCCACATCTTCACCACATTGAGTCTGTTTGATTAGATTTCCATCCGCCCACATTATTCTGTTTCAAGCATCCTCCACGATCTCTCTAATGATCCTACTGACCGAACTGTAGAGCACTTCCACCCCACACTGTGTCCCCTGTGATTTACAGTCAGCGCTAACTAATCCTTCATCCTTTCCTCTTTCATAAACCCTGTGTTGTGATGACAGTCTACATCCCAGGTAACCTGAAAGCTTTAGTGTGTGCCTCGTGCTTGCTTCTGTCCGTCAGACGCCACATTTCATGGCAAATAAGTGACAGCATGCGTTTGTAGAAGCAGTGAGAAGCAGGAGAGTGCAGACGGCAGCGTCGCTTCAGTGTAGATGTGGGCCTTTAGTTTCACTGTGGAACGTCCTGCTGGAAACTGCAGCCGTGGTCCAAAGAACAACTGAAAAGGTGGAATTAATTCAAACTAATGAGCCGTGTGGGTGCTCCCTTTGCCAGCCGAATTATATCATCACTCAGTTTATCAGAACTTCATTTGAGATCTGTAAAGTTTCACTTCGTCACTGAGATCTATCAACAAATCAGATTGTTTTTGTAATAGAAAGCTCCAGAATCGCGACTAAAAGGACCTTGTGGTGAGATTGTTTTGTCAAGTAGGATGATTCACTGTTCATTTTATTGAGCTGGAACACTCAGAAAAGACGTTTAAAGACGTGGAAATCAAACATGATCAGGATCTCGGTATTATCCTGATTTAGTGTTGAATTAGTGTTTTGTTTCTTATTAGTTTGCTTATTTATCCAATTCCAATTCTTTGCTCATTCCAAATAATAAACTGTGTGCACCTTTAGTAACCTGCAGCTTTAACAGCTGCCTGTGTGTCCTTACTGTATTAAAACAGGAACACAGCAGGAACCCTGCCGTCACTGAGTCTGCTGCACTTCGCCACCATGAAACTAGAGGCTGCGCAGTTTTCACTGTTTGTGTGAATTAGTTGTGGATGTGTGTGCGTTGACAGGAGTGTAGCAGAAGCGTGTGTTGTGTTGTTCAGAGGAGCTTGTAGCCATTAAATTAAGAAACGGGCCTTTTTAAAATGTCGTTGATCCTTTCGTTGACGGCGCTGCTTGAATTTGAATGAGCTCCGTCAACATGTGCTCGCAGCTGAAGTGTCCTAACAACATGAAGAGAAAGGACAGATGGAGCTGCTCTCATAGATAAAGCTCCACTAATCAATACATTATTCTTCTATTAATTAATGACAGATCACATGACTGTGTGTAAGAGGTGAAAAGAGAGTGAAAATCTATAAAGTTGCTTTGTGTTTGCTGCTTGTGTATAAAACGCCGGCCGCGACAGCAGCGATAAACTTCAAGTGTGCTACATGCTTACTAACTGACTAATCAAACTAAGATACTGTGTTTTAATCCTGAGATTATGAATGTACTGTAGAGTCTAAACCATGTAACAAACTGTTGTGGTAATATTAGTAATATTAATGCTGGATTTGACTGTTTGTGTTCATTGTTTTGGCTGTCTTGTGTTTACAACTGACCTAACCTGTTTATTCTGCTCTTACATGACCCGAGTTCTGTGTGTCCTGGTGTGTTTTCATGACGTAGCTGGTCTAGTTGCTCTGTCTCTCACCTGGTCCCCCTGTTGTGTAGCTGTGGTGCTAGGCTGTGGTCCCCCCCCCGCCACATACAAACCTCTGCTGCCTGTCTCGGTGGTGGTGTCTGTGTTTCATCACTCACTTCGTAGCTCTCCCTTCTTCTTCTTCTTCTTCCTCTTCCTTCTTCTGTTTCTTGGCTGTCTGGACCTCGCTGCCCCCCCCTCCTCTGGACTCTGTCTCTGTGTTTATGGGACCAGGGACCATTCGCAAGGCTCAGAACCTTCTGAAACAGTACTCACAGCATGGGCTGGATGGGAAAAAGGGGGGCTCTAACCTCACTCCTTTGGAAGGTAACGCACCTCGGTCTTCTCTTCGGTGTCTGTTTCTCCCCCCTCGCTGATACTGATGCTGTGCCTCCATGTTGTTTCTCATTCTGAGCAACAGGCACACATGAACCTCCTCACTACAGTCACAACAGCTTTAAGATCATGCAGATGTTGAATATAACAGATTATATATAATATTATATATATATATATATATATATACACACATACACATACATGTTTGTTTGACCTCAAGGATTCACACTGAACGTAAACACAACTTTATTTACAAGGAAACTCCACAGGGCGCCTTTTAAATGTATTTATTTATCCTGTGGGGTTACTGAAAGGCATTCTGGGAAACGTAGGAAAGAAGAAGTTGACGAGGCAGGTTGCAGGAAATGTGTTCACCACAATCTGAAATATTTAAGTGTTGAAGTGTGAACGGATGAAATGACCTTTAAGAGCTGCAGTGAAGCAAAAGCTGTTGTGACGTTTTTCTTGAAGCTGGTTTCTCTCATGTAGTCGAAACACACACTGACTGAAGAGTCACACACACACACACAAAACACACCACGTGACTTCAGTGGGTGTCCCCTGCTTCCTCCCCCCTGCTGGGTGCTTGGTGGTGGTCGGTACAGATGTTCCAGGTTCAGGTTTGCCCCCCTCCTCTGGCCTAGTCACGACCCCGGTGGTTTGACTAGGCCTGTGTCCCTGCTGCCCCACCCCACCCACCAGGTTACGATCATGACTTGCGGGTCAAACACCTGTCTGACGCCCTGACCGAGAAGCACGGGGCCGCCGCAGGTGAGTGACGGGAACACGGGGGAGAGAAGGAACATTACCAACAAGACAGGCCGATAGACACAAAAGTCTCACCTACTTCAACACGTCTCATTTTACCAGACAAGAATAAACACCTTCGTCTGAACACACACACACACACACACACTCACACACACACACACACTCAGTAACTGCTTTTAGCTGCCAGCCGCTGCACCAGAGCCCATGTGTTATTTAACAATCCTTTTGTTTACTGGCTGACTGGATCTTTCCTGGTGTGCCTCTCAGGAAAGGATGATGTTCTGGACATCGAGATCGACTCCTACATCCACTGTATCAGTGCCTTCGTCAAGCTGGCCCAGAGCGAGTACGCCCTCCTGGCAGAAATCATCCCCGAGCACCACCAGAAGAAGACCTTTGACTCCCTCATTCAGGTCAAACAGAGAAATGAATTTTAATTTGAGGTGCAGGCAGATCGTCGTGAGGCTTGAACACAAGAGTTTAATCTGCTTCCTGTTTCCTCGTCTGTCCACAGGAGGCGCTGGACAACCTGATGCTGGAGGGAGACAACATCGTGTCGGCAGCTCGCAGAGCCATAATGCGTCATGACTACTCAGCCGTCCTCACCATCTTCCCCATCCTCAGACACCTGAAGCTGAACAAGTCTGAGTTTGACTCGACACTGCAGGTCTTCACCAGTTTAGTCTCATTGTTTGCAGAGCTTTATCTTCTGTAGGAGTAAGAGAACATGCTGCACAAACAATCTTTTATTCAACTTGTTGAGCTAAATGTATTTGACTCTGTTTACAGGGAACAGCAGCAAGCACCAAGAACAAGCTGCCTACACTCATCACCTCCATGGAAACCATTGGAGCCAAAGCTCTGGAGGAGTTTGCAGATAGCATCAAGGCAAGACGCTCACATTTACTCTCTGGCACCAATCACTGCTCATTCAGTCAGTCGTTACGTGCTGACTTCTCTCTTGTCTAACCACAGAATGACCCTGATAAAGAGTACAACATGCCCAAAGATGGAACAGTCCACGAACTGACCAGCAATGTAAGCTAACGCTCTCTCACTTCCATGTTGTTGCATAACAGCTCTGGATTTATTTGCTCACTCTGCACTTCAAACTCAACACCTTTCCACAAGGACTTTGCTGTTTGTCCGTCTCTGGGGATCCAGGTGGTCTCTATGGGAACGGCTAACAGCGCCGAGCCGAGCGTCTCTGTTTAATGAATAAGCCGAGGTGATGCTTACCTTGACCTCTCGCTCCTGCAGGCCATCCTGTTCCTGCAGCAGCTGCTGGACTTCCACGAGACAGCTGGAGCCATGCTGGCCTCACAAGGTACAGCCGCACCAGCGCGACCTGTTGGCCCTCGTTATCTCAGACCTCCTGCTGCCCTGCAAGCCTGCTGAGACGCTGTTTCCTTAAATATCAGCTGTGGTCCTTGTCAGACGTCTGTGATGTACAGTTACATGACTCTTATTACTCTGGACAGTGATATGGTTCATTCTTCTTCTCCAACACATTAGAGACGGTCAGCTTTGATTTAAGGATGTTCTCAACCACATTGGGTGAACAGCGCCGGACTCGTAAACCCTTTTTATAACACTTTATTTCACAGGTCCCATATTTTCGTTTTTCTATTTTATTATCTCCCAGAAATCAACTAATACTAACGATTATTTTGTCAATTAATCAATTAATCAAGACAAAATAATGGAGATGGAGCACTTCCTTGTTGCTGAAATGCATAAGGTCCATAAGGTGATAGATAATACATTATGTCATGTTTAGATAAAACCCCCCCATGAATTTAATACAGCTTTGAGCTCCTCCTCATGCTGTCGTTTCATATCTAAAGTGCTGAAGAGAGAAAACATGTCACTGTGTTTGTGCATCATGAATCCAGACGGTCCACATTAGAAGATCTGTGGTGCTCATGTGTGAGGTGGACAGATGGTCACACTGTCACAGGTTTCCTGGTTCCTCCCCTCACTCGCTCTGTATCTGGGACTTCCTCCGCCCTCTCCACCCTCTCCGCCCTCTCCGCCTCTCCTCCTTCTCGCCTCGCGCCGCTTCTTTTAGTCCGGCATGTGTTCAGATTCAGGAGCTGTGCGTCACAGTAATTATTTAGAAAAGATTCATTCGTTAAGGTTGAATTGGATTTGTTATAGTTTTAATCTCAGATCAGTATTTGAAGGTCTCTGGCTCCCTCCTGTCCCCCGTTGATTGCGGCTTTGCTTTCCCTCTTTCCGAACCCTCGACCCCCCCCCGCTGCCTGGCTGATGACTGTTTGCTCACTCTGCACTAACAGATCTTTTCTAACCTTTTTGCACTTGTGCCTCTTTCTCTTCTCTTCTCTTCTGCCTTGCCTCGGCCCTTTTAGTACTGGGGGACACTTACAATATACCTTTAGACCCCCGAGGTAAGCAAAAGACCGTGTGTAGGCCCCTAATGAACAGTGGTGGAAGAAGTACCCGCAGTGTAGAAAGTACAAGGAAGTAAAAACACAGTTTATTAGCAGCAAATTGTACTTAAAGAGTCAAAAGTTAAATGGCTCCATTCAAAGTTTTTATTTATTTATGATCTGAAGAGTAACTAAAGCTGTCAGATAAATGTAGTGGAGTAAAACTACGAAGTAGCATAAAATGGAAATACTCAAGTACCTCAAATTTGTACTTGAGTAAATGTACTTAGTTACTTTCCACCACTGCTGATGAGTTTTCATTCTGTTTCTTGATATTAGAATGAGAGGAGTCTGTTTCATGATGATGATGATGATGATGATGTGCTGAAGTGCATGTTGAGAGAAAGTACGTTGAGATGTTACCATGGCAACCTGAGTGCTTATTGTCCTAAGAGGCATTTGAGTGTTGATCTAAAGAGAAAATGACAGAAGTGTTTATAAGATTATTAAATGAAGCCGTAAAACTCATAATAATAAATAAGGAATTGTGGGATATTGAGTGCATTTAGAGCAGATGCTGTTCATGCTAACGCCTCCTGTGTTTCTTCCAGAGACGAGCTCATCAGCGAGCAGCTACACCTCCGAGTTCAACAAAAGGCTGCTCAGCACGTATATATGTAAGTGCAGAAGAAGCCGGCGCCTCTTTAAGGTGACATGTTTTGTTTTGGAGACTGACGGATGACTTCGTCCTCTCAGGTAAAGTTTTGGGGAACCTGCAGCTGAACCTGCTCAGCAAATCCAAAGTGTACGAGGATTCAGCTCTGAGTGCCATTTTCCTGCACAACAACTACAACTACATCCTGAAGTCGCTGGAGAAGTGAGCATCCTTCTTCTTTTCCTCTTTTCCATCCGCGAGCTTCACGTCCTGACATCGATCACACAAAACTGTAACAGCAGTTTAGCTAATTAACCTTTCTGCAGGTTTTAGCTAAAGAACTACAAATTGTCTTTTGGACAAAACGTCACCTTGATTAGACGATTAATATGAAAAATAGTCCCACAAGCCGACATTGAACTTGCTAATCTGAATCTTAAAGATATTTTACTGACAATGAACTGTTGAATGAGTCACTTCTGCTGTTATAAAGACAACAAATCCACAGTTGAGTCTAAAATAAGTAGTTGACAATGTGCCAGTTAAGTTCTTGAATACTTCAGAATTGCTACAGAATCTAGATGTTATCTTCATTTCAGTATTTGCAGCTTTATTTCTTCATGTTGGAGCATAAACACACCAACGAGAGATGAAATATCAGCGTGTGTTAATGATGGAAGTGTAATGACAGAAGTTAAAATCTTTTAATTAATAAAACATAAAGACAGACCACATCTGTCAGAGTGGATGTTGTTTCCAGGCCTCCGTTGGTTTCTATTCATTTCTTTACATCATGAAAATCTATCAGCAGACGTCTGAAAGCTGCTGGACTCGTGCCGATCACAGTGAACATCAACAGTCTTGTGTGCTTTTTGTTCACTGTGATGAATTAAACAGCTCAAGAGTTTTAAACTCTGCAGAAATACATGGAAGCCAATGGAAGGTCAAAGAAAACGCATTCAGATTTCTGAAAAGCCGCAGCATGTTTTGCAGTAAGTGGACGTGATATATGTGCTACAACATACTGTACATTACAGTCCTGTAAGTGAGTGAATGTGTCCTGCACATAAACCTGTCAAAGGACCGAGTGTCTCCTGTGAATGTCTGCAGGTCTGAGTTGATCCAGCTGGTGACTGTGACTCAGAAGAAAGCTGAGAGTTCATACAGAGAGCTGATCGAGCAGCAGATCCAGATGTACAAGAGCAGGTAAACGTGTTAGGGATGAACTCAAACGTCCCGTCATGCCTGTCGCATCTCATTTTGAGCTGATTTTATGTAACATGTGTTGCAGCTGGGTGAAAGTCACCGAGCACCTGACGGACAGGAACATGCCCGTCTTCCAACCCGGCACCAAGGTCAGAATTTTATTATCTTTTCGCTAAAAGAAAAGCAAACGATTCACCAACTTTGTTACAGAAGTGTCAACTTTCACATGCCGGTCTGATTTTTGGCACTGAAGAGAAGTTGATAGTGTGCCAGTTTAGCAGAGGCCCAGTGAGGACGGAGTGTCTCCTACAGGTCGATCCCAGACCAGCACTGGCCACTGATAACACCTTTTTACATTGATGTGTATACACAAAGTATAGCTTCGATGGTTCGTACTGACCTGGTCAAATATAGAAATATATTTCAGTAATCTTAAGGTCTCATCCTGTATAAACTCCATAGAGAGTGTTTTAGTTTCTGGATCGTCATGTGTTGATTATGAATCATGCGGCCTTTTGTCGTGATGTGTCTGTGCCTTCCTCCAGCTGAAAGATAAAGAGCGACAAGTGATTAAAGACAAATTCAAGGTGAGGTCCGAGTTCGAATATCTCTAAACATGCACTCATGAACACGACAGAACAAAGCGTCTGACCTCTTCTTCTGCTCCCGCGGCCTCTCAGGGTTTTAACGACGGCTTGGAGGAGTTGTGTAAGATCCAGAAGGGTTGGGCCATCCCAGACAAAGAGCAGCGAGACTTCATCCGCCAGTCTCAGAAGAAAGTGGTGTCCGATGCCTACAGGGCCTTCCTGCAGAGGTGAGACATCGTCCAGAGGAGTTCAGAAATATCCCTGGTGGATGTGATTACCTTTGAGATGATGTTTATTACGTTCGGTACGCTTCTCTTTGAATCAGTGCAGCTGTTTAACACAGGGCCGCACCACGATCCCCCCCCCCCCCCGCGCTGTACACCTCACACAAATACTTTAGGTTTCGTTAATTCTGCTGTCTGTGATGTGATTACGACTGATTTCAAGAGTTAAACTACTAATAAATCCACCTGCTGCTGATCTTATAATCCATCTGTTTAAAACATGCATATGCAAATCATTTGGTAACCACGGTAACACAATCAGACCGTCAAAATGTGTTTAAATTGCAGTTTGTTGCGTTTACATCCTACAACTGCGAACTGTGTACAGTCCATTAAGTCACATAGTGCAGTGGTTCCCAACCTGGGGGCCGGGACCCCCACAAAGGGTCGATAAAGATAAATCTGAGAGGCCACTATGTGATGAGGACTCGCTGACTCTCGCTCTCCTCTCGTCCCTCATCTAGATGTGCCAACATCTCCTTCACCAAGAACCCTGAGAAGTATCACAAGTATCGAGCGGAGGAAGTGGAGGAGATGATCGAGAGGCTGTTCGACACGTCCGCCTGATCAACACCCGGCTCATGTTCCCCACGCTCCCCACGACACCCTGAACACAACACGACCCCCGGCCTCTCCTCGCACTACTGCCCCCCCCCCCCCCCCCCGCTGTGTCTGATGAATGTTTTGTACAAAGATATGAACATGATGTATTTATGTAATTTAGCCGTTCCAGCTTTGCATTTCAGACTAATAAAGGGAACTCTGAATTAGTCCGGCTGGTGATTTGTTCTGAGCAGACAGTCTGACTGATTCACTGACATGAAGAATAAGAGGCAGAGCTGAACGTCGAGTCTCCGCACATTCATCATTTTTTCCAGTTTGATTTAAATGTGTTGCCACACACAAACACAAGAGCGTTGGCCGGGAGCATCCAGCTCTTGTGCATCCTGAAGAGCGTTCAAGGGTTTCATTTGAAAGCTCCTCATATCTCGATATTTAGGATCACATGACTAGTGTTTGTGAAAGAGGAGGAATGTAACTAAGTACATTTACTGAAGTATAAATTTGAGTTTTACTGTGTTAAGAGCCTTGAACTAGAATACCGTAAAAAGTCTCTAATAGTACGTATTCAACATGTAATAAAGGCCTGTTAGAAAACGTTACACAACAGAGTCAAGTTATGTGATTTTCTGCTCTTTCAAATGAAGTACTTAATAAATAAAAGAAGAAAAATAAATAATTCATGTCAGTAAAAGGATTTAATTAGAATCAACACAGATCGTTTGTCAGGAAATGGGTCACCTATTAAAACAGCTGGATTATCAGTCAACAGTAATTTATTCATTTACAACAATCAGAACAAAGTAGGTGGGTTTCATAAGACGTTGTGTAATCGCATGATAAAGGTAGATAGACCAAAGGCTTAAATACATACAGACTTATCAACAATAATAAATACCAACATGACCTAAATCAATATACACAAATACGCTGGAACAACACACACTAGAAAGAAATGTAAAAGTACATGAATAATATGTTTTTAAGGGGTGTGTGTGCGGGCGATACCACAAACACCTGTGGTTTATTATTTTTTACTTAATAATGTTTTGATTTACGTCACGTTCTTTACATCTGTATGAAGGTTAAACTGGTTAGTCTTTAGTTAAAGGTGACAATATTAGTTCAGCTTTCTGCAGGAAAACACGTCTCCTCACATCACAGCAACAGGTCGACACTGAGGTGTCACACGAGATCACAAGAGGCACCATGGAGGCTCGGTGAGGTATCGGCACAAGACGCTGAATTAGTGATTGAAAATCTGTCTGGCAACGGTTGGCGTCAGTCCAGCACCACCCACATCTCCGCAGACTCCTCAAGGCAGCTTCCAGCCAAATCCTGAACCACCGCCCCTCTTAATGTAAGACTCATCTGCTCCTTTATTCCATTAAACCTGCTGGTCCACACTGACGACCCCCACCAGGCAAGGAGGCCCCCACCAGGCAAGGAGGCCCTTTATCGGTTTTAAAAACATTTTATTTCATTTAATTCATATTTCACTTTACTCTGATCCACACGTTTTCCTGACTTTATATCTATTAATAAAGCTTGTTTTTGTTTTTATAAATTAACTTAATTAGTAATATTATATAAATAACATTATCACACAGCTCGCTGAATACAATAGTGGTAATATCCCTTTGTCTCCTTTATTTCACTGAACATAAATTACTGCCGTGCTTCATCAAATGCTCTGAGACGATCTTCATGATGAAGCAGCTCCGTCTGCCCCTTTCAAGCCAGCGGTCGTGTGACTTCCAGGAAAAAGTACTCCAGAGTCTGGCCAACCATGAGTCAGCTTCAGGGTATTCGTTGAATCACGTACACCTTGCTATGTTGTGTCGTCACGGCGGCGTCCACATGCTGACCACATGTGCGATTCAGTGTCTGGTGCAAGAAAACTGGATCGGCCTCAGGTTGGACTAATAAGCAAATAAGCAATAAGGTATAACGTTTACCATCTTAGTTTAGTGTGTTAGCAATGTTTTCTAATTAGCACAAAGTGCAGCTGAGGCCTGAAGACTATCCTGAGGGGAACATGGACGTGTGCACCAAATACATGTAGATATATAACAGATAAGTTAAAACGTGTCACATGGAGTATCCTCGTGGATATCTGCAGCAAAAAACAAACATGTGAACCTCCTGGTGGCACCAGAGGAAAGGTCAGGGGATCACTAATGTCAGTAGGGCTTCTTCCTCTTTCCATCATGAACGTCTGTAACCAGTTTCACGGCAATCCACTAAACAGTTGTTGAGATATTTCAGTGCGGACCAACCGACAGATCAAGCAGCACTACTGTCCCTGGAGCCACGCTGCGGCTAAAAGTGTCACCAGCTCTGGGAAGTAGTTTCATTCCATGATCGATCAGTCTGCGCTGAGCCACAGTTCCTCCGTTCATCGCTTTCTTCTGTATTGATGGAGACGGTCAATATGTCGGTGGAGGTCCCTGCAGCTCTCCTGTCGTCCCGGACAGACAGGTGCGCCTCACAGTCCAGATGTTTCTGGTGAAATGAATACTTGTCGGGACATGATGTCATCTAAAGACAGTTTCAGTTCAGTTGGACGTCTCCACGCTGCTGACCGTGTTCACCGCCTGGACCACGTGCACCTTGTTGACCTCCCTCCTCCTCAGTGAGCAGCCGAACACCTTCCTGAAGCCTTTGCGGAAGTGCTTGGAGACGAGCGCGTAGACGATGGGGTTGAGGCAGGAGTTGGCGTAAGCCACCAGGTGGGACAGGATGCGGAGGACGTAGGTGGTGTGGTTGAGGGGGAAGCGTCCGAACCACATGCAGAGGATGACCAGGTGATGGGGGAGCCAGCAGAGGCAGAAGAGAGCAGCGACAACGAGGATCATCTTGGTGACTTTGCGCTTGGCCCGCCTCGACTCGGACACGTCCTTCACAGGATCCACGCTGGTCCACAGGTAGCGGATGGTGCGACCGTAGGTGAGGCCGAGCACCACGACGGGGATGAGGTAGCCGAAGATGAAGGTGCACACGTCCATTATCATGCGCGGCTTGGCCTCCCAGGCAGGAATACACACCACAGTGCCGCTCAGGTCCATCTGAGAGTAGTAGCTGAGATACGGTGCTGAGAAAACCAAGGCCGAGATCCACACCAGGCAGATGGAGGTGCGGGCGTTCTTAGGTGTTCTCATCTCCCTGGAGCGCAGCGGGTAGCAGATGGCTAAATACCTGAAAGAGCAGAGGGGTGACATGATTCAGATGTTCCTCACTGAAAGCTACTAATCATTGCGGGGACATTAGGTTGCTGCAGTTTGTGGTGATAAGAGAAAGGGTTTAGGTCGGCTCTTCTTCATGTAAAACAGGATGCAGGGTGTGAAAGCCTCTATCTCACTGATCTGCCCCTGAACTCCTGCCCCGGGCGTGTTGATGTGACTACGGGGACACAAACCGAGCCTCGTGATGAGCACAGTGAAGCCTTTAACGTGGAGACAGTAAACGTTTGAAGCTTTGAGCCTTTAAAGGATCATTGTTACTTTAATCTCCTGTTAACATTTCAATACAATATTACTTAACATTCAAGTCTTTTCCGTCCACACTGTGTGTAACGTGCTCGGGCTTGACCGGACACGTGTCTGTCACGGAGCTCATGAGGTGGGGGGGGGGTGAGCCGCGCGGGACGCACCTGTCCAGGGAAACAGCCGTCAGGGTGAAGATGCTCGCGTGCATGGTGAGGAAGATGATGAAGTGCACGACTTTACACACCGCGGGGCCGAACAGCCATTCATCCAGAGTGTAGATGGCGGCTTGGAAGGGCACGCAGAACACTATGAAACACAGGTCTGCCGTCGCGAGGCTGAGGATGAACACGTTGGTGGTTTTGGTGTCGATCTGTCCGCTGCGGAACAGAACCGCCAGCACCAGACAGTTCCCCGCGGCGCCGAGCAGGAAAATCACCGCAAAGCCCAGAGAAAGGACCACCGAGGAGGGGTCCATCTTCATCTTCATCTTTCACACTTCAGTCCGATACCTCTGCGGCGACGCACGGCTCGTGGAGACGCTCCTGGAGACGCGCGCCACGTTTCCATGTGCAGCCGAACAGAAGACCCGGATCACCTCACAGCAGGGACCGGCAGGGACCAGCAGGGACTGGGACTGCTCTACTGAGCCCCGACCGTCACAAAGCTTTTATACAGGCACGAAATAATAAATAGAAGCAGCGAGAACACGTGATTCTGCTCTTCAGGCAGTTTGAAATATGCACCAAAAGTTATAATAAGAATAAAGTCACCAGTAATCACAGACACCAGGGACACGTTTTAATACCTTTATTAGAATATTCTTGTGTTTTTGTGGACTGTTGTCTCACCTGTTGACTCTGTCCCCCTTCAGGCGGGTGAGAATGACACCAGTCTGCCCCCCTGTGGTCACTCTGCGTTACTGCAGTGATGCTGGAAATAAACAACTGTGTCCAAAGAAAAACAACCACAGCACTGAACACACAGACATTCTCATCAGTCCAGTTCAATAATCCAATAATTACTCACAATCAGTCATTTTACTGCTGTTAGTCCAGTTTTTATTTTTCATCTTACATGCACAGTTTATTTATAACAGTCGAACACTGAAAAATACCCAGTTTACAAATCGTGTTAATGGAAAAGAAAAGAATGTAAATCCTCACATTTGAGCAGCCGGAGGATGTTTGGCTTCTGGGCAGAAAAAATGACGGATACAATTAATCAATTATCAAAATAGTTGGAAATTAGTCCACTAATCGATCGATCCACTAATAATTTCATCTGCAACTTAAACTGCAAAAACAAGCGCAAATATTGTACTAATGAAATTAATGAAAAGAATCAATATCTACTGGATAGTTACTAATGAACTACTACAGTGTGTTCATGTTATGTAGGTGGCTGAACAGGTTTTTAACCACAACAGCAACAACAACAACAACAACAACTACAACTACTGCTACTGCTGCTACTGCAGCGTTAGCAGGATTTCATTGAGGTTGACTGAACTGTTCAACAGGGACCTGAGATGAATCTGTCTGCTGCATCTGCCCCCCCCCCCTCACTGAGTCCTGTTTGGTCTGTCCACCGTCTGACTCGCATCACACACACACACACACACACACACACACACCTACAGACAGGGACACGTTAACCTCCTCCAGCAGCTGTACAAATGCAAACACCCTCGCTGGACTAAATTTAACCAGCTGCTGTTTTTATCCAGGAGGAAGCGGCTGCCTCTGTCCTCCTGTTTCCTCCTCTGGGAGTCTGAGGTACTCCACGATCAAACATCCTGGAAGTCCGAGGAAGTCAAACAAGTCTAAAGAGTGCACATGATCTAACTATTATATTATTATACATGTTAGTAAACTCAAACTCATCCTCATGGTGCACACCTTAAAGTCTAAATGCCTTAAAGTCTAAATGCCTTAAAGTCTAAAAACCTTAAAGACTAAACGCCTTAAAGTCTAAACACCTTAAAGTCTAAACGCCTGAAAGTCACAACACCTTAAAGTCTAAATGCCTTAAAGTCTAAACGCCTTAAAGTCTAAACGCCTTAAAGTCACAACACCTTAAAGTCTAAATGCCTTAAAGTCTAAATGCCTTAAAGTCTAAACGCCTTAAAGTCTAAACGCCTTAAAGTCACAACACCTTAAAGTCTAAATGCCTTAAAGTCTAAACGCCTTAAAGTCACAACACCTTAAAGTCTAAATGCCTTAAAGTCTAAATGCCTTAAAGTCTAAACGCCTTAAAGTCTAAACGCCTTAAAGTCACAACACCTTAAAGTCTAAATGCCTTAAAGTCTAAATGCCTTAAAGTCTAAATGCCTTAAAGTCTAAACACCTTAAAGTCTAAACACCTTAAAGTCTAAACGCCTTAAAGTCACAACACCTTAAAGTCTAAATGCCTTAAAGTCTAAACACCTTAAAGTCTAAATGCCTTAAAATCTAAACGCCTGCATGCAGTTTCTCTACTATTCCAGACATCCGCTGGCCTCCATTCATTTCCCTAACAGAAGAGCATTCTTCATCAGACACAGTTCATGTCGTTGCAGTGAAGGTTTGGACAAAAGTAAACGCAGACTTGATGTTCACTGTGAGGGATTACACAACTCAAACAAGTTTCGAGGGTCTGCTAATGGATCGTCACACAGTACGGAAATGAATGGAAAACATATTCCTTTGTTTTTTGTTTGTCTTTATTAATATATTTTGAAAAATGGACGACTACGTATGACTTGTCTTTCATTAAGATGTCAATTATGAAAATGATTTCTAGATTATTTATTACAGATGGTTCTTTGATCTACTCGTAACCTCATAATAATATAAATATGTCTTTTTTTTGCCCATCCAGCAGTTTCTATTGTTTCTATTGCCCGTCTAATTCTGTGTTTATTACTTGAACTTATTACTTTATGTTTAAGATACTTAAATTACTTACTTATACAACTTAAAACTAAAGTTTTATAGACAGATGTGTTGGATCAAAAACATCCTGCACATCTTTTATTAACAACGTTTCTGCCTTCAGACCTTCATCAGGTTATTTATTCATTTATTTATTTATGGCTCATTAATATTTATCTTGTAAATTTCGGTATCCACTAAGACTGAATATTGTGTTTTGTGAAATCTACTTTTAAAAGACGACCATGTTGTTGTTTTGTTTAATCTCAGATGACCTAATAGGTCAGTGGAGCGTAAGTAAGACGACTGGAAACACTGATAAAAACAAGGCCGGCCAAAAAGTGTGGTAAATAAACTATAGAAGAGTTGTGCAACATGTTTTAATTTAGATTATAATAGTATTGTGCTAATTCTAAACATCTGAAATATACATATATATATATATGTATATATATATATGTTACAGGGGAATGTTTGCCTGTTGACCAGCAGATGGCAGCAGAAGAACAATGAATGACACCCGGACTGTGTTCACTCTGAGTTGCTGCTGTGGCCCGTTACACTCTCAGAGTTCATCAGTGGACGTTTCCTCAGGAGACCTACAGACGGTGGTTCATGTTTACTCCCGTCTCAGCATCCAGCACTCACGTAGGCAGAGAGCAGGGCCGCTTACGGCTTCTGTGATGCATTAAGTCATTGTGTGTGCATCAACCATAACTCACTGAAAGTCAGTTTGAGAGATTTTCTATGACTGACCGGTCTGCTGTTGTTGCAGGAGGTAACGTTCAGAGGTATCAGATCAAGACTAACCTGAGTCATGTTTGAGATACCGTCTGCTGCACTGTTAGCCATGAGGGCGAGAGCAGGAGCCCCCGGAGCAGGAAATGACATCATGGGTGTGTGCTCATTGGCCCGGGCAGCGCAGGAATGTTGAAAGTAGCCTACTGGGTGCGAGCGGTAACCAGACGCCACAGACTGGAGGTGACCACACATGGGAATATTTGAACTTTAATCAGAAGAAATCATTTGAGTCTGACCAGGAATGAACAACCATTACCTGCAACAGGACCGCTGCAGAGGATGGATGATGATAGAAACTCCTTCTGAGGCCCTTAAAATATCTCATGGAAGAGGAAATGTCATCGTAGCGCACAAACCTCAGAAAACAGGGTTGGATTGATTAGACGATGGGAACCGTAGGGTGCTGTTAGAGCTAATCATCGGCGCTTGAGGATATGAGCGACCGTGGCGCTCATTGTGTGTTTCCTATGGGCCGCAACCCACACATCATGATTCCCTCATTAAGTATGACTCCAACCCACAAGTGTCAACACTTGCAGGGAGGCGGATCGAGAAGCAGTGACCTCAAAACATCTGCTCTTTACAACAACACAGCGCTCCGCTCATCCGCTCAAATGGCCAAAACCCCTCATGACAAAACTCCACAGTGTAACCGAGGCAGATAAACCTCCGGGTAACGCTTATTTTGCAGCACTTTCTCTCTCTCTCTCTCTCACACATACACTCGGCCTTCCACATCCTCTCAACTCCCCGCCGTCTTGCCTCGCTGATAGTCCCACACTTTATAAATAGCGTGCGCTTTTAATATGCGCGTGTGTCCAGTGGATAACGTCAGCGCTTTGGGAGAAAGGCTCAAGGAGTGTTTCATTATAAACCTGTACCATTAAAACTTGCTGGCTGGGTCTGGATTTTGGCTCTCACGTCCCCTCTCAAACTTTTATGAGGCCAGTTATGATCCTAAATCGATGCAGGAAACTGAGATGGAGGAGTTGGGTAAGGTAAGCGGTGCCATGACCTCACGAATAAAAAGGTAGTGTTGGTGATTGTGTGGCTCTTTGCACCGTTGCATATTGTATTGTTCAACTTTAAGGGTTGATACTGCGTGTACTTGCATGTACAGTCAAGGACAGTCAGTGACACATTGGATTTGAAAGAGCTGGAGGACGTTTTCAGACCTTTTACTTAAGTAGAAGTAGAAATATCACACTGTAAAACTTCTTAATTACAAGTGAAAGTCCTGCATAGAAAAAGTACATCATTAGATTATTATTACTGATGCATTCATAGGTTTTACTGATAATATTCACTACATTATATACAGTTGGGGAGTTTAAATGTATAACTTTGCATCATGCGTATTGTATGCAAAGTAAACAGTAGCTCGACATCTTACTTGCAAAGAATCTCCAGAGACGTCTCACCGTGACGTGCCATCATACTCACGTCAAGTCTAGCTAGCAAGCTTACATGTGACTAGCAACCTGATTGGCTGGAACATGGACGGACTAACTAACTAACTAACTAACCCACTGACAAGTGAGCTACCAGCTGAGAACTACATAGCTTGCAAGTGAGCTAGCAAGCAGTTGTCAGACACAAATGATGACCTCCATGCGACTGATTAACTCTGTCTACTCTTTTTCGCTCTGCAAGCAGGTTCATTTTTATTCATCTTTAATTGAAGTCAAGCCGGCGGATATTCCGGCGGGGGACAATCGCAGTCAGATGTTGGCAGTAATGCCATTAAAAAGAAGAAGAAGCAGCAGCAGCAGTCATATGATGCAACCGTTTCCAGTGCTAGGAAGTAGCTTGTTGTTGCTGCCTTGTTAGTTTAGCTACTAGCCTAGCTTATAGTTAAAGTGTAAAGATGGGCTATGAGTCACGCACAGGTCTCCCAATATGGATACAAACACCTTTAAAGTGGAGAAACATCACTTGTCGTTATCTCTGGACAGCGACACATCTTTTATTCTTTGGCTAAACACTTCCAGGTGACGTAACAGAAGAACTCGTGTGTTTTTTCTGGCCAAGTTAAAGGTCACAAAGGTCGAGCGGCGAGGCATGCAGGTGCTTCAGAGAGCTGCAGGAGGAAGTAACGGGGGACAGCAGAGACAGAGGAGGCTGTGAGAGAACCACAATCACGCAAGCTGCGTGTGGTTTCCAGCTTCTTGCCAAGACCTCTCACTCTCTGCGTCCCAGACTTTCTCCCTGAGTTATCCAATCCCCCTGTCATCTCCACTGGCTGCCCTCCCCACTTCCACTCTCGACCGCACACAAATGGTTTGAATAAGAAGTCTGCATGACTGGGCTGAGGCTGCAGATGAAATCCTGAAGAGTGATAGTTTACTTAGCCTAAATACCCCCGATTAGACAAATTGAAACATTGTTGTTATGCGGTGGAAACTCAAGGACCTATTGGCCGAGTCTGTTCGACCCGTTCCGGAAAAGGCTGCGCTTGCGGACTTTCGTCATGCGAAAACCACAAGATCTGGCACAAGTGGAAAAAAACAAAACAACAGAAAAAAAAAAAAAAAAAAAAAATCTGCAGGCAAAATCACCTAAAATGCTCCACCAAAACAAAAACTGTAAAACTGAAAATGAATATTGTGACATAGAGATGATTCACAAAGGAGGCAGGCGCACGCGACTCAGGCTTCTGTAACTACTGAAAAACATGTCCAACCACAAACTCTCCGTCTTGATTTATGGTATGCCTCATGATGTCACATTTTCCCCTCATTTCGGTCTCCTCCAGGATCACAAACAGGGGCCACATCGATGTGCAGCTCTGAACTGATCACAACCCACACCTCCAGAAAATAAAGAAATCAATCCTAGTGTCGCACTTAATGAAGACATATTTTAAATACGACTTTAATGTCTCGACTTCCGATTCCTACAGCGTTTAAAGTCAGCCAACTGTCAAACCTCCTTCATCCCATTAAAAGCTGTAATTTGTAAGGCCATGGAGACCTTTTCCTTTTAGCTACTTAAATATTACAACACACACATGTACTGCACATGCACACAGTTAGTAATAATACACCAAAATGATTCTACCAGACTCGAACTAAACAGCAGTGGAGACTCATAAAAAGGAGCGGTAGCTGCTTCGTCCGCCAGCGGACTCCGTCTGGCCGGGCAGTCTGGTGTCAGCGCTCAGCTGCTGGACTGAAAATACAGCCACTCTGCAACTCGAAGAGTCTGCATTCCCAACGCAGGCCTCACATCTGTGCAGCGGTGAAATGATTTGTCAATTAATTCATAAATTACACACCTCTCTCACCTGCTTTGTTAGACCAGGAAGCAACAGAGATCAAAACACACACCTTGATCAATAATATTGCTCTGGTAGCTACTATGACCCACGAGCTAATGGTCAGGTGTGGGTTCATATGATGGACGGGGTTAGCTAGTCACCCCAAATCTTCAATATCAGGAAGAGAAAAGAGGGAGATTTGCTGTGAAAGTAGTCAAAAACGATCTAACATGTATATATTATATACATAAATAAATACTATTATTGTAGTAATACTGCCACCATGAGGTTGACACTTGTCTCTACATCTGTTGGATGGATTGCTTTGAAATTTGGATGTTCGTGTTCTCCTCAGGATGAATTCACTTTGCATCTAGCGCCATCATCAGGTCATAATTTCAATGTGTTTATGACTAAATACCTGCAACTACTGACAGTCCCATCAGCCTCGGATGTGCTAATCAGCTAAGGTTAGCATGCTAAACTAACATGGTAAACATTTTACCTGCTAAACATCAGCATGTTAGCATTGTCACTGTGATCATGTTAGCATGCTGACATTAGCATTTAGCTCAAAGCTAAATGCTAGCATGGCTGCGGCCTCTTTGTCCCTTGTATTGGATTCTTTGCAAAGTGATGTCTGAAAGTGCAAATCTCCTTGGTTTCCTGGTGAACATCAGTGTAAATGTATAGAAACAAGCTGAGGGCGACATTGCGTGAGAATGCAGCTTACAGTACATCAACAATGCCGTGGGCGCCCTCTTAATTTCGCACATGGCCACTCGGCACCGAAGCAAAGAGACGCACATCCGCACACATTACGTCACTTCTATCTTCAGCCTGGAATTACGTTGCCTCGATTTTGGTGCAATTAGAGCGTCGGGGCCTTTTTGCCAAGTCCCCTCGGAGGCTCACGTAAGTCTGTGTTGTTCGTGTGGCAAATGGGATCTTTCAGGAAGTGAAAAGATTGGAGGACCGCGGGCAATGAACTAAAAGCGGCCTGTCGTGCGACTGAGCCTTCCCAGGTCTCGATGACATGAGCGCAGGATCGCTCTCGCTTCACCGTGAGATGCTGTGTGGCTTCATCGGCCGGTGATGGGTTCGGAAGGCAAAGGGAAACTCAGCAGCCAAGAAATGTGGTCAGACTGGAGCCCTCAGGCATCTTGAATTCAAAGGACAGACTTCGGAAAATCGAGGCCTAATGACCTGGACTGGGGAGAAAATGGCCTCTTGTCCACAGTGTGTGCAGCTGTGGAGGATGAGATGGGGACCTCTTTCAGACACAGCTGCCGTGCCACCTCAGGAAAGCGAGGGCTATATTTCAGTGTGATGCCGGTCTTAGTTACATGTTTAAATGTCGTCACGGAAACAACAGATTCATGTAACCTAGACGTCAAGACGTCTTTTGGTGCTCCATCTTGAAATCAACGCACACGGACGCTCCTTGAGAACTTATCGTAAGTGATAGCTGGCTGATCGATACAGGACAGATATAAGGCTGCAACTCATGATTATTGACTTTTAGATAATTAGTGAAACCCCAAGAAATAGTATTTATTATTATTACAATATCCTATATGTCTGTATTAATATCTGTGGTATTAAAATATCTTACAATACCTAGCTAAAACTATAACTGCAATAAAATGTTCAGTTTTATGTTTTAGAGACGTGTTGAGTCCATCAGTGAGTGAGTCCATCATCATCATCATCATCATCATTATCCTCCATAATGATCATGAAGTTGATGGAGGCAGGATTTATGGCTGCACTGTTGTATTAGACTGCAGTAGTTGAAGCTAGGTGTACCTTATTCCTTCATTATTCAATGCAATTCCACCGCAGCAGCAGAGTATAAAATCCAACACATCTATACAATCCACTGTTAACTACAACTGATGAAGAAGGGTCCTCGTTTTAGTTCAGTTTCTTGTCTCAGATTATTTATGTTTCTTTTCTTGTGCATGTGCCATCAATCCATTCGTCTAGCAGAGCTCCACCTTTGGTTTTTCGTCCATCCGTTCATCAGAGTACTTTGTCACATTTCTTACATATTTAGGAGTATCTGTTATTGAAACCGAGCTCGTCCCATGGGCGTGGGATCAGGTTGGAGAAAGTTCAGCGCAGCTACGCGGAGGACAGCCAGAAGCGAAGGAGCGGGAGCAGAGTTTCTCAGAGGGGATTTCGTGTGGACTCTGCTCCGTCCCTTTCAAGTACCGAAACCACAGGACCTGGAGACAACCGGCTCTGTTTTCTCTTGACGTCAGAGCAGCGTGCACTGAACCTCATACCACCGGGCGGATCGATCAGTCTCTCCTCATCTCATTATTACCGTCTCACGTCCACGGGTTTAAGATGCACTTGAGTTTGATGATGTGCTATCAAGTGTTTGCTTATATGCATTTATTATTGTGTCCATATGGCTCCAGATAAGTGTTTTGGGAAATGGACTGACCCGAGTCAAACATTTCCGCTGCTTTGACCATGAAAATCTTTCCAGCCCTGAATACCTTTCGGTTTCGAAGTGACAGAGAACATTATGTTTTTAACAGAGCTCACACACACTGAAATTATTTGGACGTCCTCCCTTCCAGTGTGTTCCTCTGATTTTACAACAGATTTTACGTTTGATACCAGTAAACGAGAACAACAAAGGAATCTGTTGCCAGTTCAGGATTTATTTCAAATATCCTGACCGTGTTGCTATAGATGAGTCAAAAGAGATGCTTTGGACTAATGTGTGCACCATGCATGCAGCGACATGCATGCGTCGATCCTCCATGCCCACAGCCACGTGCTCCCCAAAAATGCCTCTGTGTATATAACTCAGAAGTCACTTGATCAGGTGAAGTCTGCAAACCCCACACGTAGCAGGTGAATGAACATATTTTCTGTTTTACTCCACTGCCTCTAACACACCACACAGGCCTGCCCCACCAGCACTGCCACCCACGTCCCCTCCCAGAGGCCGAGAGAAGTAAAGGGGGCTCTCTCTCTACCACGCCGGGCAGGCAGATTTTCCACTGCTTTAATGAGAATCACAGACAGAAGAGAGGAAATGTGCAGGGTATTTATAGAAAAACGAGAGGAATGCAAGCCCCCTAATTGTGCTTAGTCTATCTCTCTCTCTCTCTCTCTCTCTCTCTCTCTGCTCCCCCTGATTTTATACATGGACTCAAAGAATGTGGAGGGAAAAGAAAGGAAACATGGGACCGTAAAGGAAAGAGAAAGGCTGGTTTCCAGACAGTATTTAAGGAAACACTTGTGTGAAATGGGGTGTCATGGCGGGAGAACAAAATCAGGTTTTTGCATAAAACTTCAGGCTAACAAGTAAAACCAAAGAAAAAGCCATCCTTAACCTGGTTAGCCATTAGCTGCCGCTCTCTGTCACCATGATGACACCAAAGTGGTTACGGTTTACAGATCTACAGCAGTAACCTGGACCTCTATATATTGAGTGGTACAATGTCCCTTTAACCATTGAAAACGGTATTTCCAGTAAAAGCAGGGAAAAGTTTTGCTTAAAGTTGTTGTAGTTACGTTTGGAGGAAAACAGAAGGACTGATGCACTTCCTGTCCCTTCATCTGCGAGGCTGACCTCAATAAATCAGAGGATCTTCTCTAAAAGCCGTTAGTTGGTTAGTGATGGTATTGTGACATTTTCTTACTAATGTAAGGTAATCAGACTTTCGCATGGGGATTTCTTTTGCTGAATTGATATAAATGTCAACTCAGAAAGCCCGGCTACAGCAGCTAAATTGAATTAGAAACAAGCTTTCGACTGAAGACAACAAAGTGTTCCAGTTGCAGCCACGGTGAATGGCAACTCAATCAAAAATGTCCTTTAAATCCAAACATGTTAATTGAGTGGATGACTTCATGAGAACATATATTTTTATTTCCATTGCAAAGGTTTTCCATGTTTCATTCTTTTCCTCTCCGGAGGTAATCATTTTGACGTGGAGATCAGGTGAAAACAGCCAATTTCCAATCCAAACCCCCCCTCTGGGTGGGAAAAAGCTTTGGGCTGCTGTTTCGCTTAGACATTGTGTTGTACATGCAAAGCTCGTCCTCATCTTCCCGGAGGCTGTGAGGGTTAACCTCCGAGCAAACTCCCACTGGAGATTAATTCAGCATCCTAACCCAAATCCACACACGACCCCTTTCTGTCTCTGACTTTAGGAAAATCTAAGAAGCGCGATGAGCGAATAGCCTTAATGAAACGCACACTCTTTCCTAGGTGCAGTAAATCACTTGCAGCATGACTGTGTGTTTATGTCATGTTTGTCCTTTGTTGTCACTAAAACATTGTCCCCTCCACTGGCGCTGTTCTGCAAGGTGCACTCAGGAAAGAGGCTTTCCACTTCAAAGTAGATTCCTAGCAAAAGCTACCCAGCAAGAGACACAAAGTGGAATCAGACTTATCTTAAGTCAGTGATTAAATACATTAAACAAGGCTTCATAATCAGTTGAATTAGGTGGATAATACATCACAGGGATGAGCAGCATGGAAAATAAGTGTAATCTACTTCAGTGAAAAACACTCCCAAACACACGAGCGTAATGCAAGAGCATGTGCTGTCAACGTTATGTCATTTTGCATGCAACCAGGCACTCGAAGCGTACACATCTGCGAGTCCAAGATTGGTGGTGTAAAAACACCCAAACATCGGGTACTTGACTGTTTGGATTTCTCCATAATGAGGTATGATGATAGATTGAGCTAGTGAGGACTACAGGATATTTCATACTGACCAATGGGAGCTCTAATTTTGGATTGTTATTACAGTAGTCTCCCGCTCCCCGGGCAAAAGTGTTTTGTCATTTCTTTATTTATTCTGCAGGGCCACATGGTGGTATTTACCCTCAAACAGACAGCGGAACGGGAAGGCCGAGAGATTGGATCTCACTATTTACTAAACAGGCAGTAATACACCTGTTTTTGCCCTTAATCTTATCCTGACCCCTTGCTGTCCTTTTGTCTTCCTGTTGTGTTGAATGCCATTCCTAATTTCCTTCGCCCCCCCCCCCGCCCAAAGTAAGGTGGTCAGTTTTCCCTCCTTCAAGATGTAATCGTTGCAGTAAAAAGATACATAAGTGAGCAGATATTTGAAAGCACATGAAAGCAGAGCTAACACAGCTCCAGCTGTAAGCATGTGTACAGACTGTCGATGAATGATGCCTCTAACTGTTTCAGGGCATTGTGTTTCTGCCGTCTGACCTAAAAGCATTATGTGTGGTGGTGCTGCCGTGTCTGGTGTTGGCTCGTTCTAAAAAGCCCAAAACAGAAGACAAAAGAAAGTAGCACACACACCTTTAGTTTCTCTCAGAAGATTAGTTTCATCACAGCTCTGCTTTGCTGGTTTTCATGTTATTTTGATCAGGATAATCAAACACAGAGCTTTATTTTCTAGTCCAAAGTGGCTGCAGGATTTTCATCATTTCTTTCAAACATGTTTTTTCTTGGTCTCCTCTGGCCACTCGCAGAATTAACTTTGTCAATACAGGAAGCCAAGAGGTGAGGCAACAACACAGGTTCAAAAAAAGAAAAGAAAAAGCAACCATATCTGAGCAATTAGGTCAGGCCCAGTCTGCGCCCCGATTCTGTGTTCGGGAGGCCGAGCTCCAGTAAAAATCCTCTTCCAGGTTCATTAATTCTGAGTTGTGATCCCAAACAAACAAGTTCTGTCATGAAATGGTTTTTATCACTAAAAGTGATCTTTAGTGAAGCATTGCAGGTGAACATCAGGCACTGATAGATATCTTTCCGACTGGATGCATTTCTATCAGAAACAAGTTTTCTTGGCCAGACAACAGTGCGGAGTAGAGATACTGATATTACTGTGGTGCTGATAGAATTAGGTTTCTCCCTTTGATGCCTTTCAGATGTGTATTTTATTTTCTGAATGATCCATTCGACTGGATCAGTTCAGGTCAACCATGATGAATTGTAATAAGAGTTTCCTCGCCCACAGGTTACCTCAGCGGAGCAGTGAGCATCAAACGGTCCACACAACAAAGTGAATAAGCCATAAACTTTGTTATGATCTGACTATTGACCCTACTCTAATTGATCTTACTGTACATTTCAAAAACAGTATTTGGATAAAACTGTTTCCATGGGTTACTAAAACTGATGCCGTAGTTCATTAAAATGTTCCAGTATTCACCTTGATTTTGCTAATGTGGTGTACCACCCGTGTCTATTTGCACTGTGGTTTGACCCGTTGCATGAGCATACTGTAGGCTCACAGCAAACACACAGCAGTTTTGACAGTTTGGTTTCCTGCCCTAAAACTTGTCCCATGACGCAGACAGTCCCCCAAGCAGCCTAATATACACTATAATATACAGTAAATGCAAACTAGAATCACTGCCTCGCACTTTTATCCCTTTGCCAAGCAGTCCAGTTGCAGTTAACATCCACGTCTGTCCAGATGACATATGAAGGAATTCAATAAAAGGTATTAAGTGTATTTCACTATATTGACATGTAGGATTCCAGCGCTGTCTTCACACCACAGAGGACTGATGAACCACCTGAAGCTCAGTATCAGAAAGACCAACATGTCTCTCTCTCTCCTTCTGTGCACGTTGACTTTGTCTCTTTCTCCCTGTGTGTTTGTTCTTTCAAATCTCCACACAAATTTGAAATATGGTCACAAGTTCTGGTGTTCAGTGATGGCCAGAAAAGTGCCGACCATTAAGATGTCACAGTGAAGTTGACCTTTGGGATATAAAATCTCATCACTTAGACAAGTTGTGGTGTCTTGCGAGGTCACAGTGACCTTGACCTTTGGCCACCGAATTCAAATTAGTTGATCCTTGAGTCCAAGTGGACATTTGTGCCAAATTAGAAAAAACTCCCTCAAGGTGTTCCTGAGATATCGCGCTCTCGAGAACGGGATGGACGGACTGACGGATGTCATCAACAGTTTGAGGATATAATGCAGATAAAAGGAGCCTAATATTTATCTAATAACTCAACGTGCAGCACGATCAAAAGGTGCCTGAACCGACAAATCTGGCAACAGGTGGTTTGCTGTATGTGATCCAGAACGCCATTAAAAGCTTAAATGAGCGTTATTGTTTGATTAAGAGTGTTTGCATTTCTAAACCGCCCTTCATTGATGTGAAAGTTAAAATACTCCAAGTCTTAATTCAGTTATAACCTTTGTCGGGTCATATAATCAGAAAATGCTGTTTGCATGAGTTTCTTATTCAGGGTGTTGTCTTAATCAAGTTAATACTGGAAATACTACAGTCCATGTAAATGTTATGTCTGTGTACACCTGCCAAAAAAAGGCCTGATTTTTGGCCAGGTTTTTGTCATGTCCAAGACAGGCTATGGGAAGTCGTAAAATAAGCACAGAATATGATCTATTACATGGAGAAAAGCTTTGAAAGGGCAAATGGAGTCTCACTCTGACAATGAGACAATAAAAAATAAAATACTTAGAAGAAAAATGTTTTGGATCTCGGTCAGAGAGAGAAAATCTGGCCTGCCATGTTACGTTATTCAACACATTTCCTCCTGATCTCACAGCTGTGCAGGTCATTAGCAAACAGTTGCACGGGAACCACAGGCCCTGCCAAAACCTCTGCTGCAACTCCTGCTGTACATCCTGGGGTCACGGCAGGCCTCTGGGCCCAGATCCATCGGAGGTCTGAGACTTAAACGAGACGCTCTCAAACATAAGAGCTTCTGGCGATGACAGATCCCCGAGGCTGGACAGGATCGTGGCTGCTGATTCGTGACCTGAGGTCTGAACAGTAGGAAGTCGATAGCACGCAGTGGCACTCTCATACCAGGCTTGGCCAAGACTCGCCCGGAGAGCCGAAGGGTGTGAAGTAGAGCTGCAGACTTCAGATTTAGATTCAGGTCACAAAAGTGAAGACTTGAGACTTGACTGGGAGTTGACTGCTGCCTAAAGAATTAGGGTTAGGGTTAACAAAACATTAAAAACATTGACAAGTCTCAAATTTTTACCTGCAAAAATCCCAGAACAACAACAAGTAATCCATCCGATACTTCACTGAAAACTCAACCTGTCGCCCTCATGATGGTGCGAGATGAAAAGTCAGAGATTCATCCTCTGAGGACCATGACTGTCTGTACATTTTATGACAATCCATCTAATATTTACCAGGATATATTTCAGTCTGGACCAAAGTGGTCGACCAACTGTAATTGCCATCCCAAGACCCTCCACTACTTGCAATTAAACAGCTTTCAGAGACTCGGAGGACCTGTATGTCTTCCAGTCTTGACTTACGACTTACTCTTAAAAGATTTGAGACTTCAGTACAAAACTTTCACAAGCACTTTTTACAAGATTGACAGCTCAGCAGTTCTCACATCGTGCTTCTGCTGTCTTTTAATGGGGGTGTCCCACACTGCGTATCATGACTGAGGGTAGGTTTACCAAGGGTCCCTTTCTGGGTCCAAAAGAACACCTAGTCCCAAGAGTAAATATCCAGATCCAAAGCTTTACTGAGCACTGAGCTAATGTTTAAGGTCATCTCTATGCAGCAGATGCGGAGTAGATTTGGCC
This sequence comes from Enoplosus armatus, assembly GCF_043641665.1. Lineage (NCBI taxonomy): Eukaryota > Metazoa > Chordata > Actinopteri > Centrarchiformes > Enoplosidae > Enoplosus > Enoplosus armatus. Next base: position 2,049,341 of record NC_092199.1, on the reverse strand, counting down.
TTTCAGAATAAAATCCCTCAACATTAACAACACGTGAGAGGAGCAGAGCATCCTTCGCCGTTAGTCAATCAGCCCAATCAATGCAGGTAGGAACAGCAGATTCTTTCATTTAGCTTCTGCACAAATAATTCCACTGTGCTGTTAAGACGCACTACACTACACTCACTCTGACGTCATCGTATGAGGGTTTCCAAAATACATTCGCAGTGGAAGGTGACCAACGCTGCGCGTTGACCGGTGTGTTGCCATAACACGAGGTGCCTGTCATGTCAGTCTGACTGTGTTTACCAACAAAGGCCAACATGCCAGTGATGACAGACTGTCATTTGAACATATAGCGTTACAACACAAAGGCTTGCAATAGAAACATCACCTCCCGCTGGTGTTGTGTAAACTACAGACATCTTATACTTAAACAAAGGTTAGCTACGCCAGCTCAACAGACATCAGGCCATATTTCTGATGACAGGAATCAAAACATCGTGTCATTTCTTCCTGAGCCACGTCTTAACATTTTACTTTATGTCTCATGGCTCTGCACAATATGGCCAATAACTGTACTGCTAACGTCGTGCTGCATAGCATGTACACTGGCGCATGCTATGCAGCCACAAATATATGTAATATATATTTAATGTACACAATAATACGTCCATGCTGTGGAACACGGCAGTGTGTAATACAGTATGAGTCTCCACTGTACAAGAAATATTGTATTAGCACACATTTTAAATGGCCGCACTCATAATAAACACATGATAGAACACAAATACCAACACGTTGTGACCAGTCACCATAACAGAAACATGACCCACTGATCCCAGTACAGGATTACTGATCTAATGCTCTGGCTGCCCTTCAAGCTGTGCATAATATCATAAAACAGCTCAGATATATTCATTACAAGATTCTATATTCTTGACTTTTTGTTATACAGGTATTATTATTTTTCTGCCTTTTTATTCTGTTAATGATCTTTTTTTGCACCGTTGCCAAAATACACCGAATCTGCACATGTGCAGTTCTGTGCTGCCTGCATTTGAAGCATTCCTTCCAGCCCATTCTGACCTCCATTTGCAACCCCAAAAAGCTGCCCCCCCGAGGGCGATAGTTATTCAGCGTCTGCTGTTTTTCCCTGTGTTTGCTGGATGTGCACAGTCGGCTTCGGTGACTGTTCAGAGGGGTCTGGGTGAACGAGACCCAGATCGTGTTGATACAGTTGCCTACCCCGAGGCTTGACAACAGCCCCTGAAGAGAGGGGCCAGAGAAATGGATTAGGCCCCTGGCACTGACCTTCTTCCCTGTTCACCTCCCCCCGGACTTAAGAGGTCGCGGCCCTCACAGCTGAGCTCCGAGTCCAGTCCCAGTCCTGCTGGCCATATCCTACTGGCCTGTATTCTCCAAATGGACATTGATTATTTACCTGCTGCACGGGCGCCTGTTTGATCTGATGTCGCCCCTGAACGTCTTCCTGGAACCGGTCCAGACATGTGACAAAATCAGATCGCATCAGTCATGAGGAGCATCACCTGAGATCTGAGGAACATTTTGCTTTGCTCCTGCTGAGCAGACTTTACATCATAATAATTATGTTGAAATGGAGGAATAAATCCAAATATCTCTGGGCGGATGCCATGGAACCTTCTCACCAATCAAATGGATTTGCACAACACACAAGACCACCCTTCTGCAGAGGAAGTACTGTAGATCTCTCACACATGAAGGAAAATCTGAGTCATTGCTCACATCCAATAAATCTGTTTAAATCAGGTCAGAGTCCAAGCACATGCCCGCTGTTAGACTGAGGAATTTAACACAATTTCATAAGTGAAAGATTCTTTTTACAGGTTACCTGCTCTGCTGTTGGGCTTGAAACAAGACCCCCAATTGAAAGGATGAGTAGACTGACAAGAGACAATGATAACGGCAACCGCTTCAACCAAATCACTGGCTACTTCGACATAAAGTCACAGATGAAAAACAACAACAACATTCATTCCTGATGACAAACATTCAGAACTAAGCCAGCGATTCAAAAGAACTCCACATGGACTCAGACATCAGCTGAAGCTGCAGAGTCACATCTCCAAACAACATGACCTTCATGTTCCCCTCAGGATGAAATGTAGTAACTTGTGACAATACTTTGGTTTGGTATGACATTACTTTTAGCCCCAGCTGTACTTTATGTTAACTAGCCAATGTTAGCACATGCTAACATGCTAAACCAAGATAGTGAGTGATGTTAACAGTGCTCTGTCTGACTGTAGACTCTAGAGTCTTGTTCTTAGTCCCCCTTTGGCCATTAGCAGATGCTCAGTCCAGTTATGTCCTGGTCTGGTTCCGGTCCAGTTATAATCAACGTACTGCCCTTTACGTATGGAGCTGGTCACTTTAAAATTATTATTATCAATTATTGCTCTCAAAGTTCTCCAACACACACACCATGTTTTGGCACCTGATGAAATTATATTAAATTATAAATTATGTCATGGTATTAAACCAATTTCCTCATCAAACCTCTTCCACTTACAGTATAAACACTTGACTTGCTTTTCTTTCCGCTAATTATCTTTATTACCCAGTATTTGGATGACAAGTGTGTCCTGTTTGAAATAAAAGAAGAAATTCTACCACAGTGATGCTCTCATCAACCTACAGTGTTACAAGTGGGAGCAGGAAGGTTGCCAGATACACTAGTTAAGTATTATAAATGTGTCAGTGACAAAGACGACCGTCTGTAATGATTCTGTAACATCACCTGACATCACATGTCACTGTTACTACAGTTGTTGCTTTGTTTACTCGCGTTGTTCCTCTCCTCCTCATCTTTATTTTCTTTCCCTCCACTGTTAAAGGTCATAAGTTGATTTCCTATTTCTATCTGGAAAACAAGGGCAGCTTTTTCCACTAGGCCACTGCTGTGTGTCGTTAACTGTGCGTATGGACAACATGAATCATGTTTTTGATACCGGGGAGCTGCTTCAGTGAAGTCAACTCTTTTCCTTCTCAACTTATTGAAAACAGCACCTCGGGTAAGGCGAGGGGACCGCTGCATTTATCAGTCTTCAACTGAACCCGGGAGAAATCCCCGCTGATGGCTAATAACTCATTCATTAATTATTTATTTTTCATTCATATTGTAGGTGTGGCATATAGAATTGCTTTATTTAAGGAGGCCTAAATATCGGGAAATAGTTGAAATGTTCTTTTCAGATTTTGTTCCTACTACAAACATACTACAATAAAGTGTCCTGACTCTGGATTCATAAAACATCTCTGTCACATGTAGACCTACACACCATCAGGCTTAACATGCTTAACATCAGTACACTGTGATTGTGAGCGTGTTAGCATGCTGAGGTTAGCTGCGCTGTTCACTCTTAGTCTTGTTACAAATGAAGTCCGTTTCACCTCCATTGTTGTGGGGTGGAGGCAGGAATATGTGATAACCTGGGCTAATAAAAGCCAAACTGTCTGTTTGGCTAGACACCACTAGCCATGGGTCGGCGAGAAAAGACGTTCTTTGTAATTTGGGTGAACTGCAATGAGGCTGCATTCAAGTCACTCTTCAGCCATGTTCGCAGCCTTATGGAAATGTCATCAGACCCATCTTAGATTATGGAAAAGTGACTTGTTGGTTATTTTACACATGAAGTCAGCATGTAAATATGCCAGCGCATGTCTGAAAGGTGCTTATGTTGCCAACACGTGTCCTCAGCAGCACATGCTGCTTGTCCTCCCGGAGCCCCTGAACAGGTTTAACCCCTGGGACATGACACAGCAGGTCAATGACCCAGTCCCTGGGGCCAAAGGCAATAATGTTCTACACTGGACACACAGCACTCACCTCTCTTTCCACTCCAGCTGCATGTCGGCCTGCTGGACTCCTCCTGCGATCTTTAATTGACAACCGACCACGTTGGCACAATCGATGTGCTTTAAAAGCTGGAAGCAGAAGCCTCTGTGTGTCCTCCCGCTACAGTCCTCATCCTCAGTCTTTACATTGTCTAGAGGCATCGAGAGGAAGCTGACGCAGCCACGCAGGCCTTTTCAAGAATGTGTTGAAATTTATGATCACCCAACCCATTATTACACATCAAGTTCAGTAATGTGCGTTTTCAACACCCCGCCTTTCTGCTCGGGACCTCTCCCCAGGGAGGGAATGAGGTCATGTTGTTCAGGAACCGACTCATCTATCAGGACAATGGACCACTTGCAATTTCCCAGGGTGCAGTGCTGACTTGCACCAATCAGATTCCTGGGAATCAATGCCCATAGTTTCTTTTTATTTCCTAAGAAGTCAGAAGGGTATAACTAACCATCTGCTTCCTTCCTTGGCGAATGCTGAAGGGAAACCAACAAAGCAAAGTTCACGCTCAAAAGTTACCAGCTCCTCCCTCCTGTAACAATAAAGTGTGCAGCTAATTATACAGTTATGACGTTTGTCACCGATGATGAAAAACTCTCTCAGAGGAGTTTTAGAAAAAAAAATGATTCAGATTCTCTTCTCCATTTGGTTTCTTATCAAATCCTGGTTATGATTCTTGGCTTTTGATAAAGAATATAAACAAAAGATTTTAGGGAACAAACATGCTACGAGCAAGTACACGAACGCAGAACGCTTCGAGCTACGCAATATCGATTCCATGTTGTCATGTTGACTGCAGTCACATCACCTGAGACGCATCAGGGTGGGTGGCTGGGTGGAGGTGACTCATCCCATATTTTCAGAACATTTTCAGGGTTTAAGCCCAATGATGTGGTCCACGCATCCTTTCTGGTCTCTTCAGCTTGTGGACAATAGAAACGAAATAATATATTTCCAGATTGTGTTTGGTTACTAAAATACACTGTCGGTAAGGGAACAGAGCAAAGTCTTGTGTCAGATCTGGACGGTCATCAAAGGAACATTTTCTCCCTCCGAACCTCCGTTGGTGTGACTGAGAAGATTGATAACGCCTGAGCTGGATTATTAGGGATGACACATTACTCAGGTCTTTAAATAGACGTGTTGAGTGTGTCACCTCTGGCTGACCCGACACACTTTGCTCTCGCATGTGTAAAAATATGACACATGTATCCGATGGTCATCATCAGCGTGTATTTGGATGCAGTTTGAAGATATAGTTTTCTATTGTTAAAATAACTTTCGGAGAATTGTGCAGCCTTTGTGAGATATTCAGATATTTTTTATCTGCATCAAACTTTACACAGTGATAGATACATGACTCATTTCATTCAAGGAAGTGCAAAAGTTCATGAGAAAATACGACAAATCATCTTTCTGATGAAGACTGTGTAATGTTTGAAAGCTCCAGGTGGACATAGAATTTTTTCTTTTTTCTAGCTCCTCAAATGCTTTTATTTGTCATATATGATTAATATATGATTAAAATGTAAATGTGCGACCACGGTTTATTAATTTTTCACTATTTTCTGACATCTTATAAACAAAACAACAAATCAAGAGAATAACTGCAGGTTAATCAATCATGAAAATAATGGTTAGTCGCAGCCCGGACTCCCTGCACATAAATAAGACAAAACGTCGAGCAGCTGGTGGAGACCAAACGTGAACATTGGACTCACATTCCTCATGACTCCACAGTAATAATAATAATAATAATAATATAAAGTATTGCTAAAAACCAGACAAACAAACAGGACTAAATGTTTAACGTATCAGTAATATTTCAGTGTTCAGAAACGGGGCTGGGATTCAGAAACTTTACACCCCCACCTCCCTGACCACACTGCCTGCACAGCAGCAGCCAACTGTGGACTACACCACTGACATTCCAGCTGGGTCTACTTTGCCTGCCCCCCCCCCCTGTAAATTTTATTATTATTTTTAATCATAACTGTTTCCTCTTGCGGTTATGTTAATATCTGGAAATACACTCCCGCAGCCTCAGATCACTCACAAGTGTTTGCGTGGTGTGTGATTAAAGGCGCCTGGCGAGCCCGAGGTCCGGCCTTCGCGTGGGCAGGCAGAGACAGCAGCAGTGGCAAGACTTTCCAGGAATATCTCAAATAAATCAGGTGTGATAGCTGAGTGGAAAAAACGGCCCATTTTCCATGTCCACTTTCCAAATTTTCCCTCTACCAGGAAATCCAAGGTTTAACACCTTTTGTCATAGAACACTTCTGCTGGTGCTGCGAACAAAAGACAAGAAGAAAAAGATTTCGTCTGCGTGTAAACAACATCTTTTTCCACGGGTTTGTTTGTTGTATTTTCCCAGGCAACAACAGAATCATCCGTTTACGCACCTCCGTCATGCTATCAGCTATTCCCCCTCCTCCTGCTCTCATCCTCCCCAAGCTTTTCCAATACATTCTCAACAACACTCTGAGTAATTGTAGTGGTTAACGCAGCAGGCCAGATATCCAAACAGGAAACAGGAAAAAGTGCAGAAATTATTCCGATCAAGTGAGATTGGATGATGGAAAACAAGGCAAGAGGAGACATGAAAGGAGGGTCAGAAAGTGCACTCTTGAAGTCGGGTTCACACCGCTGCTTGTTGTGATTGCAGTGATTAAAAATGGGCAGCTGAAGACCCAAAGTCACAGACTCATCTTGATTTTATCACAGCCGAGATTTAATCCTCGGGAATTATTTTTAGCTTGGTGCTCCGGTGTTATCGGAGGTCTCCCGGTGACGGGATTCAGCTGTGAGGGATTATGTTGAGGTGAGAGACAGAGGTCTTTGCATGCAGACGGGCCCAGAGTGCGGTCACGCAGAGGTCTCCGCATCCACTCTGGGGCCGCTGCCATTAGAGGCTGGTCGTATCGCTGGCCTGTCACACAGTGTTGATGTTTGGAGGGAGAAAATGTAAATGGAGTGTAATTTCTGGATGACAAATCTCTTCTCTCTCTCTCTCTCTCTCTCCTTTATGTCATCTTCTGCCAGTGGTATCGATTCTGCAAATGAGTAAATATTGTCTTGTGAGGGATTACTGAGGGAAGTGGATTAGATCATTTTCCTTTCATAGCACTCCATGTCTCAGTACACTTGACCGTTCATTGCTTTGTTGAGAGGCAAATGAGTTGTATGATTTTTTGAGGTTTGGTTGTCAGGTTGCCATAGGAAACAATATTAGGAGAATGATGGAGGTGAAACAGAGTACCTCAGCTCCAGGCCTGTCAGCTGGTCCCAGCGAGGCAGCACCCTGTTTGAAGCAAAGCATATTTGGTACCAGCCATTTCCTGACCTAAACGTCGCTGTGAACTTACGGAGTGAAGTATGTTAGGTCAAGCAAGCTGATTGGTTGATCCAACTAGTGTCTGGAGGCGAGTTTGAAACGTAGAAGAAGAAGAAAATACCGTAAACATACGAGTTTTAGTTTTGTCAGCTTTTCCTCTCTTTTCCTGACACTGGTCACCAAAATGTGAAGATCTGCTGTTTTGAGCGTTCTTATTTCTTATTTACTACATAACCTCAAAGAAAAATACAGTTAAATTTAACTTTTGTTCCTTGGCACACACCAGACGCCCCGTAAAGACAGCGTAAGTAGTCAAGGTACAGTAGCTGGGATGTTCCAATCCAGGAAACAATTGTCAACACATGTTGACGCTGGGCAACATGACAGCGGGAGCGTTGACGTACCAACGCGCGTCAACCTGTGTAACCACAAGTGTTTTGAGGCATGTCTTATTTTGGCAACATAACTGCTGTTTAAATGTCAAGAACATTAAAAAGGAAATTCCCACTCCTAATCCTAATGTTGATCCTAGTGACCAGTATTTGTTTGCATTCTAAATGAATTCCTCGAAACAGTTTTGCAGTCTCAAGGTTTGCGGTCGAGCAGTCGGCTATGTTCATGCTGTAAACTCCACTCAGATGTTTCCTGGTAGGAAAGTACTCTCTGGAACACTTCTGGGGCCCAAGAACCAAACTCGGATGTAGGTTCCTGCACTTGAATCACAGGTAGAGAAAAGTCCCTCTAGTGGGGGAAAAAGCATTGTGAAGTGTAATTTTGCAGATTCACCGACTGCCACATTTAATACTGAAAACACAGGAAAGAATTTTGGGTCAAAACAAGAGATATGCTCCTGACTCATGTGGGGCTGTGGACTAAATCAGACGGACCTAATTGAAGCCACATTCCTATGAGTGAGGTTTGAATTCCAGATCTATTCCTGCATATGGTACACACTGGATGCCACACACCCACCCACTCACACACATGCACAAAAACACACCTACCAGTATAGGTGATGGCAGGCTTTCAGTCAAATATAACAATCTTGATTTTATCAGTTCGACTGGAAGCAGAGGCTGTAACTGTCGCGACGTGAAAATCCTTATCTCTTCCCAGAGTGACATCAAAGAGGGCATTTCCAAATTCTTTTCAGGATGTGCTTGAGAAGCTTTTACAGTTGAACGTGCGGTTGTGATTCACTGTGTTTACATAGAGACTTTGGCCACAGAGTGGCTTTGGCCACCGAGCCATAACAGTCCATGAAAATGCAGGGTCAAGACATCAAAGACTTTTCCAAGATCATTCCAGTCAGGAGCATGAAATAACACTGTGACAAATACAACTCGCATGGCAGGATACAATGTCCCTCATCCGTTCGCATTCTGTTCTCAATCAGATTGCTTATAAATGTCCAAAATTAAACCAGGCCGCTCCCTGGAATGTGGCTTCATGGTTGTGCTGAAGCTTAACACAAACAGGTCAACACTTAGCACCACGAACAGACGTTCCCGTCTCCAGTAAGTCAGGTACTTATCAATCCCGTCAGACCGCTCAGTCTGCGCAGGAGAAAGACTGAGACCACGTAATCGTTCGGGATGCAAGCTGAATAAAAATGACACCGGAGGGTTTGAGTGAAGCATGTCACAGCTGGGGCTTGTCGGATCAGCTAACAGCGTCTGAAAGCCCCTCCTCCAACACCTTCCCGCTGTCGGAGTTGAGGTGGCTGCAAACGTTTTTTTGTTTTTTTTTAACTGTCAGTTATTCACACGACTGGTGCGATGAACTCGCGTATCTGTGGAACAATGTAAGGTTCCTGTTCAACAAACCTAGAACACAACCACAACCAAGCAACCTCCAATCCAAACACACGTTTAACCTGCGATATCAGTATGGACTCCCTGATACCACCAACTGTCTGCGTGGACACTAAGACAATATTGGAGGTTTGTGGAGGTTTATTGTCTGTATTTTGTCCCAGCAACAAATGTATGTGGACAACTCTTTCAACATACATGTGTGAATATTGTATTACATGAATGTCGTTACAGTAACACGTTACCTTGAGATGGTTCACCTCCAACGCTAAAACCCATCAATATTACACGAAGCTGCTTTGTTGTTTCCGCTGCTGCATCTGCTGGAGGACGTTTGTAATCTGCTGTACTTTCCATCATCCCTGGAGTTCTCTCTGCTGTGTATACTGGGAAACTTTGGCAGGAAGTTTAGAGTGTATGTATGAGTGTGTGTGCGTGTATCGCCTGCGTGTGGGGTTGGCAAGTGCACGCAGCCACGGACAGCTGTGAAAACACCGTTTCCGCACTGACCGCTGCAGGCCGACGCCTGAGATGCTGCACGTGTGGTCCAACCTGGAGGAGAGGAGCTCAGGTGAGCTGCAGAGGCCGGTCCATCACTGGTGTAGGATGATACTCTCCTCATACTGTTCGTTTGGGTACTCGTTGTGTAATCACTCTGCATTTATTGCCTCCCCCACAATCGCTGGTTCCACTTGTGCTTTTCAATTTATTCCACAAATTCCATTTAAAGAAACCTGAGCAAGTTCGCGGCTAATTTTCTTTCATGAGAAATTCTCTGCACTAAAATAAGCCACAATGTGCTCACAATAAAAAGGCAAAACAATCTTCTTGCCAATCAAAATGGAGCTCCAGCTGCCGAAATAGATCTCAGTCAGGACTTGAGCGTCCTGCCATCACTGGCGAGGTCTGCTTTTAAAACTGCTCTCGTAATCGGATGGACGGTGAACAAGACACAAGACACTGAGACAGAGTTTGGCTCCACTAGAGTGCGGTTTCTTTATTTCAGAGCGTTCAACTGTGTGTTTTTAACAAGAGTTCTAAGGGCTTTTAACATGCTGTCTGCCATGTAATTAGTGTCTATGGCTAACTAGCTCCCAGCAGGCAGTTTTAAACACTTTCCATGGCTGCACACCTCACAGGCCAAGAAGCACTTGCAGGGAGAAAAAAGGAAAAACACTGGTTAAGCAATGTTTTGCAACGCTGTGTCGAGCCAACGCGTAAAAACACAAAAAAAGAAGATGTGTATAACTTACCAATATCGATGTACAGAACCTGAGCTGCAGGAAGGCTTCCATGGTTTAATTTGAAATGCACGTCACAGGTGGACAAAATAAAGCCGTTTCATTATCTCGTGCTCCAAAAATCTCATGCTTCTCAACTGAAATTCCAGAAAGACTGATAAAATATTTGATAACATGTGGCTTTCAAAGGAATACAGGATCTGAGCTGACCCTGGAAATGATGTAGCCTGATATGAAAACCAAACACAGAGTTTTTAGAACAGCCTAAAGAGGTATAAATATGGGGGGAAATGGAAATATATAACACTGTTCATTATTACAGATGTGTGTGAGAGCATGTATGCAGAAGTGTATGTGAGAGAGAGAGAGAGAGACTGAATGAGATAGAGGTTCTATGTGAATGCAAAGGCATCTGGATTTGATCAGCATTTCCCACTGAACTGCCTGGTTGTGTGGTCATACAGTGTGGAGGAGCCCAATGTGTTCGTATGGTTCACAGACCTGCTGTGATATAAGGACATCTGTAAGTTGTCCATCTGTGTGGCTCTCTGGGGAGTTTGAGTTATGTAAGGATCCTAAAGGGAGCACGCAGATCAAAGCCACGCTCGTATAAAGACATGCCTTGTTGGACAAACACAAGGTGAGAAGATGACAAAGAACAAACCAACATGTTCGGAAGCAATGACTCCGATGTTTGTTCTAGACAGCAAATTGGAAGACGTGAGAGAAGTGAAAACAAATTTAAATTGAAAACTGTCCCTCTTACAAAACAAGACAGTCAGGGGAGACAGAAAAATATTTGTGGGTAAAGTAGCCGTCTTTTCCCATGTGTTGAACTGGAGAATAAAATTCAATTACCGAGTTCACTGCAGTCAGTAGGAGCGCATGTAAACAGACGCAGGAACGCCGGCCGGCCCAGGTTAGCTGGGTTAAACATTTCAGTGAGTCAGACGCAGTTGCGTGGCCTCCCGGCCGCTGATATCTTCACTCATTAATGTGTGGCATGGAGGGAGAACACATGGCAGCAACGCGCCTTGGCTCGCTCGCACAAGTTTATGAAAGTAGAAGAAATCAGACACGCAAACGGATGCCGAGCGGCTCGCTGGCCTCTCCGCAATGTACGTCTGGATTCCTGGAGGTGCGTGCGTTTCGGTAAGTGGCTGCTGTATTTCATTTCTCAACATTTATCTGCCCGTGCTGTGGCCTTTGAGGTCCGGCTCTTGTCCACCAGACCTACAGATGTATGCTAACTAGTAGCAGAGCTCTCCTTCTCTCCCCTCTCGAAGGGTTTGGCTGAGGCCGCCCACCAAACACAACCGCCCATACCAGACGAGTGCATCACCCCTCTTCGGAAAGAATGAACACACTGCTTCCTAATGTGTTCCCAATGGGTGCAGGTATTTGTCAGTGATCTGCGGTATAATTGGTTCTTGAACTAAACCATGATGCTCTGCAGACTAATCCTCCCTCTGCTGTGACATCTGCATATTATACAGCAGAGACACAACAGCAGTTTGTAAACAGTCGGCCCTGTGATCACAAACTGATGAAAAAAAATCTAAATGACAACAAAAAAGATGACTTTCCCATCATCTTGAAACAGTATCTGACAATGTTTTCCTGCTCAAAACATCTTGGAATTTAATGCCTTTTCCCTCGAAAGGGTCTGATCCAAACTAGTGGCCTCTATCGCAACAGGGTCAGCACTGTTTGTTCCTTTAACAGTTAGTGACCTGACTCGGTGGTCCCTCTGATTAGAGCCCAGCTGAGATCAGACAGCAGGCTCCGGCAAGGAGACATCAGGACCACTCCGGAGCCCCTTAAAAACATGCCCTTTAATTATTTTTGTAAGTGTAAGTGAACAAGTGAGTGGAAACTATGCGGCGTCCAGCCTCCCTCTGCAGGGGAGCGGGGCTGTTAGCTTGTGGCACAGCGACGGGGTAGGATACATTTACACATCAGACGTTTAGGTTAACGCGTCAGTGTAAACACCTTAACTGTCCTCGTTCTGGCCTGGACTGCCCAGGTGCACTCAGCTTCTATCCCCCCTATCTAGGTCATTGACACATTTATTCATGGTTCATGTTGTATTATATCGCCTCTTGAAGGGACCTTAATCAAACTTTATTGGCTGAACTCCTCGCACAGCAAACAAACCCTCGCATCTCCTAATACAAGTCACATTTTCAAAAATAGAGACAAGAGGCCCAATAAGAGATACTGAACCGCCATGCAAATAAAATAATTTGTTTATATTTTTTGAGAGAGACTTGGGGGGGGGGGGGGGGGGGGGGGCAGAGGAGATTCGGAGTGTCTTGAAATGTCAGAGGAAGGGAGATTTTGTTCCAAAACAAAACATGAGCCAAATGTGGGTTCTGAAAGCCAAAAGTCTCAGCAGCTGACAAAGTCACTGTTGCGTCTGGGGCTGTATCTAACACTTATTCTCATTATTAATTATTGTGTTGATTATTAGCATTATGACTTCATAATGCGTCATCACTTCTGAAATACTCTCAAGAGCCCGAGCGGTGTCTTCAGGTTGCTCGTTTTGTCCGAAAAACACAAAGATATTGAGTTTACGATTATAGAAAACAGAGAAAAGTGGCACATTTTTACATTCAAGAAGGTGGAACCCAAAGAAAGTTTGGCCTTTTTACTTCGATGTTTACGCTTGTGGTCCGGACGCATCTAAAGGTTGAGGGGTCTGTATTGTACCTGTTCCGCATGCCCAGGAGGAAATCCTGCCGTCACGTTGAGTTTCAATCCAAATGTAGCTCAAATTTTAACCACATCGTCAGAAAAATGGCAAAAGAAAATGCGAATCAATCCGTTATGCGAATATTTAGGAGTTGGACGTATCAGGACAAACACTTGGGGGCATTAATTCTCCTGTCTGGTGCCATTAAACCAACGCAACGAAATGATGTCATTCAAAGAGCGACAGTCAAACCTCATACAATAAAAAAACCACGTGGAAAAGTCAGTGTTTTTCAGTGTTGGAAAGGTGTGGGAGTAGAGAAGCATGAAAGCATACTGACACCTTCATTCTGAATAGCAGTTGATTCATGTAAGTGCTTCGTGAGTTCTCAGTGTCGATCCATAGTCCTATGACACCCCAGTGGACCAGAGACAACATGACACGTTTGGCGGCGTCCACGTCTGTTTCTGGCAGCGTCTTCCTTCCTCACATCACGGTGAGTGTGTGGCCCGTCGATCACCCTGTGTCCTTTTCTTTCTGCCACTCCCTTTTCAACAATCCCTTTCTCCTTTCCTGCTTCCCTCGCTCCTCCCTTCCTCACCTCAGCATCTTCACCGCACACTCTGTCCCGGTCAGCCTCTCATTATTTTTACCCACCAGAATGTGGACCAGCTCCACTTCATGCGAATACAAAACCACAAGTTTTGTTCTGGCTGGACAGCAACCAGCCTCAAGAGCTGTTTCAGTCGGTTCACTAGTATCTCTACTTTTTTTGGACAAACTGACATATCAAGCGAGGGAATAGAAGCAAGAGATAATTACTTTCTTGAATCCAAAAATCATGAATTAGAACATATCAATCATGTAAATCCTTCATTCACAATATATCCCATAAATTCACTGAGACCAAAGGACACCGAGAGGTTGAGCGAGTGAAAGAAAATCCAAACTTTCACTTACTGCTCTATTTTTCTCCATGTCAGCTCTCTCAGGACGCTGGCACACTTCCATCACATTATGAGCTTCCCGGCAACACTTGCCAAGAAGCCCAAACACGGTAGTGACCAGAGCTGTGCATTGTCCCGGCTGTACTGTCACTAGGTCAGATCATGGAGGTTTGGTAATGTCCAGGTTTGGAGTCTCCATCAAAGCAACACCAGGACTGAAATGACCACCTCTTTGTTATAATTACCAGTTTAATTTGGTTGTTTTAAAGCTGCTGTCTGAAAGACTGGCAGCGCTCTGCACTGGGCCAGCTTTGACAGGAAACTGGCTGAGTTCTGGGCAACAGACTGCCATTGTTTCTTTAGTCAACTGTGAGTCAACTTCTGCAAGTTAAGATTTATATTCAGTTTGAACCTTCTTGAACATTATTACAGTAATTCAAAACAGCCAGAACTTTTTTGTATCAAGTTAAACCCTAAACTTATTTTAACAAGCTTGCTAACGGCCCTGCTAACATGCCGTGTTAGCTAACGGATCCTTGGTAGCTTAGGCCCACTAATCTGTGATCGTGGATGACCGGTAACTTAGCCCCAGGTGTGTTATGCTAGCCTGTCTTCATCAGTCTGTAGCTTTGCCTGCTAATGCTATGCTAGGTATGGTCCGTGTTAGCTAATATTGGATGGTTGGTAGTTTAGCCTCACTAATGTGCCAATATGTCAGTCCTGCTCACATTTTGCTAGTTTATCATGGTCTGTGTGTAGCAAAGCTCTGCTAATATTAAGCTAGCTTGTCCTGGTCGGTGCCTGTAGCTTTTTATTATCATCATACAGAATTTATCACATTTACCAGTTCCCATCTGCAACTTGTAACCACAAAAACTCCACAAGACATGAATGAAGCTTTAGCCCTGCTAATGTTACGTTAGCTTGGTGTTTTGTTAGCTTATCTGCCATAGCCCCTTGAGGCTATATAAATAAAATTGGACTTATCTGGTACTGTTGCTCCAGTCTAGTAAAATGTGCTAATTGTCCTGTTAGCGGGACTTTGTTTGATTACGCCAAGGTGTCGCAATTAACTCGACTGAAGATACATGCTACTTGTTGCGGCTTTGAAATGACAGGAGAGGAAGTTGGGATTTGTTTGACCAAACTGAGCCGTCAGCTGTCATGTAGACTGTATAAACTGAATCTAAAAGTGTCCCAGCATCTCACCGGTGTTTGGATTGGCTGATGAGGAGACCCAGAACAACTCACAGGGTGCGCTTTTCACCACCAATATCCCTCCAACGCACCTGGTGCTCTTCTCTGAACTCTCTGATGAATAATAATATACTGTACATACAAACTCGTTATTGTAAAATGTGTGCACGTGGACAGCTGCAAATTATTTTAAATGTGTTGCATGGCAAGTGACCCTCAGTATCCCAATAGATCAATGAAACTAGCCTCTGTAGACTATAACCATAAGCAGAAATCATTTCATTATTCTGTTGGTGTGCTTTTATTTGCCTGGTGACTTTATCAACAAGGTATTTGCTGTTCAGCTCTGCTCATGCCAAGAAATACATAACAATGAATGGGGAGGGGGGGGGGGCTCAAATGACTTTTAAAAGAATAAAAAGGTTGTATCAATTTCCCAAAGAATACATCAAGTCCAATGGGCAGGCAAAGCTCACACTTAAAGCAGTTTCAGGTTCATATAAAAAGGGATATGTTTTTCCATGTCATGTCTAATTTGCTTGTTCAACAATCAAAATCAACCCAACTGGGCCAGCCCCAGCCAAGAGTGTGTGAGCGAGAGGGAGAAAGCTGAATTGATTTATACACTGAAACATCTATAATCATTGAACAGTCGCTATTAAGCTAGAACAGAAGGCAAGGATTCAATTAAAATGCACCCTTACAAAGTATTACTCCACACAATAATGTGTCTGTGGCCTAACAAGAAACACAACCTAATAAGCTCTTTATAATGAGATGAACACTTACTTCTTGCCTGCAGCGTTCCTCCGCTTTGTTCTACTGGGAAAGATTTACTATTTGGTTGTTAGTTCAAAGTCATAGCAGTAAATTCTTCACGTAGACAGGACAGGAAAAGTGAACTGTACCCTTGTTATGACTTGATTTTCCTCTGCCATTGCCTTTATAGCCACAGATTAATAAGAGAAGAACTGGAACACTCTTAAAGTTAGGTCCTGACTGTTCTGCACCTCACATCCCATAAAGCTAAAAAAAGAAATTAGAGATGATAAATTGGATTTTTCAGAGTTAGGGCTCTGAGGGCATGTTGAACACTGGCGTCTAATGATAAGCCCTCTAATTGAGGCTCATGGGAACAAGGGCTTGGAAGTCTAATCATTACTTAAACGGTATATAGATCAAATCTCACCTTATCTGAAGCCCTCTGATCTTCAAGAATACACAGAAAGTCAAGTGGTAATTAACTTACAGGTACAGCCAAGACTTGACGTGTTCATATTTCTGTATGCTTTCAATGCAAGTTATTTCTAAAGGGTCGGTCACCATGTGAACTGGCCATGTTGAATAACACTCATGTAGTATGATTCAGCAGTGCATTAATCAGTGGTGTCTTGAAAGAAATGCAAGGGGTTGCATTTGAGGGGACATGTTGCCTCAGATACTAGTGAGACCATAAAACACAATCCGGGAAGGAGGTTTGAGTAACATGTCCATGAATCTGAAGGCTTATCAGAGGCCAAAATGCACAGCGGTATATAATAATAAGAGGACACAAGATGTTAGTGAGTAATCTAAGTAATCTACCAGTGCGCTTGCATGTATTTGATTGGTCAACACAGTGCGGGAGTTGAGCCGGGTTCAACGTCTTCGCCAGACGACACGGCCCTCTGCGTGATGTGGAGGTCCCGTTTCCTACCTCGTCTTTCTTGTTTCACCACGATGATGAGCTTCCCTTCCCTCGTAGCACACGCACACCAGGGTTTTACAGAATCCCCCCCCATCCGTCTTCACAGTCACAGGAGGCTGAAATCTATCCCAGCATGCATTGGCCTAGAGGCCGGGTCCAAGCTGCACAGGTCACCAGTCCATCGCAGTTTTGCAGAATCCTCCAACATGGAAGTTGTGTTTGTGCTCATTTCAGGAAGGCCGTGCTCCTTCTACATTTCATGCATCTTTACTTGACTTAATGCCTTGTATGTCTTATGTAAAGCAGTTTGTATTGCTTTGTTGTTGAAAGGTGCTATCCAAATGAACTTGCTTTGCCCTTACGTACCACATTTTGATGGTATAGCCAGACTTAAACCCCATACATTAAATAAACAATCCCTAGCTACAACATGTTTTCACTCCCAACAGTCAGGAAGACGATTCCCTCGTTGAAAATCTGCGTTTGTCTGATGAGGAGGAGGATAAAGGTCCAACACACTGGGGGCCTTGTGTTCATGGCTTTGCTTATGAGACCATTTGGGGCTGTGGATGCTAATGAGCACTTTGTCACACAATGTTAGAGTTGTATCATCCACACGTTTTAATGATTTAACGAGTAGGTCTGACAAAAAGGTAAAGTGTGTATAAATGGATTACTGAACTGCGTTTGCCAAAGAGCTCTCTGAACATTCCTCATTAAAGTCTTCACAGTCAGCTTTGAGGTGTTGCTTATACGCACACATTCATAACATGTCTGTTTTTATAAAGGTTAATAAGCACATTAAATAGGGGCGCTCATTTGGAATATTGTGTAACATGAATAAATATTGTGCAAGCAAAGACTGGATAATGTGTGGATAATGTGTTGGGAGTGATTGAGCGAATGTGGGAAAATATCATGGAAAATATTAGCAAATCGGAAAATGTTACAGGTAGTTGGAATACAAGAGATATTGTAACAATATAATGCATTCTGAGCTTGTGATGACAAATCTTCCAGAACAACATGAAATCTCACCCTTTACTCGCTCATTTGCTCATTCAGACACACACACACACACACACACACACATACACACCAGTGCGTGGTGAGGATTGTTTCACTAATGAGTTGGTTTGGCTGCAGTTGAGTTATGGGCATGAGCGCATGGTGGGACCTCACCCCAGTGCAGCCTGGGAGAGTGTACTGAGTGCACCTAACGCCACGCGCTGCCAAGGTCCTGTACGGACTGATTCATCAGCCTGCAACTGTTGACTGATGAGACGGAGGTGACGGAGGTGACAGGGGTTCGGAGACGGGAGCCGCGACTCGACCTCGAGCAGTTTGCAGGAAATACATTCACATCCTTTACTTCAAGTCAAACTGCTATTTGAATTCTGTTGAGTTTTAGTGAAAAGATATATAAACTAAATGATACTGCAGCTAGTTTGCGGATTTTTCTATTTTTTCATGTAAAAAAAAAAACGTTTCTAGACGTATTTAACAGCGTCTGAGCCTCCAGTCTCTGAGTGGGTGTCTCCTACAGCATCAGCGGAGAAGCTAGAAGACACGCTGTCAACATTTACAAGGAGTTCACAAAACGTTAGCTATCTACCTTTAGCAATTCAAGCTGTCCTTCTGGGAGGAGCCACAGTGCTGGTGAGCGTGCTAACGTTAGCACTGATTCCCACTCGACGTTACTCATCGTTCTTGTTATTTCAACACCTGCCGAGTCTTCA
The DNA here is from genome assembly GCF_043641665.1 of Enoplosus armatus. Lineage (NCBI taxonomy): Eukaryota > Metazoa > Chordata > Actinopteri > Centrarchiformes > Enoplosidae > Enoplosus > Enoplosus armatus. The sequence continues at coordinate 2,030,813 of NC_092199.1, read as the reverse complement.
GCCAGGTTTCTATCCAAATGTAAGTGACAAAAAAGCTCACAAGGTCACCTGAAAAGTTTTGTGTACACACAATTCTTACTCAACAGCCATATTAATCTCTTATTGCATGTTAAGTACTGGAACCTCAAACGTGTGCTTAACTGGAGTACTGGAGTGAAGGAACATCAGTGTGGAGTTCGCTCTAATATTCAACCCTGCTGTTGAATTTCTGCCCTCTGTTTCAGAGTCTCAGTATCTCCGTGTCGGCAGATGAATGTGTGTCACTTTCTCTGAATGAATCAAAGGCCACAGTGGACAAAGTCAGAGAGACACAGAGAGTGAACGAGTAGAGGTGGAGTAAGGCGGGTGAGTGAGTAATTACCTGCAGCTGCTGTGCTTAGTTGGGGGGTATAAATCTGTTACCACATCAGAAATTATCCATAAAATTTACAGCTTAGGAAAACCATGTGTGTGGCTCTTTAACACTCCTTAACCTACACAGCCGTCTTTTACACTGAAAGGAGCCGGTGGCCAATCAGAACATTTCACTCCAGCTACAGTACACAGTGACATACGTCGTATAAATTCGTCAACGGAAAAAAAAAAAAAGAGATCACGTTACCGAACGCTAGCGCAAACTCGAATGTGCTCAAAAACAGGTAAATAAACGGGTGGAAAAAGCAAAGCCCTGAGCAGCCAATCAATCACTTTAATGAGTCTGTGTGACTTAAAGGAGTTATGAGGACTGGGCAGAATCTGGTCCCACAAAAAACACAAATATATAAACGCATGAATAAGCCAGAGGTTGTAAAAGAAAGAGCAAGAAGTAACTTTCTCACCAGGACTGGAACCATTCACACATCTGAGATCAATTAATCTGTCTGACCATTCATTTACTTCTCAATGAACTGAAAAGGTCGATGCAGATCTGAGCTGCTGAGCTCACATGAGAGGCTGTCTGTGTGCATGTATGGAGGACCTGATGTAAGGAGGACACTCACGGCGTCTTACCTGATAAGAGATCGTCAAGCTTTGGTCTGTGTCGGTTATCAGATATCTAAAAATAAAAATTACAAACTACCGACAAATAAACACTCATATGTCACATGTAAATTCTATTCTGGCCACTGCACTGTTGTTATTTATCTTATCTTATTTTTTATTTTTATTTTTATTCTTATTCTTATTTTAGCTTTTATATTCTACTTATTTGTTATCAAAACAATAGCACCAATAGCAGATCTGTACGTCTCGCTGCAAGCTGCCAGACTGATGTTTCATCTCTGCCATGGCTGCCTGCGTCTGCACAAGCTAGAAAAGTAGAGCAAAAAATCTATTTATTTATTCATTTATTGGAATCAAATGTTTGGCAACTTTAGGCAAATGCATATGAATGGCTTATGAACAGTTTAGTAGACATATAGGACAGCATCTATATCAGATTGGCATCAGGGTCGGCAGGTCCTCGATGTCGCGGTGTTGGAAATGAAAAAGTGGTATCAGGCCATGTCCATTCAATTCCAGCCCAGGCCCTTTGCTGCATGTCCCCCCCCCCCCCTGCAGCTGTCACTATCCAATAAAGGCGAAAGTACACGAAAACGTAATCTTAAAAAAAGTGGCACCAAATTAGGTCAAATTAACATATTAAATGTAAATATCAATGAAAAAGCTCCTTCGGTGGTCTAATGAATACAATAAACTGAGAAATCAACATGTTAAAATGAGCTATAAACTAAAATGTACGACTGTGTTTACCAGGTCAGCTTTAGGGGGTTTAGTGTAAATGCATGGGAGAGTAGTACATTTCTGGTCGGGCCTGTCCCCAGGATGATCCCAGTGAAAGCATTAAATGGCGTCAGTGGACGGGAGGAGGTAATAAAGCTGTTTATTGTCACAGGTGGGGCAGAGTGTGTGATGCTGTTGAGGTTGTAGGCCCAGCTGGAGGAACCAGCAGTGTCCAGAATGAAGCCCCATCCGGGCCATGCCTGAGGGCCCTCTCCATGACCAAGTGGACATGTTTACATGTGACTACAGTACAGCGCCTCCTTGCTGGAAAAAGTAAAACCTTAACTGTCATTCATTTTAGAAATAACTTAATGTTGGACTTTCCAGCTGCTACAAGAGACTATATCAACTGTAACCCCCCCCCCCCCCCCCCCCCCCGTGAACATAAACTAGTAACTACATTATTAGTTAAGCCCACACAGCTGGAATTAAAGAGTAAAGAGTATTAAAAACAATGAAAATAAACAACAGGCCTGTCACTCCTGGTTGCATCTGAGAATACAGCTGTTGATCATTGTTGGAACGGCTGGTCAACAATTTACGTTTCAGTAATTTCTCAAATATGAGTTGGTTCTAGCTTTTCAAATGTGATAATTTGCTGCTTTTCTCCATTTTTATAGTCAATGTAAATGAGTTATGATTTGGGACACATTTTATAGACTAAACGACTAAACAATTAATTAAAAACAAGACTAAGAATCTACAGCCATGCTAGCAGCACAGGGTGCTTTGAACTTAATGCTAATGCCGGCATGCTAACATGCTCAAAATGACAATGCTAGCATATTAATATGGTATAATGTTTACCGTGTTCACCATCTTAGTATAGCATGTTAGCATGCTAGATGACAATTCATCCTGTTGCATGTCTGCATCAACTCTCCCAACCATCCATTCAAGAGCTGCTGAAACATTTCAGCAACAACCAACAATGTCAACCTGCTGGTGGCGCTGGAAGAAACATCAGGGCATCTCCAAAGTCAGTGGGGTTCATCCTGTGGGGACCACGAATGTCACTGTGACAGTGCCGTCCCTACAGCCACGCCACTAGCATACATGTACAGATGAATTTGTACTGAAAAGAATGTAGGTCAAAGGACTGAGGTCTTAAAACACGTCATGTGACAAACTTTCCGAGATAAAAACACAACAACCTCGTAACACCTGCGGTGACCTCCTGCTGCCGTTCGGCGCAGTAGTGCAGCTTTAAAACAGAAAGGGAAAGGAAGTCATGAAAAAAGGGAACTGCCAAGAACCAGAGGTCAAGAGTGACACAAAGAGGAAGCGACTGTAAAACAGCTCGTCTTTACTGCGGCGTGCTGTACTGCGCTGGCCTGACAGCCGCCCTGCTTTTCCCCACTGTGACCCTCTCTGGTGGTCGCTCGTGGTTTTGCCCCGGGTCGAGCCCCGCCGGCTCTTGCCAGACCACCACACGCTGGCCAGGGACTCAGTGACAGCGCTGCAATGGCCGCAACCGGCTAGTTTCCACTTCTCCTTCTCCTGTTTCCTACAGCTGAGCGTCTCGGTGCTGATCAGACCTATAAATCTACAGTCCTTTCACCAAAGTCTTTATTGCTCTTCCCTTAAGAGACATGTTTTCACACAGGCACAGTTTCTCGACATTTCCTCATCCTCTCTTCAGTCAAATGACTCAACACCCACTTCAGCGGCTCCAGAATAGAAAGATATATTCCCTTTATTTCGGTTTTTAACTTGACTGGGACTCTCAAGTGTCTGGGTTCACAGAGTTTCTTTTGCTTGTTATCCAGCTGCGTAATGCTTTGAGTCCCACAATACCTCTCATCTTACTGTGCTTCTTGTCAGATCCTCTCCTGCCCAATTCTTAATCCTGCTTTTGATGTTGTGCTTCTCATCGTCCAGAGCAAATAACCGTTATCTGTGTCTTCTCCCCGTTCCTTTCATTTGTCTTCACTGTGGCCGTCTGAGAGAAACTAGTCACTTATAAAAGGACATTATTTGTAATTTTACAATCTGATAATGAAGGGCAGTGTGATGGGAATGTGCACACAACGTATTTGTAGTAGACGACCAAAAAAGGTATATGTCCTAAAGGTGCTGACTCGACCAAAAACTGAGTGAAAATCGTGGAAAAACCCAAATGGCTGGAAACACTTACAAGCCATTCTCCTCCACTGTTTCAATCTACAAATAAACTCCAGAGAATTTTCCAAAGCTGATGTGAAAAAAGAAAGAGGAGGAGATTGAGTGGGGGGGGGGGGGGGGGGGAGAAAAGCTGACCTTTAATTTGCCTTTCTCATGCTATGTGCACTTACATCTACATGATGTACAACCTCCCCTGTGATTTCACCAGAGACGGACGAGCATGACACATTCTGCGGACGATGGCACATAACAAAGGGGACAGAAAAAAGAAACCATTCTTAATGTCATCTCCATTAGGAAAACCTTATTTCCAGCCTGTGGCCAGATTGTTGCATAATATTTATATATAGCCCGGGGTGAAGTGGGTTACCCAATGCTGCGTTTTGTTCCCCAGTGAAGAGCTTCTGCGAGCGTTCAGCTTAAAAAGCGTCGGAGAAGCAGTGACGTAGGTCTGTGACAAAGACGCAGCGAGAACACCAAGTACAGCGGAGCAGAAAAACCATGAAGGTAACACCAAAATCACCATTTCAAAGAGTGCAAGTTTCTAATCAATGGCAACTGTCGCCCGCTGATTTACTCAGCTGTAGTTAATTAACATTAAATCACAAAAGAGGACAAAACGTCTTGGCTGTTGCCTCGTTAATACGCCGACTGCATGCTGGTGTCTGCACATTCACGCTCAGCAAAATGCCACTTTGACAAAAGAACGACTTTTTTTGCTGTTTATGAGAGACAAACAGGGTGGGAAGTCTTTTTGTACATAAACTAGCTTGGTGTTAGCTAGCAGGAAGCTCTGCAGTGTAAAGGAGGCTGGAGGAGAGCTGTCAGAATCTCCCAGTTAAACCATCATATCATGGTGTGTTCAGGGTCATCGTAACTTTAAAAGATCCGAATCTGGACCTCCAGGATTCAGAGCTGTGAAGCTCACGTTAAAGAGAAACGAAATCATGTTTTACAGACTACAAATACAGGTTGTTAGTTCAATTTATAGAAAAGAATCGCAGCATTGGCCACAACTGGACATTCTCTAGCTGACAGATTGGTTTCAAGGCTGCGGTGAAAACTCAAACCTCTCCTGAATGTGTTCAGTGACATTTCTATCAGATCTTTGAGCTGCACAGAAGTTTAAAAAAAACAAAAAACAATCATTACAAAAAAGCCCATTCAGCGCTCGGTGGTCCGATGGGACTTTGCCCCCACATGCCGTGGGGTCAGTCATTTCTAAAGTGGTGTTTAATGTACAATGAGAGTGTCCAGGCTCAAACTGTGTGATTTTAGGAGTGAGATAACACTTCCAGCCGCAATGAACTCCAAGCAAGTAACGGAGCTTTTCTTGGTAGGATTTAATTTTTGGCGTTAGTGTTGAGTCGTAAAATTGAAGGACAAACCCTTAAAAAAAAGCATAAAAACTGCCTGAGCGCCTGTTTTCACAGTTTTCGGAGTTGAACACCTCGCAAAAGTAAGTGATTGTCTCACACACATTTGTTGTACAACTATGTGTCTCAAAAAGAAAACGTAGTACATTTGTTTCTGCTTTTCCTTGCTGAGCATCAGTTTAAAACCTGTTTGTGAATGAGCTTCAGGTCTCATTAAGCTTTCCACACAGTACAGTTTTCCTGACTGTAAACTCTTTGGCTGCGTTAAAGACTATTTTTACCTCAGCACAGAGTTTAAAGGAAAACCAAGCCAAGACTTTCTTGATGGAGATTGTGGATGAATTAGGGGCTAAATAAGCAAGCTGTAGTCAAATCATTGAATTTCGACCTCATGCTAAGATCTGAACACTTGCCCTGCAGAATGCTGTCAATCTGATTGGAAACTTTGTAGTTGATGTTCAGACCGAACTCTTGTGGCCCGAGACCGCAAGACAACGCTTGAAGTCGATGATATTTTTAGTGCAGCTGGAATGAGATTGTTTAAACAAAAATATTTCCAAGAGATCCTGAGAGGTTGAATCATTTTGTCCAGCAGAGTCAAAGACATGAAGTTTGGCAGATCAGAAACTGGATGTTAGATCACTGATCGTGTTTTCATGAACTTAAGAAGAAATGGCATAATTGTGCAAGAGCGCGAACAGATCTGTTGCAAAAGAAACACCAAATCAGAACAGAGTCAGCAGCGGAGACACAATACGATGCAGCGGCAGCTCCTGCTTCCAAATGTAGCCCTCTTTGACAATATAGTATGAGCTGAGCAAACACAGGCCTGCTTTTATTGAGGTACCTAAGAGGCTGTTTACACTGCCTGTATAATCGCCAGTAAACAGCACAAATAGACGAAGGAAATTGTTTTTTTGTCGGTAAGTTTCAGACACCTTGATTTTATAGATCCAAACTCGAAGCATGGCACCATAAACGGGGTTTATAAAGCATTTAATCTGTGATTAAAACCAAATAGGTTAATAGAGATTTTAATCTTTTATGGGTCTGTTTGATCAAATTAGTGTCTTAAAGCAATAATAGTCGTATCGTGAGGCTCCGACTGTATATTATTAATGATTACAGTGTTTGAGCCAGGAATGTCTGGACGGGGGTTAAATGGGCCCATTAGTACCTTTCTAGGGGGTTCAAGAGGAACATAAACAATAATAATAGTGTTGAACTGTACACACGATGAGAGCTACAAAATCATATTACAATGAAACAAGAATGGATATTAGACATTCTCTCATCATTTTTAGGTGGAAAATAAGAAGAACTGTTCCTGACTTGTTAACCTTTAACAACCAAATATTTCACAATGAATTTCACTATTCAACTCTCAGGTGTGACCGAGCTGTTACTGTTGGCCGGTACTCGCTGGACGGTAGAACGTTAAGACTGTTCACCAGATAAAAGCCATCAGTTTCACGCCAACTCACAAGTTACAGTTGACGCAGTTGACAAAATCATGAGGAGCCTGCTATCAGCACCGATCGGGTGCCGGGAGGTCACAGGTTGTCCCAATGGTGCACTCTGGCTCGAACTCTGCTTTTATCTCGTTTCATTTCTTCTTTTGTATAAAGACGCAAGACTGAAAATGAGAGAAAATCCCCGCATGCCATTGGGTCAGTCGTTTCTAAAGAAATTAGAGATACACGAAGGAGCTGAAAAGCAGCGAGAGAAGAATAACAAGCGAAGATGGAAACCTGCAAAGTTCGCCAAACGATCCGGTGTGGTCGCGAGCCAGTGTAAAGTAGCTGTTTCCCCCGGTGGTGCTGAGCTAGATTAGCATCACATCACGGCCTCATGAGCCGTGACATAAGAATGCTCGTGAAACTCGCACACACAACACAAAGCAGTTGCTTCTGAATGAAACAAGAGACACAGTGAAATTACTGGAACCTCACGGATCCTCGGCCAGCACACTGAGCCTCAAACTCCCTCCTGACCGATTTATCGCTTCTTTGGTACATGAGTGTGTGTGTGTGTGTGTGTGTGTGATCTCTTATTTAAGAGCATTGAGAAAAACAGCTTTTTGAAATTTCAGCTGTTTCCCATACAGTTGAGTAACAAGTGCTAACCTAAATCTTCTGTCCTGAACACACACGAATACGCACTGATGAACAGATTCCGTGCTGCGTAGTTAAGTGATGAATAATTGGTGCATCTGGCTCCAAGTATAACCAACGACAGAGGATGGGATGCCGCACCAGTGGTGGAAGAACTACTCCAATAAATCTTTATGTAAGTAAAGAAATGGGAAGACGTCGAGTCTCGTGCTCCATATCTTATTTAGGTCAAAGTAGACGAGTAATATCAGTAAAATATTGACTGACGACTGATGACTAGTGTTCGTTCAGTTGGCAACTGGTCTTCTTTTTCCAGAGAAATTCCAACATCTGTGAAAAATCTGGTGTTATCTTGTTATATAAATTACAATTACAAAAATAATATAGATCACAAGCCCTGCATTCAAAACATGTGTCAACCTGCTGGTGCCTGCCAATGCACACCATATTTAGTCATTTTGAGACCACTGTACCACCAGCTTTGGTTCATTTACTGGTTTCAGAAGTCCCTTTTAGAGTAAAAGAAACTTCCCAAAACAGAAGATAAAGACAAAATAAAACCAAAACGCTGTATCTTGGGCCGCCCTGATGGCCTAGGGCAGCAAATAGTGGCCCGTGGGGCCAAATCCAGCCCCCCAACTCAAATATTTGGTCGAAAGCTGGTGTTCATTCATGCAACCGCGAGAAGAGAAGCTTTTTGAACAGCACATAGTCCTGAAATGAAGTCTAATAATCTCACCAGACGAATAACAGGTCAGTAATATAATCTGGCCTGTTTGACCAGAACAGATTCACAGTTTGATTCAACCACAAATGAAGCAGACGCTTTTTATCGTGTGTGGAGAATCACATCTTTAGTCCCGTACACAGAACAGAACAGAACATGCTGCGTACGAGTAAATAATGCTGAAATAAACGGGCACCTGGTTGATCCTAATCGCTGACCCCCGGCTGAGGGTTTACCACGCTGACCACGTAATCACAGATTTCCATCTCTCTCTCTCTCTCGCGCGCCTCAAATCGTGTCTGTCGTGTCCGACTATCTTCTCTACCCGCTGAGAAAAGTCTACAAGCTCCTTCACAAAGGCGTCAGTCAGTTCCCATCTTCGTGCTGAGCGCAGAGAGGGCAGTGCTGCGCTGAAGTGTGGACGGTGTAATGAACATGAAAGGCAGGCCGGTCTACACAAGGTGAACCCAGAGGCAGGATGTACAGTACAGCGTTCCCCGCTCTGTGAAGAGTCATTATCAGGCAGCTGAACTGCAGTGAACCAAACCTCTGCAGCTGCTGAACAGCCGACAAGCTTCCTACTGCAAAGCTGTTTGTTTGCTTGTTCTGCCTTTTAGGAAAAGATACACTCTGTGTCATTTCATGCCAACCACACAAACCCGTTGATGCAGGCATACACACTACATGCATGCAATCGCTCACACGCATGCCCTCACACACACACACACACACACACACACACACACACACACACACGCTGCACAGATGGCCAAGAGATGGACACACGCAAACACAAACATGCTCACGTACACACAGGAAACAAATGTGGGATCGGGACACGGCCGGATTTACCACCAGGGCTTCCTGAGCGGACACCCAGTGGGTCCTGGCACGTCCCCAAAGACAAGAAAGGTCTAAAAATATATTGAGGAAGTGTAGCTGCTGACAGGTGAGGGCACAAGTGGCAGCTCGGCAGCACAGAGACTTTACTTTTATAAGAGCTATGGCCGATTTATTGATGCTGTGTGACCAACAGGCGCGCTGAACATTCATACCTATTATTTTCATTATCAAATAATCGGACAATATACATTTAAATGAATCGATTAATAATAAGTTCCATAGTTCTGTGTTCAGACAGTTCAGTTTGGTGTATTTGTTTGTGCAGACGGCTGCACCTCATTTGAGAAAGACCTTAAAATACGTTGAAACTGAAAATGGTCGCTGCTCTCAGTTCAGCTTCCCTGTCTGTAAGCAAACGTTTTCAAAGCGGCCAGTGTCTGCATTTCACATCCTGAAATCTTTCTGGCCTCTTTAATTTTGTGCCTTGGCTTTGTGTTCGAACGTTTGATCAGAGCTCTGTGCACAACATTGTGTTCATGTATTTTTGTGGATCACTTTTATTGGGAACAAATTATTTCTTTTTCCTGGAAATGAGGTGATTTGTTATGGGTCCACTTTTTGCTGAGACCCCCGTTAACCCACCAACTGTGTGCACATGTAACACTAACGGACACACACACACACACAGATTTCTTCACTTTTAAAAAATGCAGTCAGGTTCATAAACATAAAAACTGGCGTTCTTTCACAGACATACTCTTACACACCCAGAGAAGTGTACTGTGCGGACCCCCCACTGTGCTCCAACTAGAAAAATAAAACCATTGAGTCATTTCATTTGCCTTGCCCTCTTAGTCTGCAGATTTTACCAAGGTGTCAAATAGCTCGCATTACTTGCCAGTGAGCATTTAGTGCTGTCACAGCAAAACACTGGACGGAAGATTCATGACTAAATCTCATCAAACTCTCGAACTTACCTGCTGCTTGAAGCTGAAGCCACACTTGCTCAGAGACTATGGTGATTTCAGGCCGGCAACTTGGTCCAGAGTGAGATCTCTGCAACTACAGCCATGAAATGTGGCAGGTTTTGGTACATTTATGGGCCCCAGAGGTTAAACCTTAATGGCCTCCTCAGTGTACAGGCTCTCAAGTGCTGCTACGTCTGACAAACTGAGTCTGATGTGTCCTAAAATGACCACCATACAGAAGACAAACCCCCTTTCGATTTAGGTAACAGTATGATTCTTATCTGCTTTTTGAGGTTCAGGGTTTTCATCTGGAAGCAGCCTCTTTCTATGAAACCCACCCTGAAACCTTCCTCTAATGAAACCAGGATGCATTTTCAACAACCTCCGTCGCAACAAAGCTGAGCAACATCCCATTTTTATGTGAATGTGTACCCGCCTCCATCTTCTTACCACAGTGTGTACTGAGAAAGCGAGGCCATAGTTAAAGGTGCAGAACCCCCCCCCACACAACGCCGTTCAGTAGCCATTTGCTCCGTCACCTACATACTATTCATACAATAAACATTAACACCACCAGGATGGAAAAGTCACATTGACCTGATAGCAGTCTCCCATTTCCATCGTCCCAGATCTGTTTGTGGGTACATAAGAAGGACAGCCTGTGTTATCACAATATGTCAGACCTGCAAGCCTTTTCTCCAAACCAAGCGCAGGCTGGCGGTCAAAAGACTTCCACGTTTGAAACCTGAGTTAGGCTTTCTGCTCGGGACAATGAATAGAGTTTGGCTGCAAAGCAGTTATTAAGTGAGAGAGGCCGAGATATCCGAGTTAAGCTCTCTAAGGAGTTTCAGGCTGGGAACAATGATCTCAAACAGAGGCACAAAGGAGGGAGAGCGGTCACCAATTTGTAATTTGTTGTTGTGAGTGAAGGTGTGAGGAGGTCAGATTCGTATACACTAAAACATATTTTATATTGTTTTAATGTGTCGTCATGCTCAGATAAAGTGAAGGATATCGTTGGAGTAACTGACTCTTAGAAAACTTAATCTTTAATGAACTTTTCAGTAACTAGCTTATTTTTCTCTCCAGGTACAGAAACTGATACCTAAACTCAGGATAATGACCGATATCAAGTATCAATACCGTACTAATGCTCTGTCAGAAAACTGTTGATGATTGTCTTCACGTTGCTTGTTTTGTCGGACCAACAGTCCAAAACCCAAAGATATTCAGCTGACAAAGAAAAGCAGCACATTCTCACAATTCTAGTTTCTAGATAGTTTTGGTTTTGAGATGGCATTTTATTTCTGGGGGCTCAGAGCACTGAATTACATTTAGAAAGTCTTTCCAGAAACAGTGTCCCTGTTACTCTGGATGATCCAAAGACCTCACTGTGAACAGGTCCACTGAAAGCTTCTTTCTACCAAAGGGACAGTCCCAGTGAAAACCAGTCACACATCGAGTTGCTGTTTAATTTCTCTTTAATGTACGTTTTCAATGTTGTGAGCATCACAAATTAAATTCCCTTTACCTGTATTGCACTGGGGTGGGGGCTTATCAACGTCGTAGTTGAGAAACTGAAGTATTTGGATCAAGAAGCTCATGAGACATATTTAATCAACATTTAGGCACATAGAAGAATTGGATTGTTTGTATAAAAAGCAGTTTACTTCTATACAACTGAATGGTCTATTGCTTAAAATGAAGGTGTCATTTCACAAAGCCCTCATGCACCAAAGCCCAACAAACACCTGCATGTACACACACTCACCCACAACACACACTCACTCATGCATATTCACATCAACCTGCACAGACACACATTCAGAAATACAAACATTCACCTGTCTGCGTGATACCATGTGATGCTGAAGGGAGGTGTTAATCTTTAGTTTTTGCAGTGACGGCTGGGCTGGCTCATTCCAGCAGGTGACCGCCGTGCTACTGTTCAGCCCCTCGGAGAGCTTTCCAGCTCAGGTGCAGACATTCCTGCAACTGCTTCAGCGTTTATTTTTACCAAAAGGTAAGAACTGATCTGTGAAATCTGTTGTTTCTGTCTGTTACACTTGATCAGAAGTCTCAATGTCAGACTGTTGAAGTCAATGTCAAATCTGGAGATGACCTTAAAAGGGATATAAATCTGAAAAGTACATGTTTATGTATTTACTGAATTTATGAATTCACGTTTCGTCGTTTTAATTGCATGTTCTTAAAAAGACATAAGTTATTATTAATAATAAACTTTGTTGGCCACTTCACCAAATATATTCCTTTATAAGACTAGAAGTCGTTGGTTGTTTGAAGATGTCACACTGAGCTGAAAAAAATCTGAGTACAGCAGACAGCAGGACAATCTGTAATCTGAGCTGCAGTATTAGGAGCAGTAATACAACGCCTGACTGGTTAAAAAACAAAACACGATGTAGTCAAGGTGATAAGAAATGTTCGTGATCATGTTTCACAAAGAAATCTGACCAAACGATCAGTCATGAGAAAGAAACGGGTTAATATTCCACATAGTAACGACAAACGTTAGATTTGAGATGCAATAACGTGAATATACTCGATATCATTTGATAAAAAAGACGAGGAGTGTTGTGAATGTGTGAGGCGGCATCACTGCTGTCACAACAAGACGCACTCTGTTTCATAAATATGATTCATGCAAGACACGTAACTCTGAAGGTCATGTTGGTCTTCAGGAGAAATCATACAGCAGCAGTCACACAGGGAAATCAAAAACTGACTGCTGACACAAACAGCCATAGTTCAACAAGTGACTCATTTAAATTCAGAGGCACAGGTCGATCCAACATAAGCCCCGAATCCACAGTACAAATCTACAACTTCCAGGTTAAATCCTGCGTCTCTTTTCAAATGCTTCCTCTTTAAAAGCAACGTTAAACTATTTCTGATGAAGCAAAACAAAACCAAACACGTGCTCTGGTCCACTTGGCACTTGGAAGCTTGGATAAACCATTAACCTTATAAAAAAAAATAAAGCAAATATGACACAACCCCTGACTTGATCATGTAAAAACGTCTCATGAAGTCTCAGCGCTCTGGCCTTTAAACAGCATTTTAAACAAACGTCTGGACTTTAGGAGAACTTCCAGCGCAGATCAATGTCAACAGATTTGACACTTGTAGAAAAATTCCAGGACCAAGTGGAGCGATCTGACCGCCGCTGCCAAACGGTTCGTTTGACAAGCCAGTGAGAAGCTAAGTGACTTGTTAAGATGGAAATATTTTGCAGCGTTCAGGTTTTGAAGGTCATTAGAGGTGGCAGAAAGCCCCGGGGCAGAGCTAGGACTAGCCACCCGTGCACACGGTTCTGTTCCAGTGAACCACAGATGGGTGGCACAATGTCATTTGCAGTAAGTGAGCATGTAATGGAGTTGTAAGTGCCCCGAGCAGGAGAGGAAACAAGCCAATTGCCTAAGTTGTTTCCAGAGTTCATCCCTCGATTCCTATTGTCAGCAGAGGATGACGGCCCTTTAGTCTAACTTTAGAATACAAAAGGACGCTGTTAGAAAATGTGATTGTGAAAAACAAAGACTCAAACCTCAAAAATATAAAGTATCACGGCTTTGTTCATGGAGAGTGCAGTGGAAACTTTATGCCAGAGGTCAGGATGTGTTTTGGTTGTAAGAGGTTGTTCTGTGTGAAGTCTTGTTTTGTACACAGAGCTGCTTGTTTCAGGTCGTGAGTGAATGTGGAGAAAACAGCTCAACCTAGTGGGTCAACACGACACAGGGAACAATCAGGGCCGTCTGAAACGCACTGCTCACTGGGAAAAACACAACATACAGCTTTTTAACGCTCGAGATGTTTTGCATTCAGTACGATTATTGTCCATCATTTCCCTGACAAATAAAAGAACCCCCTATATTACAGTAGTACATTAAGCAGACTGCAAGTGGTGGAAATTCCTCCTTGGTATCTTGAACCATTTAAAAAACATTCAGTGTTGATTAAAAAGTATTTTCATGGTCCGATACTCCAGATGCTATTATGGTCCGAATCACTCCGACAACAGTTACATCACGTTAAGAAATGTAGAATTAATAGTTGATTAATTGTGTCTTTTCAGGTTGACTTCATTAGCTGACCACATGAAAGAAGATGGGAGTATCCTAATTTAACTTTTCTGCCAGTGTTGAGACCCTCAGACTTAATTTATTCGTTTATTTCAGTGTCTTTGTTTGAGTTTGTTTAAGTCTACGTGGACTTTTAATACTTTAGAATTCAAAATGAACATTTTCAAGGGAATGAAAAAAACATGACAAGCTAATCCTTGCCTCATACATGCCTGATCCATCTTCATCATGCCTCGTTAGTCCCGACTCTACTGTGCAGGAAGATAAACTTACAGCCCTTAGCACAGCACAGCTACTGCATGAACAGTAGCTCCATCATTGACTTGTGAAATATGATTTACTTTATTCATATTTACACTCAATTTTAGTACAGCGAAAGTAAAATATATCTACATTTTATGTATTAGGCCTATAAGCAATTAGTAAAAAGGAGGGCTGCAACTAAATAATACAATAAACCAATTCATCGTTTAGTTTATAAAATGTCGTAATATTGTGGTAAATGCTCGACACAATTCCAGAAGGCCGAGGTGACATCTTTAAATAGTTTACTTTGTCCGACCAACGGTCCAAATCCCAAAGATATTAAGTTTACGACGACGTGCTTTGACAAAGAAGAGAAGCAAATCTTCTGGGTAATGTTGGTATTTATGCTTAAACAAAACTAAGAGTTGGCAGCCATGTTTAGTGGCTCTGTGAGGCTGTACTTAGCCACAGTGGTGTTTTGAAGCAAATGCTAACGCTAGCATGCTCAAAATGACAATGCTACCAGTCTGATGTATAGAAAATAATGTCTATTATGTTCACCGTCTTAGTTTAGCATGTTAGCATGCTAACATTCGCTAATTAGCACTAAACACAGCTGAGGCTGATGGGAATGTGGTTCGTTTTGCAGGTATTTGGTCACAAACCAAAGCACTGAACAAACTGATGATGGCGCTAGAGGAAAGGTTACGGGATCACCAAAGTTCTTATAATTCATCCATCCAAGAGTAGTTAAGATGTTTCACTCAAAACGACAAACGTCAACCTCGTGTCGTCGGGGTTCCTCTTCTGAGGACCATGAATGTGTGTTTAAAATGTTATGGCAGTCCATCGAGTAGAGGACGAGATATTTCCGTCTGGACCAAAGTGGTGCACCAACCAGCCAACCAGCCAACCAACCCACCTGGCATCGCTATCCCGAGAGCCAAAAATGAATTCAACGACTGATAACAAAAATCTTTTTCTGTCGATCGACTGACCACCAAATAGATAAATAATGAGACTGAAATTTACACAAACATTCACAGCTGTAAAAGCAGAGAAAAGCAGCAATAAGTTGAATCACAACTCTTTGACACACCTGTAGGTGCTCCTGAGGAAAAGTGATGATGAGGTTTGATTCGAGACCGATAACCCATGAGTGCAACAGTCACGAAGCGTCTCTCGGTTTTCCAGTAGGACGCTGCGTTTTTCTCCTCTCGTCCATATCAGGGTATTTAGGAAGGGATTATGGGAAGCTAATAAGACGTTATTTCTATGACCTCATGGAGTGAGCTCCATAGTCTGGCAGTGGGGACGCTCTCTGTAGCCAGGAGAAAGTGGAGTCTGTGACTGGAGCCCAGTTCACTCAGTTAGATAGCGGTGATTCAAACCCCATTTGTTTTGGGCGTAGAGGATGCTCTCAGTGGTTTGGCTGTGATTGATCCTTCCTCTGCCCGTGATCGCACCATGACACTATTCCAGTTTCCACATTCATTTTTCCCCCTGCTAACTTAGACCAGTTCAGTCCTGTGGCGCTTCCTTTATTGGCCCTCTGACAGGTCTTTGACCTCCACCCAGAAGAAGAAAAAAAAGAGGTCTTGGGCCATTGCTTTGGACAACAGTAAAACTTTGCATGGAAAAATGATTGTATGTTTACAGAGAGTTCAACGTTACTGGGGCAAAAGACATCCGACTGGCACCAAAACCGAGCACTCATCACTAAACAGATTGTTTAAGTAGAATTAAAGTGCGAAATGTCTTCTGTACCTGCACCATTTGATGCATTTGCAGAATTTTAACTGTTTTAATCAGCTAATGATTAAGTCCTACACTGAAATGCATTAAATGGAGAGAGGAGATATTTCTGAAAACTGACGTGGAGTAAAGGTATGAGCTGCACCTTAAGCGTCCTTGGTTTATACAAGAAGAAAGAAATCAGTGACATAAAGCAGCCCAACAGGTTTTGTTCGTTATGATTAAATGTACTGACACAGTACAAAGAGGCAGGAAAAAGACAATCATACATGGTAATCAAAGCGTAGACGAAAAAACTAAACGGACAAAATGTGAAAGAAAACATGTGAATGAAATCATAAGTATAACCCATAACAGAAAAAAACAAACAAAAAATAAAAACCAGCGACACAATATACTCTTATTTTCCCTGGTCAGGGATTATTTTTCGTCCCGTCTTACTTTTCAACAACAAAGTGCTGCTCATTATGTATTTATATTCGATGCTACAGGAAGGAGAGCAAGAGGTTGGAGATTTCCAGTGATCTGCCAATGTTTTTGATACATGGAAGACTCTGCTGTTAATCGTTTCCTCCAATAATAGTGGCTGGAAAAAAAAAAGTCGGAAAATGGGCAAGACTGCTTTAGGTGAATGGCTGTTTTTTGTATCAGAGCAACAGGGAAAGCCCTTTGGGAGTATTCTGAGTGATCTACGCAGAAGCTGCAGCATCAAAACATCCCGCAATAAAACATATATTTGTTTGCTGTATTTATATTTTCTCATATATCAAGATGTGTCTAAATTCTACTGCTTGTTTTAGTCACACATTTCCTTTTCCAACTGTGGAAACACATGCACTCAATTGTTTATTGGCAGTAGACTCAATGAAATAGAGCTGTAACTCGCATGCTGGCTGTAGTCCATACATGTTCTACTCTGTGACTTAATCTGTGTCTTTACATATCTGTAATGCTTTAAGAGGGATATGGGACGAAAATAAAATGAAACGGGTATTTCTACAATACTCCTTTTAATCGGTACAGAAGGTCACACACGGCCACGACAAAATCGGGATAACTGTGTCAGATTTGTGCATTTGTGTTGCAAATGTGGACGCCTACATCCTCATGTGGGTCACAGATCAGACAGACTGCTCTGCGAATGAGACCAAACAGCTACTGAAAGCTGTCTGTTCCTGCTGTCATGACCTGCATTACTCCAATGACCTTCTCTCAGTGTTTTGGGTCAGTTGAACTACAAAACAACTACAAAAGCTCTTAGTCCAAACTGACACGTTAGAGGGCTGCAGATTTGGGACTCTGATCAGGGATTGATTTACACCTGGGTTGAAAGGTAAATGCAGGATAGATATCGACTCAGAAATCAGAGACCTAAGATTGGAAACCATGTCTGGCCAGTGGTAATATCAAAAAAGACCTTTAGCAGACAGCCATGCTGTCTACGAACACATGAAATCCTGCACAGTGGCTTCAACGTAAAGGCTCAAAGTCAATGTGTTGATAACGCCCGATATTTACTAAGTCACGCTGATGAATACAGTTGCCTAACGTTCTTTGCCATCTTCCCTACAGACTCTGGAAGATGCATAATCAATATACATCGGTGAGCCCCACCGATGATCTCAATGTGAAGACGGAGAATGGACCTCAACCAAAGAAATACCGCTACGTACGCAAAGAAGGCAGCTGTAACGTCGTGTTCCGCCATGTTCCCGAGGAGTGGCTGCTGTTTGTGACCGACATCTTCACCACCTTGGTGGAGATCAGATGGAGGGTGATGTTCCTGATCTTTGCCCTGTCTTACATCCTGTCCTGGCTCTTCTTCGGCATCCTCTACTGGGTCATCGCTCTCGCTCATGGAGACGTCAAAGAACACACAAATGACCCCTGTGTGTACGAGGTGCGCAGCTTCACAGCTGCCTTCCTCTTCTCCCTTGAGACCCAGACCACCATCGGCTACGGTTTCAGAGGAATGTCAGAGAACTGCATGATTGCCATTATCATCGTCACTGTACAAGATGTCATCAGCTGCTTCATCGACACGTTTGTCATCGGAATTGTTGTCGCCAAAATGGCCTCAGCCAGAAAGAGGGCGCAGACGGTGGGCTTCAGCAACTGCGCCGTCATCAATCTTCGGGATGGTTTCTTGTGTCTTTCCTGGAGAGTCGGGGACTTCCGCAGGCACCACCTGGTGGAGGGGACGGCTCGCGCTCAGATTGTCCGCTCCACGGTGCATGCCACAGGGAAAATGGACGTGACCTACGAAGATCTGGTCATTCAGCAGAGGGACGTCATCCTGGTCACACCTACCACCATCTTCCACAGGATCGAACCCGGCAGCCCTCTGTACAAGATGAGTTTGGTAGATCTGCGGAAAGCAGACTTTGAGCTGGTGACGTCTTTTACCTACACGGACGACTCCACGGGCATGCTGCACCAGACCCGAACCTCGTACACGCCAGCTGAAATCCTTTGGGGTCAGCTGTTCCAGGAGATGATCAGGGTCAGCAGGAGGCACTACCGAGTGGATTACATCTTGTTCAATCACACCGCTAAGGTGCTCGTGCCCGAGGTCAGTGCTGAGGAGTACGAACACAAGAAGCAGCTGCGGCCCTCGCCACGTCATTCGCCGCGCCATTCACCTAGATCTTCGCCGCGGCCCTCTCCGAGGTCACAGCGGCATCATCATCACGAAAAACTTCTGAAACCCCCAACGGTAACTGTGGAACTTGTGAATGACAGTCGCCCTGAACCAACTGTTTCGACATCTCAAGCAGACAGTCAGCATCAAGACACTTTGACTCTGCCGAACGACCTCACAAGTCAAGAAATATAGAAGCGGAGCCACGATGTTTCAGGTTCTAATTGTCCATTTCTTCAAAGAAACCACTGCTAAAGAGGAATATTGAGGATGTTACTGAATCTCATTCACTGTGAGAATGTTGAAAGTTCTGGCGTTTGTCTTTTTTAGCATGTGATTTGTTTAAAGTGATGCTCCAGCAACAAACATATGATAAAACATGAACACAAAACACGACATAACATAACAAAACATAACATAAAACACGGTAAAAACATGAGCGTTACGAATGTGCTGAGCATACGAGTGGACAGAGGAGACGTGTAATTACGCTGCAGGAGTGGTTTGAGAAGTTTATATGGACATTTTTACACTTTTGTCCTTTTGGAAGTTGTTGGAATTTACTGTAAATGACATGGATGACACCTGTTAAGTCTACAGGTAGCCAGGACTTGATACACACAATATAAATACTTGGTGGGATGTCACTTTAAACATTTAAAGGCAACATAGAAAGAATATAAAACCTGTAACGTACAGAGGCTTGTTATTTTGTAGTCTTTATAGGGTTGTTGTAATATTCAGATTAAGGTTATTGAAGAAAACAATGGAAGACTAGATGCATATTTAAAAGAATATATTGTTTTTATACTTCACATGGACCTTGTGGTGAGATTGTTTTGTCAACGGCTGTTGCCAAGGTCATGGATGAACCTTCGGTCTCAACCTTTAAGCCAACATGGATGAACATCGTGTGATACAATCGGAAGCAGAACGGCGGCTGAAGGGACCTTGTGGTGAGATTGTTTTGTCAAGCGTTTTTATATTCTTGTAAAAGTGTAAAAAGAAATGATGTGAAAAGAAAATACAATTAGACCGTTTAAAGTTTAAAGTCGAGACACTGCTGAGAGTAAACAGAAGTCATAGGGGCGACTACAGGAATGTCCCTTATGACGAGTGAAGTCATCAGAGTTTGTATGAAACACATGTAAAATGTTATGTTTTCTTGTTTGTGGTGGTGGAATCCCATTTGTCCAGTGATTACCAGGAAGTCAAACTGTTCAAACCAGTTCATCAAACCTTCTCTTACTGTCTTAGAGTTTTGTAGAGTCTCTGAATATTTTACGAATGACGAATATGAGGATCTGTTGTATCGGATGTGTTTCTAATTTTGTTGATAAGCAGATTTTATAAAAATATTAAAAACAATTTCAATAAAGTGATGTTTAAATGTCTGGCTTGCGTCCTCACTTCCTGTAATAATCACGTATCTGTGCGAGATGCATCACGGTTCTCGTCGCAGAACAAAAGCTCTGATGGAGAACGTCACGTTTGATGTCGAGTAAACAGACAGACTAAAGTAACCAGACGCCGCTTCGTAATGCGGCGCTTTCATTCGCATCACTGTGTAATCCTATTGAAGACGTATTCTTTTTATCATCTGTCCAGAACAGATCAATCCAGAGCTCATGATGTTATTCAGGCCCGAGATCATGACAGTGTTCATTTACTGTGATGCCCTTATTTCTGTCTGTCCATGCAGCATCTCGGTGGCTTCTGGGTCAGCACACAGACCTCATGATAGTCGCGTCAAACTGACCCGTAAGCAACCGCGACCTTGTGTGACCTTCCCCTTGCAGCTCTTCATCTCTTCTTGTACCTTTGCTAAATGATTCAGAACTGATCTGCTGACAAAACAGCTCCAAACATATCCAGATTTTGTCGTGTAGAACATTTTTTATAAGATGAGACTTGATGAAAGTCACGTTGCAGCGGCACAGAGAAATAAGAAAACAGATAAAGGGCTATTTAGATGCAATAAAGAAAAATAATACAAAGAAATTAGAGAGTTGAAATTACAGCAGCATCACTACCTCTGTGACAAATGCATTGCTTTTCCTATACAGTAGCTGCTTCAAAATAAAAGCCTGAAAATGTTTGGTTTGCATCGACAGCAGCTTAACGCAGCTCAAATACAGCTCCGGTACGGCTGCAGGAAGAGATGCGTTGACAGTGATAAGGTTGATACCTCAGAGCTGACCACAGCAGGATGTTTAAAGACACTGCTTCCTCGCTAGTCACCAGCATAGCCACGCACGAGTTGAGCCGTCAGTTTGGGCTTAGTTTTAGGAGGAGCGCTTCAGGTTCGCTGCAGTCGGCCCTGGTTTCATAAAAATAAATTCATAATATTCAATCTATATTTAATCCCATTTAATTTTAGATCGGGAAAAAGACCAACTGCCGGCCTCATTTAATAATTGATGAGATGTTGGAGATTTTGGGGTTGAGGAGCCAATCCTCCGAGACATCCGTGGAGAAGCAGCTGGATCTGCGTGTCCGGTGTTATTCACCTGAGCGGACGATTAATGACGAATTAATGATGAATCTGATACGTCTGTGTTGATTTATTTAAAACATGTCTTTTTTTCTGTTTTTCAGATATCTGGACAATGAAGAGCAGCTCTTAAGCCAGTTCCTCGACCTGGTGAATGTCGCTGGGACCCCAAGCGGCCAAAGAGGATGATGCCGTCTATATATACGAAATCTCAAGACCCGGTCCACAAAATATCCTGCAGCAGCCGGAAAATCCTGCACTGCAAGAATGGCCGTCCTGCAAGCAGCATTTTCTGACTCAAGCATTGCAGGTAAAATGTGAAAGTCACGATAAATAGGGGCGTTCTGCAGAAAGATGATTAACGTTGTCCCACTGTCTGACTTTAATGTGTTTAAGCTCACCATAATGGGGAGACTGGCCTCCCAGTATGATGAATGGGGACAGCTCTACATCTCCAGTGCCAACTGTGAGAGAGACTTCTCAACTATAAACAAGGTCAGACATTTAATAGGTAATATCTGAAACAAACAGTGCCCTCTGTAAGCAGTGGGTCAAAGGGACATTATGTATAAATAAATAAATAGATGTCAATAAATATGCCCCCCCCCCTCGCAGCTGAACAAAAGTCCTAGAGGACACACTGAGTCATTTGTGCTAAAATGTACAAAGATATCTCTTATGTAAATGCAGATATCTTTACTGTTATTCACACATCTCATTGCTGCAGTGACATAAGTTGCATGGAAAGTTCAGATCCAGTGTCATCCTCCTCTTCCTCAGTGTTGTGCTGCTGTCTGCTGTCTGCTGCAGAGCTGCGTGTGTGGGAGGCAATCACTGCTTAATTCCAGTCTCCAGCTCTCCACCTTGTGGTCCACACGCAGCACTGGCCGCTGCATGCATCGCTCTCTTTATTGCTGGAAATTGGGCATGGAAAGCAAACACACACAACGCGCACAGTTCACTGACACAGGTGGTTTGGGCTAAATATACGTGCTGCTATAAATAACCACAACTAAAAATAAGACTTACAGGGGAAAACCAGCAGTTCAAAAGCCTTTGTGAAAAACATGTAGCTGTGGGTTAATGTTTATCATGAATTAGTGAGCAGGAAGAATGATTTAGTCAATGGCTTAAAGACAACACGGCTACAGCCAGTCCTAAAATTACAGGGCAACAGATGCATAGTCTAAACATCCGAAGCAACTTGATAGCTCAGTGGAGAAAGACAGTCATATCATAATACAGGCATGTAGGCCTTTATTGAGTGAGTCATTCTGAGTCACATTTTCCATACCCACATTGAAAAAAAAATCACAAAAATGAGAGTGATGGGCAGTTGAGTTCACGCTGTGAGCAGCAGGTGGGAACAAGCACAGACTCACTTGTTTTATTTAGGATTTGAATGTTTCTGCAGAGAAAAGATTAATTACTGACATGGATCTCTGGAAAAAATGGATTTATTTATTGTTTTTTTTTTACTTTTTATTAAATTGTGTCCCACCCGTGTTAAAAGTTGTAGCTTAACTGTTTTCTTATTGTAAAACTTTCTGTTATTTTGAACTTTTTGGCAGAGCTGAGCCACCTAAAGATGTACAACATGTAACCTGTAGTTCATTATACATCTGTGAAGCACTACTGATATTAACCTGACTGAAGTCCTGCAGGAAGAAGCAGACAAACTTTTCTGATGCTTATTTCTGTTCAGGTTTCAGCCTTGAACTCCTTGACCCCCCCCCCCCGTCTTTTTTTAACCCCTGATGAGACTGAACGTGTCATCGGTCAATTAGCGTCGAGTAGCTCTCCATTACTTCCATGTTGTGGTCTGTACACATAAGTCGTATTGATCAAACACAAAGTGACACAAAGCGGAGTATAATTGCGCCTGTTTCACAGTGCGCGCTCCCCTCCTCTCCCCATTGGCCGGGAGCTGAGCGGGGGGGGGCGGGCCGTCCCGGCGCATGCTGTTTAAAACGCTTTGGGGGAACTCATCGCGAGGCACATTATCGAGACCGGTCCTCCGGAGATGTGGGGGGAGTTTCACACTTCATCTTTTCGGCCAAATAACTAATAACAAGCGCGGAAACGACGCCGAGGATAGCGGAGCCAAAGCCGTCTGGATTATATTCCCACACTGAGTCCCACCGCCCCCCAGATGAGCAACAGGTAGAGGAAGCATGAGTTCCAGCTATGGCTTTTAGAAAACTAGTCCTCTTCTGCTTTAACGTGAGGCGCTTCACGCGCTTCACGCGCTTCACGCACGTCAGAACTGTTGTCTTGTGGCGGACAGCCGCTCATGTTCACTCGTGATGCTTTACTTCATTCTCCATGACGCGCCGACTTCCTGGCTTTTACGCACGACTTCTGCGACCACAACTGTCCTAAAACCCGCCAAAGGTTTCACTTTATGCGGCCCCGGTTCGCCTCGCTTCTTATCTAAGGACTTCGAGACATGTCCTGAAGTCCGGTGGCCCGCAACGAAGCGTGCCTGCGAGTCTCGGTCCGAGGGGTGTGTGTGTGGATGATTGCATCAGAAGTCAGCTCCTTTTTCCCCCCGCACCTGTTAACATTTGTCGCTGGCATTTGGTGCATTCTGAGAGCAGCCCCGCGTGTCTCCCTGCAGTCAGACACTGTTCAATAATACCGCTTAAAAACAAGACTAAGTAAGACTAATAACTATCACAGTATTATTATTAGTGGTATTTATTAGGGAGCTATCCACCACTCTTTTAGCTCTTCTCTCAGAGGACTGAAACTGAAATATAACATAATAATTATACATGGAATACTGAAAGTAAACATATGGCTGCATATAATCAATCTTAAAAGGAAGAAAACCTGCTGCGTTATTTATTGCAGCTATTTATGTTTCCTTATCGGCCATCATCTGAGAAAATGGCTTAGCAATACAGCAGCCTGCGTGCACGTGCATTAGATGCGACTTGCTTGTAGAGTTGTTTTGGAACTTAATACAAATATGCAACTTTATGTAAAAGCCGACAAATTGCATCAGCCAGTTTCACTTTCTGCAGTAAACTCAGGATGAGTCAGTGACTTGCAGCTGTGGTCATATCTGTATGTGATGCTGAGTGGCCCTGCAGGCCGGAATAACTTCAACAGTCTTCACTACAAGCTTCTCCTCGTGCCGCAGAGAGAAATCCATCCAAACAAAAAATAAAAAAAAGAGAACACGGTGAGACTGCAGCAGGTCGATTTAGACTTTGTTGCTAGGACAGCCAAAACTAATGAGTAGTGTTTTAGTTGTGCCAGGAGAATCCTCTCAGGACAGCCATTATTGCAGCAGAGAGAAGGAATCCCAGAGGGCTCTGAGAGAGTCAACAAGCTGTGCATCTCTTCTGCACAGCCAAAGACAAAGCTCACACTTTCCTTAAAGCTTCTTTCAAATAACAGACAGCCTCACGAAACCTTTGAGGATGACGTGATGTCAGTTATAAACTGTTGTAGCAGATCGCTGATCAACTGCCTAAACTAAACTAAAAGTGCTACCTATGTTTGTAGATTGTGAGTGCTGATGACAACAGTTAGGTTGCACATGCAAACTATCTTCCATCTTCATTTTGAGAAGGCATTGCATATGAAAATGTGCATTAATAATGCACCACTGAGCAACAACGCAGCAAGTAATGTGAAACAGTCGTCGTTTTGGTTCAATTTATAACTTCTTATTACATTTTCAGTTTTTTGCAGTCCATTATTCAAAAGATGACAGTAAGAAAAATGATCTGCATAACGAAGCTTTCTCAGTTAAAGTTTTTAACTTGATCCATCAGCAGCGCAAAACCGTCAGTTCATGGGATCCTGTAGAAATGCTGTAACCCACAATCCAGCAAGAAGTCAGTGCAGAGCAGCCAAGAAAAACAAGTCCACTTTGTAAATGACCAATAACGGGACCTGAGTGCAATTACAGGGTGGCCTCTCTCAGTGAAAGTTGAAATGTTAGTCAGGGTTAAATATCTCTGTTGTTTGTCATAACTGGATGAAATATTGTTGGCACAGCCAGACGAGCTTTGCTGACACTGGGTATAAAGTTTTTGATGGTTTTTCTCAGGCTGCACGCACGTCTGACTTGATCGAGTTATCAGTTCTGACATTATTATTATTTTTTTAATATTACTATTAGATGCCCTGAACATGATTTTACAGAAATGTATCTGATGTATCTGGAACTGGTTTGACTGACAGATATCTTCTGTCTCTGCTTTCTCGTAGCAGATGAACTTGATGAGGTCCAGTCAGCTGATGAAAGAGGAGTGACCACTTCATCCTCCTCTTGTTGCACTCCATCTAGGGACCTGTGAGGCTGAAGAGTCCCTTCAGCCCGCCTCATTCTGCCACCATTTCCTCTCCGAGTTGGTCCCCCAAAAGTGTTTCAAAACTGTTTCTCCAACGCTTTTTCCAGAAACTCAGACTGTTTTCCAAAGCAGAAGCAGCACAGCCCTCCCAGACTGAGGTGATGGGAAGCGTGCGAGCCAGCCGCTACAGCATTGTGTCATCAGAGGAGGACGGCATGAAGCTTGCCACTATGGCAGTACCCAACGGCTACGGGAACGGCAAGGGCAAGGTGCACACGAGGCACCAGCCGCAAAGCAGATTTGTAAAGAAAGACGGTCACTGCAACGTGCAGTTCATCAACGTGAGCGAGAAAGGTCAGCGGTACTTGGCTGACATCTTCACTACGTGTGTGGACATCCGCTGGAGGTGGATGTTCATCATCTTCTGCCTCGCCTTTCTCCTCTCGTGGCTGTTCTTCGGTTGCGTCTTCTGGCTGGTGGCCATCTTCCACGGGGACTTAGAGAATGACGCCCAGAAATGCGTCTCCAACGTGAGCAGCTTCACCGCTGCCTTCCTGTTCTCCATTGAGACTCAAACTACGATTGGCTACGGCTACAGATATGTGACGGACGAGTGCCCTGTCGCTGTCTTCATGGTGGTTTTCCAAAGCATCGTGGGCTGCATTATTGATGCCTTCATCATTGGCGCTGTCATGGCAAAGATGGCAAAGCCCAAGAAGAGGAATGAAACTTTGGTTTTCAGCCATAACGCCACAGTGGCAATGAGGGACAACAAGCTCTGCCTGATGTGGCGTGTGGGCAACTTAAGGAAGAGCCACCTAGTTGAGGCGCATGTGAGGGCGCAACTTCTGAAATCCCGGACAACAGCAGAGGGGGAGTACATCCCCCTCGACCAGATGGACATAGATGTGGGCTTCGACAGCGGAGTCGACCGCATCTTCCTGGTCTCCCCAATCACCATCGTCCACGAGATCGACGAGGACAGCCCCTTCTACGACATGAGCAAACAGGACCTGGAGAACTCAGAGTTTGAGATCGTGGTCATCCTAGAGGGCATGGTCGAGGCGACTGCCATGACCACGCAATGCCGCAGCTCCTACGTCGCCAGTGAGATCCTCTGGGGCCACCGGTTTGAACCAGTTCTCTTCGAGGAGAAGAACTACTACAAGGTGGACTATTCCCGCTTCCATAAGACATACGAGGTGCCGAGCACCCCTCTGTGCAGCGCCAGAGACCTTGCAGAGAAAAAGTACATTCTCTCAAACTCCAACTCCTTCTGCTACGAAAACGAGATGGCGCTGGAGAACAAAGAGGACACAGACGAGGGGAACGGGGGGAGCGTTGGTCCCGACGGCACCCAGACTGACAACATCTCAGAGACTGAACACAGCCAGGCGACGGTGCCGCTAGAGCCCCGGCCTCTGAGACGAGAATCAGAAATTTGACTGTTCAGACCTCAGACCTCAAGTGAGAGATTTTCTAAAATCACCTCTCTGCTCCAAAAGGCACAATGAGCCGAGCTGGGCCTTGGGTGTAGAGGACAAGCCGAACGGTACTGCTGTGGGAAGCGGCAAGGTCTAGGACTTTGTATGTAAGAGTCTGCTTGAACTTTGACTACATACAGTATGACAAAACACAGCACTATGAACCATGGTCATATTGCAGGAAGAATTCTCCATGAAGTCCCCATGAATGTGTGCTCAGTGTCCGCTGACTGCAAGGTGATGGAGAGGAAGGAGGTTGTTGAGAGGACTTGAAAATTGCAGGCATGTCTCAGTTTCTCTGTCCGGCATGAACAAGACACTTTGAGAAAGGTGGTTTTTGTAGTTAGGAGATGTTCTGCTGCTAGAAAATAGTGGAAGTTAAACTTTGTGCTTTCTGGTAGAACCAAAGAGTACACGAAAGGTAGATGTCTGGAACAAAGAAGGTACAAGTTGCGCATTTGTTCATGAGCTGGTCTCATAGCAGACATCACAGAAGTCTAAAGAAACTGCACCAAAAGCTTTTTATGCAACAAAAGTTCAAACGACTTGTAGAAACCTTTTCTGACTTGACAGCACTGATTTTCTGATCTTCTGCTTTAACCTTTGCAGTTATTGATCTGAGAGATTGTTCATTGCTGGTCAGACTGATAGAAACATGCCTGCTCACGTCAAGAGGTAGAGCAGGGTAGTATTAACGGCATCAAACTGACAGAAAAACATTAATTTAAACAGAGACCGGGGTAATATGAGAATCTGAATGTTCTTAAAAGTGCTGCTATGATGTTGCTTCTTTTTTTTTTTTCTTTTCTTTTTTTTTTATGGTTGATAAAAAATGCCAAAGAGTATTATTATCATAGTTATGTGTTTCTTAAAAACAACACCTGGTTAGATTTGGTACAGAGAAGTAGAACGTTTAGGATGTTTTAATAAGGTTTGTTTTTCAAGAACGTGTGTACAGTTTATCATCTTGTTTTTACATTGATCATCTTTATCTTGAGCCACTTCATCAAGCCTTAATCTGGCGAGTCTAAAAGGGGGAAAGTGAACATGTATAAAGCCACTAAAGTGGCAAAGGCTTTACTGTAGAGGACAGAAAACAAGAATCACAAGGTCTGTCGTGTTTGCTGAACTAAAACAATAATTCAGTTAGTGGCCCTCTGGTGTTCGGGGGATTTTTAGGTGTCAACTTGAAGCAAAAAGTAGATTTATACAGCCAAACTTACTTTAAAAGTTATAAAATATTAGGTGGTATGTGCTGAAAGAACTAGATCTCCTTTCTAATGTCTCAATCGGATACAGTGTTATGATTGGAGACTGAAAAAGTTGTGCTGCAAGACGTTTTCTTGCAAAAATATCAAATCTCCAAGTAAAACATTCTCAATTCCACTTTCCCTTTTTGCTGAATGCGGACTTCAGATCGGCCTACTTCACTATCAACACTACTTGAGCTTTCATTCTCCGTTTTAATGCTTTTGTTTTACCAGAGAATGTAAGATTTGAAGAAGCGTAGTTCAAAGCCAAACGTACTGTAACCCCCGGCATATGAAGGTTTACTGCATAAGAGTTTGCATCAATACAAATTTATATCCTGTATCATTTTTTTTTTTTTTTTAAATAGAAAAACAGTGACGGACGGCCAAGCGGCTCCAGAGATCCTACATGTGTAAATACCTCCCTCCCTGTTGCAGTTCTTTTGTATCAGTCTTCCAAATGTACTGCAAAACCACGGAATGTACAGATTTTTGTATTAATATTATTATTATTATTGTACATGATATTATATTGTTCCTTTTTCAATAAAATGTCAGTGGACAATCAGAAACACGCTGTGTGGCTTGTGATGAGAGACAGAAAATACATTTTCACTCAAGTTTAACTGCTTTACGAGAACAGATCAGATGAGGTCAAGTCAATTTTATTTATGTAAAACTACACAAAAAACATGTAACCAGGAAATATCCTACTGCAACATGGACAATTAATAGGTACTACATACATTTACTCAATTACTGGGTACTTTACTTGAGTATTTCCATTATACGTTTGTTTACAGAAGACTTTACATGCACAATGTGATCAACAAGTAAAATGATGCAGTGTCATCAAGTATGACAGTAAAAGTACTACTTGTGAAGAAGATTAGAGCTCGGTTTTGTTCGCCGGTGAAAACTATACTTATACTTTATATAATTCAAGGAAAGAGTGAAGGCAAAACTGAAAAAAAACAACTTTGAGAAGATTTCAAAATGACTTTCTTGAGATAGAAGATTTCTACCAGCCATCAGCCAATCCTTCGCGACCTCGTGCCAAATGTCAAATCAGTATCTGTAAAGCGCAATATTTCTGTCTGAAATGTGGAGTCCGTGTAACATCTCTCGAAGTACCACTACCTCAAACTACCCTAGTATTCCCAGCTCTGAGTACTGACATGAGAACAGCTACTGAATGGATTGCCATGTAATTTGGTGCATATATTGGTGGTGCCCAGAGGATGTATCATAATGACTTTGGTGATTTACTGACTTTCTCTCTAGCGCCACCAGCAGGTCAAAGCTAGCCAGCAGGAGTAAATCTGTCCAGACATTTGTGCTTCCCAGCCGATGAATCCTACAGACTTTGGTGAGCCCGGACTTCTCCTCTGGTGCCACAATGAGGTTGACTTTTGTGGTTTTCAGTGAAATGTCACTTTGTACGACTCAGTCTCAGCTGTACTTCGTGTTTAGCATTAAGTAGCAAATGTTAGCACGCTAACACGCAAAACTAAGATGGTGAACATGGTAAACATCTGCATGTTAGCATTTAGCTCAAGTACAGCTTCACAGAGGCTGTAGACTCTTACGCTGTCTCAGTTCACATACTTCCATGTAGTACACTGTGTACACTATGTACTTGCGTAGTGCATGAATTTTGCCAGGTAGTGTTGTCTCAAATCACTTAACGCCAACATTTGACCGTGTTTGTCGCCAAAATATCTTCAGTTGAGTTTGATTAAAAATGAAGGTGCTTTTACTTGCTTGTGTGTAGCCAAGATGGCGACCACTGAGAGTAAGTAAGTAAGTGTCCAGCGTTCCACACAGGACACCGTCTGGGCACTGCACCGCATTTACACTCAGAATATCAAGTGTACGTATGGAAGAACGCAAACTGAGACACAGAATTAGTCCATTGTTGTTCAGTCTCAGCGCTCTCATCAACCTCGTTGGTTGTTTTAAGCTCTAATAAACCCACTGTACACGACCCCCCTTCTTATTTACCTCTCAAGTCTAGAATGATCACAGTTAAATCTGGTTCAGGAACCACTGCTCTAATGCTTCGTCCTTAGTGCCCTTTATTACCTATTATTATTATTATTATTATTGTTGTTGTCTGTTGATTTCAAAAACACGTCCGTTTCAACCAAAGATGCATTTTGTGATCGAAACGAATGATAAACGTTTTTATTGTAATTCGTGCTCCATTATCTGTTCTGTGAAAGCAGAGACAGAGAACATTTTTCTTCCACAGCTCTACCTCTTCTCTTCAACTGCACAGACAAAAAAAAACAAAAAAACTGGACGTGAACCCGACTCAATGGAAAATTCCTTGGTTTACCATTAAGGAAGACTGACACTAATGTCAACTTCTGGAGTCAGAACTCCAGTCAGAGCTCGAGCTTTGAACGTGATGCTTCTGTGTGTGTGTGTGTGTGTGTGTGTGTGTGTGTGTGTGTGTGTGTGTGTGTGTGTGTGTGTGTGTGTGTGTGTTCCATCTGACATAAGCCAGTTACGGTATCTGATTCATCTCGATCATTTGAAAAAGGGAAGAGAGAGAAAATGAGTCAGTGTTGTTTCAGTTGCTTATTATAATCAGGATCTGTGTTTCATATTTCCTCCATGAGACATAATTCAAAATCACAACAGACAGTGTAGAACAGGACTAAATAGAACGTACATAAGTCAGGCATCTAGAATCCAACACGGTGGCCGAGAAAGAAATTCACCTCATTTATTTATTTATTTTTTGTAAACAAAAGGATTTGTTTGTCCCTGAAGGGCGACACTGGTGGGAAAGTAAGGAGTTCCTTTCCGGTCACACCATTTAATATTGCATTTATTTATTGAATTATTAATTTAAAGTTGTGACCAGGAAAGGCACATTGAGGTTACTTCCTGTGCAAAAGGAAGAATAGTGCCACATTGTTAAGCGCTGTGTGGCAGCTCTTGCTGCTGTAGGTGAACGTCTGTTTCTATTGTGCAGCTCTGCTCACTCCCTGTTTATGAAAACAATAACTCTGTATATCAGTGGAGTAAACATCCAAAGGTAAATGTTAGGCCAACTTCCATTATTTCTGTGTAAACCCCTGAGATATCAAGTATCCAAACAGTTTACTTTTTTATCACTATTTATTTGTGTTTTATACATCATGCTCCACAGCTGATTGAGCCTCGTTCAGACTTTCAGAGCTACAACTCGAATCTGGAAACAACAATGTACGAGTGAAAAGCTTGGACCTGCAACACAAACACAATCTGTGCTCCTGAACTATAACCGGAACCTCTGGCTTTTATCGAAGCTTCTGGGAACCTGACGTTCAAACAGACTCAGCTCTCGTCCAGACCTGTGATCCTCTGTGTTTTGTCTTTAGCTGAAGCCAAGTCTTCCTGCTTCACACGGACCCCTGCTTAGCTAAAACCATCGACACAGAAGGTGGACGGCTCCGAGCTGCTCAGATGCTTCAATACAGTAATGAACACAGTGTCAAACTAATTAAGATGTGCTGTCAGTGTGCCAAGAGTTATTACCCATCAGGACCAAGTGGAAATTATGACTTCCCAAAGCAAAATCATGACGACAGGACGACCTTTCAAATTTCAAACATTTGGTATCATCAAAACCGGCCTGTTTCCTGCTCCGACGAGCCACAAAGAGGCACAAATGTGCAGCTGCTATGTCATTTATATGTGGATTAGTTCAGAAGGACTTATTAAGGATTATATGGCCATAATCAATATTTTTATAATGACAGCGTTAAAAGGTGTCATTCGCAGTGTTGAACCTGCAGAATTATCGACTGAATCTGCAGCTGTGAATCTGTATAGTGAGTTTCAGCTCATTGTTTATCTGTCCTGTTCTTCTTCACTCTCTCAGCTCTCACAGTGTCCACTGTACACGAGCTGCTCAGCAGACGGACACAGTTAGGGACGAGCTGCTGAACAGAGTGCAGCATTTAGCAGCTAAAGAGCCAGATGTTTCCCTCAGGAGGTGGTGGAGACCAAACACAGAGCCGAAAGAGAGCGAATACTGGACCTCATTCATCAGGTGACCAGAAACACAACTTCAAACGACGGATCATGATGCTCTGTAACTGCTGGATTTGTAAATAAGTAGCTTAAAAGGTGATGATAGGTTGTGTTCCAACTTGTTTCCGCTGCTCTGCAGTTATTGTTGGTTTAAGGTGGATTTATAGTCGCTGCAGGCTGCACAGTCCCTACGTAGCTACACGTCAGGTCGACGGTTTCTCCTACAAGTTATGATGCTGGAAAACAACATTTTCATTAAAACACATCAAGCCAAGAACTTCTCCGCTCACCACCTTCAGCTCTCTGACACACTGAACAACAACAATCAAAAAACAGAAAACAGCAAATCAGAAACATTTGAGCAGCTGGAAGCAGAGAATATTTGGTATTTTTGGTTGAGAATTTCAACAAATAATCAAAATAGTTGATTACTTTTTTCTTTCTTATTATTGTCATTTTTGTTTCAAAAGATTTAATATATCTCAAAATGTCTAATAATTTGATGAAGGACTTACAGTAACTCCTGGAGCACTTAGTCATTCAAAAATTAATAATAATAATAATAATAATAATAATAATAGCAGCGCAGTAGGTTTCAGTGTATCCCAGCCACGCAGGCCTGCACAGAGACGGTGGAATTTTCCGAGGAGCTGACCATCCAGTGGACTTCAAACGCCTCACTGCGTCTCACTGGAGCTGCACTTTGAAGCTCTGCCAGCTGCTGTTGACCGTCTTTGAAGTGACGCCAAACACTGTCACCGACGGAGACAAAACCCGTCATCAGGCGGCACATAATCGTTTTCTCCTGAACCGTAACCTCCTTCGCATTCATTGAAATTTTCTTTCTCATTGTCGACATTTTTGTAGCAAACCAGTCAGTCTTTTTCAGACCCTCCTGCATGAGTCTTGGGCTAACGGGCACAGTGTGGAGGTCTGCTTGCATTGGTGGCATTATTTGGCAGAATCCGGAGCAGTGGGGTTGACAGATATGTGCTTTGTTACCTCCCTGGTTAGTGTTGTCAGCAAACAGGTCACAGCCAATGTCAAAGGAAGCTCTATGGCGAGAGTGATTGCACTTAAAATATTTAGAAATCATGTTTCAAAGGATTTCTGAGTATCGTTTGACCACTAACAAACACATCGGAGGCTCTGGACGCCCCCGACTTCTTCCCTGATAAAAAAAAAAAGACTGATCAGCACTTCAGCAGCAGGCGAGATGCAGCTTTCTACTTTTAAATAGGTTAAACAGAAGGTTGGTAAACAATATGTTACTGTTATGTCACATCCTGAATAATTCATCAGCCTTCCTGATACTTGTCTTCCTCGTGTGCCGTGTCTCCATTTCCTGCATCTGCTCACACACAGTCAGATAGCAGAGGACTAAATAAAGAGTCCAAAATGTTTCAGCTTGGGTCGCTTTCACACCTGCACTTCGGTTTATCTGGTCCAGGTATACATGCCGCCTGTACAGGTCGCTTACAAGATCATTCCTCCAAAATACAAGTATGTGCAGTAGAGCATACACTAAATAAAATGTAAAGACCCATGAAAGTGTTCTTTCTGCTCATCTACGACTTTAACTTTTTTATCTTCAGATTTGAAAATCCTCCTTAAAGCGAACCAATCAGCACAATTATTTTCAGGATTATACAAAAGGAAGTGTGATAATCTTTAAAAGAAACCCCTCAGGGATCAGCTAATGAACCAAATACTTCTTCATGTCAAATATAACTTGAATGCACGCCAAGCGGAGTTTGGAGACAGTTCTGTCTCTCCCCTGGAACTGTGACAGGATTAGACTTCATACATTTGACCCGGCACATGCAGGCTAACCGTGACCTTCCTGGTGGTGGAGTTAGCCGAGGTTAACGGGACACTGGGGGACGTGGGGGTCACCTTAGGTGCAGCCGCTCGCAGCAACCTGAGCCTGGCAGGGGGGCTTTACTGTTTGACAGATGGGGTTGTCCTCATATTTAGCTCCGAGGGTTGTGCGGGAGAGATTAGCCTCTTCATGCACGCTGACAGATGAGGAGAACATAGGAAACATGTCGGGATGCAGAGCTGTGATTTGTTATGAAACCCGTAAGACAGCAAGCAGGGAGGGAGACATGATGCACGAGTCTGAATGGTTCATATGTGAAAGACGTGTGAACGATGATTTGTAGGTCAAAACAACTTATTTTAGACGTCCAAGTTAGATAAAACTTCAATTTCAGTGACAATATTTCAACATATGGTAAAGATCAGCTTCACATTCAAATATATCTGTTATATCAAGACTGAAACAATGATCATATGTAACCTAAACATTCAAAATAAAAAGATAAACAGTTTAGCCCGACGTCTCCACATCTTCAGACCTAACAACAAGGGTCTGTCTTCATCAATAAAACCAAATTATGAATGTGCTGTATCTACTTTCCTTTCCTTGTTTTGTTTTTTAAATGTCCCCCCCAGCTTACCTGCACACCTCGGTGACATAAACCTACACCACACTTTGTGGCTGCAGAGCTTAATGAAGAAAAGTCTCCATTGTCTTTTATGAATATATTTTATTTTACTTGGCCAATCTTCTGAGGCAACAAAATAAAAGCAGTTGTGTCTTTTTCCTTTCCTTCTTTTAATCATTTCACATTACATCAGATGTGTAATAAAAGTGTTAAAAAACCATTATGCATTTGCTTCACCTGGGTGAAGAATGCAGCTTTATGGACTCTGTGGACCCACAAAGGTTTCCGAGTCAAAGCACAGTTTGTTCAACAAATTCCAGTTCTGATCCTCCTATTATCCGCCTATCAAACGCCCACTAGAATGTCAGGTTGGCAAAAAAGCCAAAGAATGTGAGTGATGTGAGTGGCAGCGTGATGTAGCTGCCCAACGGCAGGGTCATTTGGTCTTTTGTAGCCGACCACAACAGGGTGACAACGCTTCAGAGGGGGGGGGACAAGGACGCGTTACGGGTTAATGCACCTTGTGGTACGACCAGAGATCTCTGCTGCCTCATCCCACCAATAACCACGCGCACACACGCTGTAACGGCCAATTAGGAAGCGTTCCCATCACCATCATCATTACAAGGCCGAATCATTTTGTCAATTCAATCCGGCCTCACTTGTTCTTTTTATAGAGCATGACACGTTCAACAAATCGAATCAGAGAACAGACTTTTCCTCACAGGTCTGCTGTGGAGGAGAGCAGACCTCAACCATCATGTACAGGTACCAACATGAAAGCATGTAGTGACATCAGGATCTCGTGCAGGGTAGGTTTCTGGTATCTAGTCTGTCCACAGTGTGTCAGCAGCTGAAGGAACCACTATGTCTTCTACGGTCCTGGTTTTAGAGGAATAAAGGTGCATGTGTGTGACTGTGAGTCGGCCAGCTTTGACCTGGAGAAACCTTTGTGTGTAGTTGTTCCTCCTTTAAAGTTATAATCCTAATAACATTTTCATGAAATTCATGGTCAGACTTTGATGTATTTACATTCTGTAATTAACTCTCTATACAGTTGTTTTCATTGTAAGTGGCGGAGTCCGCCATTCCTGCCCTGGATTCAAATTTCCTTCATGTGCATGGAGGATTCACAGGAAACAGGCCTGCATGTAGTCCAGCGCTACCGCTTGTCGTTTTATCTCATTGATTATCAGCCGTCTACTCTTCACTCTCCAAACGACAGAAAATGAATCAGCAACTTTTTTGTTGATCGAGTAATTTTTAAAGTTTAATGGCAAAAATGCCAAATATTTCCTGGTTACAACTCCTCAATCGTAAGGACTTTCTTTTTCTTATGCAGCAGGAAGCTGAAAATCTTTGGGTTTGTGACTTTTGATTGGACCAACAAGACGTCGCTTTTGGTTTCAGGAAATTGGCATTTTTCCGTGTTTTCTGACATTTTATAGACCAAATGATTAATCAAGAATGGTAGATTACTTGATAATGAAAACAACCACTAGTTGCAGCCATACTCTGAATCGCTGCCAGAATCTCCAGCTGTTTCGGTTATCCAATATGTCTGGTGTTGTGCTAATTCAGCGGTTTGAAAGACTAATCAGAGCTTTGTTGGCAGAATGAAAAATGGGGACGTCATCTTCTCGTGCTGCAGCCGGACAAACAGCAACAGAAAGTTCTGGAAGTCGACTTACAGAAATAACAACTCTTAAATCAACATATTGGTTGAGTTAACTGTTCCCAGCAACCACTACCACTGATTTAGTATTACCTGAAAAGGGCATCGAGAGGATGGGCACAACCCCCCCTCCCAAAAAGGAACTGGCTAACATGAATGAATGTTGTGAATGAATGAAGTGAAACAAATCAGTCCGATGATCGAGCCACATGCAACCCCACCAGGAGGGCGAAGACACAGCTGCATTTACAAGTTTGTGTTAATGACACATTTACATGGAGTATATTTAAGGTCATCGGCTGATGTACGGGGGGGGGGCTTACATGTGAAAGAGTGTTTGGACACCGACAGTCTGTATCCTATGGTGCAGCTGCTGGGCAGCTAAATCATATTGTGTAATGTCTGATGGCTGGAGATCTCCTGAAGTGGGGAGTTAGAAGAGGCCTTGGCACAGACTCGGCTCGTCATATCTGCACTGCCACTGGAACGTGGCTGTTGATCATATTTTGACTGGTGACGTCAAACACAGTAGCTGCACTACAGCGCCGGGTCTTTCATGAGGCTTAAATCCTGATTTTCTTCTGTCAGCAGAGATCATGCTGCTTCAGTGAATGCTGATTTAAAAAATATCTCATTGGGAATGAACAGTACACGAGTGACAGACAAACAAACAAGCTAGGTTTTATTTTCTTGGTTCTATCCGTTATGTGTTATGTGTTACTGCACTCAAAGTAATCGCTGAGATCTCTGAATGCGCCAACATTGCTAAAAATAGGTCCAATGGGGACACAGAGAGGTTGTTAACAAGCCGGCAGTTTAGCCAAAGTCATTTGGAAAAGAAAAGGAAGGCCAACAGTAAAATTATGACCAACAATGTATAAATTCTTCCCGGTTTACGGACCATCTATAGTCCCAAGTAGTTACTGTAGGTGCTGCCACTTTTAGTTTTACCCCAAATAAAGTGGAAGCTAATCTGGCTAAACGGTTAGCTTGTCGCTAAAGACCTGAGGTATGTAGGAATGTATGCATTTAAGGGTTAACTCGTGTCTTTAGCATTGAGCTAAAGTACAGCCGAGCCTGACAAAGTAGTTCTTAGACTGATGAACGTTAAGCCAAGTCGGACAATGAACAGCTGAGTCTGACGAGCTCAGTTTGAGGTGTTCCTCTGGCGTCCCCCTCAGGCCAAAGTGCTTTTATTTTTTAGCCATGCTAACAGCGTGGCTCTGGCAGTGTCGGTGTGTCAGTCGGTCGGTCTGACTGAAATTTGGGACAGACTTTCTTGTTCCCTTCCGGATGAATTGTAAACCAAACGTTCCCATCAGCCTCAGCTTTACTTTGTGTTTAGTGCTATTTAGCACATATTAGCATGCTAACACTAAGATGGTGAACATTATACAGTACCTGCTAATGCTGCTTTGTAAGCACAGCCTCACAGAGCCACTAGCACGGCTGTAGACTCTTCGATTCTGAACACCGGTCTCTCTCTTCGTCTTCCATTAATCTCACTATTTAGTTTTCTGGCGTTTAGTGAGCGTTAGAGCGATGTTTTTGAGGACGATCCTGAGTGGAACTAGAGCTCCACGGTGTGACTCTGTCGTTGTCAGACATGTTTGACCAGGAGGGAGAAGCTTCGACCTCACGAGTCTCGTCAGACGGTCACATGCCAACCTGCTGGCCCGTGCACGGGTTGCCATACCGTTTGACACTTTTACACCAGCTCCTTCTCCACATCGAGGTGTTGGTGATTCCGGTTTCAGTGAGTGGGATTACTCTGATATTCTCACAGTATCTGCTGACTGTTTGCTCGAGGTTTACAGCTGATATATGACTCTTCCTCTTCTGGGTGGTGCAGGGCGAGAGGTTTCACATAGACCAGAGGATCTTTCTATATTCAAAGCTCTTTTTGACACGAACATGTGCTTCTGGGTGTCTTAGTTAAAGTCACAGTCACTAGCTTACTTCAATCCCTTGGTGAGCTAAAAATATGTTTTTTTAAGATCTGGGTTATGATGTATTTGCAGAATTGCAGGGTCAGGTCACTTAATTCTTATGCGTCCATCCCTGAAAGAAAAAGGTCAGTTTTGCACACTTCCCTTGCTGTTGACTAACATTTAACGTGCTATTACAGTTACAAAAATAAGTAACTCCTGGTCTCTTCAACCCGGAGCCTTTTTAGAGGGCTTCTGTTGCCGTCAGCTCCTTCTATGAAAGGCTATTACATGTCTCAAAGAAAGCCTGCAGTCGTCTTCTTTGACTTTACGGGGACACGTCATGAAGGAACATGTTTCACAGACTACGTATTAAAAAGGCCACAGTACAAACTAGCCCATCTTTTACAGATACTACATGTCTCAAGAGTTTTGATGTGACCATGACATGTCAGTGTCACTCAGCGAAGAGTTTCTCTTTTTCTTTATGGAGCAAAAATAAACTCACTAAACTACCGCAAAGAAACATTGGATTAGTCGACCGAGGGGACAATTTTGATCATTGATAAATTGTTTTGATTAGTAAAAGTGCAGAAAAATTGCGTTTTCAGCTCCTCCTTCAACTGACGTAAGACATTTGAAGAGGTCCTCCTGGGCTCTTGTGGTCCTTTTCTGATCATTCTAGATAAGTCTATTAGATTAATCAGCAGCGATCTGCAGCCCCAGATCAGAATCAGGTCATGATCTAGTATATGGAGCAAATGACAAACCTGCCAGATTAATTAAAAACAAGCTTTACTGTAACAACACATCATGCATGACGTGTTTGGAGTACATTCTCTCTTACAGCAAGCGCACAAAGTCAACAATTAGCATTGAAAACGGTAACTCCAGAGCTCCATGTACAGTGCCATTCATTTTCATTTTGTCAGGAGGGCTCATGGCTTTGTTAGCATGGTGATTTTATCGCACAGGATGCAAGATATACAAAGACATTGTCAATGATTAAATGGACACCACAGAAGCTCGGGATAAGGCTGCATTGCTGTGTGTGCCAGATATCTACAGACAAACAGAGAGAGGGATTAACTATACAGAGTGAGGGAGGGGTGAACGGGGAGGGGGGTGGGGGTGACTCACTGGTCAGTGTGGTTAATCGGGGACTGGGGCAGAGAGGAGAGAAAACAACAGCTGTGGACAGGATGGGATTGTTTTAAAGAGTGAGCCTTACACTGGCAGAAGTCTGGCAAGCACTTCACTTCTCTCACCTTTCTGAGAGCAGCCGCATCCTGGATACATTACTCCAACTTCTGCCTGACCTCAAAACATGTTAGTTAGGACAAACTATCCAATTAAAGTGTTGAAATGCTGCTTTAAAGAGTCAGTTACAAAAAGATCCTTTACAACTCTACCTGGGAAGGATGCAGCCCTGCAGATGGTTCTGGTTTTAGCATTAGGTGAATGAAATTTATGATTGGAAAATGTCATTTTCAGTGTTCCAGTTAGTCTGGACAATCTGCATGTTTTGTTGTCGACAATCTTTATTGGAATACTTCACAAACACTCCGTGTGGAAGCGCTTTGCGGATTAGCCAGAGTAAGGGCCTGGTCACACCAGAAGCTCTCAGAGTTTGAGAGAGTTGTTGTTGAGCTGAATTAGCTGCGTCACAGATTTTATATAACTCTGTTCTGCTGGAGAATAAACGGCCTAAAAAAAGAGGTATGGTCTGCAATCAGCTGCGAGACAGGAGTGGATGGTACAAATACGTTCCCTAACTCAATCAGTCTGGTTAGTAACCATGCTAACAGGTAGCAAACCCACTAGCCTGGAAAGCTATTTCAGCTGGCTTACACAAGCATGTTAGCCATGGAATCAGATTTGTGTCAATATAATCAAACAAAACTTCTTAAATATCAAGATGTATATTCAAGATCAATATTTTCTTATATTTTATTTTGTATTAGCAGGATGGAGGGGGGGGGGGGGGGGGGGGGGGGGGGTGACAGCTCAGTGCCCTGGACGTTGTTCACTGCAGTTTTGGCGACACGGATTATTAAATCTTCTTAAACATCCATGTTGTAATTTGGATGAAGTGCCTGCTTCAGCTCTTGTTTGTTGTCCTCTTAACAAACTGAGAATATTCGCATTGTTTAAACAAACGGGAATTAAAAGCACAAAATGTCTTCCATGTTTTGTTAAAAAGTCAAACGAAGTAGCAGCACAGCCTGCGCTGTATCTGCACGGGAGAACGTCATGCATTTTCTTTATCTCTGTATACACCAGGGATGTCACCCCCCCCACCTCCCACTGTGCCCAGTTGTTGCTATGGGCACACAGCATAGAGTGGGAGGACGCTAACAACCAACCACGTCAGCTCTGTGTCCACACTCCCCTGAGAGAGCCAGGTGAAGGAGGGACAGGTAGCGTACAAGTACACAAGTAAAAAGGGAACAGAATGAAATACCTGGCTGCTTCGTGATCTCAGCAGCCTGTTGCTGGTTCATGCAGAGCAGAGTGTGGCTGCCACATTTAGCTCCACAAGTGGCAAACAGGCAGCTTAATTAATGTAATTCCCACAGCGGACAGTTTTTTGATTTTGAAGATTTGATCAAATTCAAAGAAAGAACTACAAAGACTTGGTGAGATGTTACAGTCAAAAGCCTTGTGAAGTAACGGGCCGTGGAAACCTTTATTCCTGCAGGGCCTGGTCGAGTTGGCTTCACCGCTGTGCCAGGACTGGCCCACTGCCAAACCAGATTATGTCATCACAATTATGCCTGAAAACCAACAGATTTCCACTGATAAACTTTGTAGATCAAAAGATCGCTTCATTATTTTTGCTACAGGGCTCACATTTTATGACTCTGGTCTTTATTTGATTTCAGTTTCTCCAAAAACACTAAATACTGGTGTACATTTCTCTTTACTGACCGGCAGGAGTTGACTTGGTTTTTGCTTTGTACATTCCTGTTTAGTTTATAGAGCTGAAACGAAGCTAATTAATTGACTGATCGATCGCAACTGTTTAAGTAATCGATTCATAATTTAAGCAATTTTTTAATTAGAAATGGCAAAGTAGCAATTCCAGCTTCTGAAATGATGCTTTTATCTGTTTGATGCCGTTAGGAACTGGTTATCTTTGGGTTTTGGACAAAACAAGACATTTGAAGACGTCAACTTGGGCTTTGGGAAATTCAAATGGGCATTTTTCACCATTTTCTGACATTTAATAGCATTCAGGTTTGTGCCCCGATTAAAGACACTTTTAAACTACTCGCTCACTTCGCTCGATTTAAAAACAAACTTTCAGTTTAGTTGTAAAAGTAATCCTTCCATATAAGACAGATAATTTGAACAGTGCATGTCACATTAAATGTCTCTGTGTGCAGTTCAGAAGTCAATGAGGCTTCGACACAGACGCTATCCAAAGCCAGCTCCAGGGTCTTCACAGTGTCGGGGGACATTTGTGAGCAAGTTTCAGCAAATGAAGAAGATCTTAAAAGGAGTTCAAATGAAGTGCTCATCTAACAGCACCTGAAACCTGCTCCCTCCACACCTTTCTGACATCAGGCCTAACTGTAACTGTCCAAAACCGGCAATCCAACATTCACGTCCACGTCGTCCAGCCATCAGCCGGCTGTGCGGAGGTGAGAAAGCAGACAGAGGTTGTATGAAAAACAGAGCTGAGAGACAACTTCAACTGTCAGTTTTCCTGTAAACTACAGAGTGCAACACTTTGAACTCTATGACGGCAGACGCCCCCTCCAACGTGGCTGCGCTTAACAGCTACAAACACTTTTACTTTGTTCGGACATCATGTTGAACCAACGTGTCCATTTGAAGCAGGTGAAATAAAACAGCTGATCACGGAGTTGGCTTTATACAACCGCAGGAAGACATACAATACAAACTAAACTGCTGCTGTCGCTTTGAACATGATGTCTCACACCTGTTTGTAATATAGCATTATCATATAGCATTCAAAGAGTTTTCAACATTTCGGGGGCAGTGGAAACTAGAAACTAGAAACTTCTTTCACACCCTGTGGTAATTTCCTGGTGGAGGACGGGACGGGTTTCAGATCCCCTGCTGTCCCTCGGTCACATGGGCTGTGCACACATGATGATGGGGAAAAACTGCTGTTAGCTGTCCATGTACACCTCCGCTAAAGAGTTCACAATAACAGGCCAGGGGTGATTAATGCTGACAAGCCCTGGCTTTTTATGGATGCTAATGGTGCTGCGAGTGTGTGTAAGTGTGTATATGTGTGTGTGTGTTTGCCACGGTCACCTGGTCTGATGCCCCTGCTGTTGCTGCTGCCTGGGTCCTTAGTCACAGACTCGTCGTTTTGCAGCTCTCGCCTCTCCATAGCAACCAGGGGCGTGTGGAGTCAGGTAAACACATCTTAGACATTCTTGAGTGTGATGTTGAGATCATTTACTGATGGTTAGATTTTAACCACATTATCTCTGTTATGTGGCTTGATTAAAACATGTCAGAATATACCGTACCATCAACAACTGTGTAACAGGTATGTGTTTTCTGGATCTTTGAGGTTTTCACTCGTTTCATACAGTAACTGAGCAGCAGGATTGTATTCACAGTCATCTCGGTTTAGATGTAAAGGCTCAACATCAGTGAGGACTCTTGAATCAATGTGAACTCCCAGTACATACAAAGTGGTCCCTGAAGTCACATGCAGGTCTTCTCCAGCATAAGAAACTGGGGAATCCTTTGAAGGCCTTGGGGCCTTGAGAGTAGGAGGCCCATCCATGTCCCAGAGGCATGATCTATAGTAAACACCCTGGTCTGAGGTATACGTAAGTGGAGGCTCATTAGGTTGAAACATATTCACTGTATTTATGGATGATATGACTCTATGACCGTTGTATCTCCGTTTACTCTGTACTGTAAATCAAGAATGCCATAACAAGACTAAAAAGACTACTGCCACTTTGGTGGCCCGATGAGGCTGTTGTACTCATCACAAACCAGAAACAAAAAAAACTGTTTCTGTTCTTACATCTTCATCACTAGTGGGGCGAAAAATGTAAAGTTTGGTGGCGCGAGAGTTAAAGCGACATTGTTAACTAAATGAAAGAGGACTCCTCAGGCTCAGCTGGTCAGTTTAAAATTGTACTTTAATCAAGTTCAGCTAGTTGTCATTAGCTATTAGCCTCACAAAGTGTCCGGCACTCCCATCACATGACAGAATAGAAACGGACTGCACTGAGCTGTCCCAAGTTAAATTAGTTAACATGCTTTTGTTAGCATGATGGTGATGGTGTTAGATGAAAAGTGGGGAAAAGGATCCAGCTGGCATGAGACACAGACGGTCGGATCTCAGGCAGTCAAATCAGAAGTCATACGTGGGGGAGGATTAGCGCACCTGCACTACAACAATTTAAACCACAATCTTCTGCCTTTCTTGAAATTCCACTGACTGTTGAGGTCTGAACAATCTATTTTAAAACGGTATCTAATCTAATCTCAAAACAATCAATCCAGATGATGCAATTAGAAGAGGAAGGACGGCACAGAGCTTTCTTTCCACATCTAATCAGGATGGCAGGTATCGGCAGAGGCCTGAGATGCATCCTGAGATGAGGAGGAGGAAAGAGCTCCTCTTATTCTGTCATCAATAGAGCAGTTTGTTTCTTCAGCCGAGAGCCTCCTCCCAGATGCCTTTCACCCTCAGAGAGACACCATCAGGGAGTCGATGCTTTGTGCGGCGCGGATTACATCATCTGTAAAATGGCTCACGACCCTTTTGGTGTTGGTGAAATGGTGTAAAACCATCACGACGTCGAACAATACGAACAGATGTTTTTCGCTCATCATCTTTTTATCTAAGGAGCTCGGAGAGCAGCGCTACTGATGCGCCTGCCGTTACTAAGCAACCAAAACCGCTTTCCATTGCATTGCCGCATAACCATGATTGCTGATTGGTTAATTCTTGTTACATGACCTGCACCCGAAATAAAACAGGCGCGTTGGAAGGAATGTGCATCGACACGTTACACGTATTTACATAATCCTTGACGTCGGCGTTCTGTGTGACGTGAATGTAAAACTGAATGAATGCAAAGCGACCATTTAC
Organism: Enoplosus armatus; assembly: GCF_043641665.1. Classification (NCBI taxonomy): domain Eukaryota; kingdom Metazoa; phylum Chordata; class Actinopteri; order Centrarchiformes; family Enoplosidae; genus Enoplosus; species Enoplosus armatus. The sequence continues at coordinate 1,986,435 of NC_092199.1, read as the reverse complement.
ACAGAAGAGACGTCTTCGGTCTCTCTTCTCTGCGATATGTGATAGATGTTCTTATTAAAATACTTTTCTTTGGTCACTGTGTGCCATATTACAGTAACTACTTTGGAGAGATCTGTCACTGTTCCTTCGGCGTCGGGCAGCTATTTCGTCATGTTTATGGAAACTAACCAGCAGGCTTCCATCAGCCAGTCGGCCTTTTGTGCAGTTTGACAGCCGGTTGTACTTTTCCACTCGTCCCCGAGATCCGTGGGCAACCTGGGATACATACTTCAAAAACCACATGCGCTCGGCTCAAGTTGTGGACCTGAGAGCAGAGCGGACCTCCTGGGCCCGGCAGTACAGATCGACACGTGCTCCATGGACGGACACAAATCTGTAAAGGGACTAAATGAGGAAATACCCCATGAGGCGTCCTCTCTGTCGGAGTGCGTCGGATGATGGCCAGAAACAAGCGCTGTGTTTGGCCGGAGCTCTGTGGCTGTGGATCATTGTAAATGCTGCTGAGTCACTCAAAAGCTGAGGGGTCGTCATCGTCATCGACCCCAGTACGAGTTACGTACTTTCCACTAACGGAGGACTGCTAACGTTTCACAAACACACTACCGCCTGCAGGTTTGACTTGGGCAGCTCTGTCCAGTGTTCCACAAACCTCCTGAAGCGTGTCTACACGTGATCCGTGGCGCTGACATCGGAAGCAGGGTCAAGCTTCCAGCATAAAGGCTCCATCCTTCCCTTTTTTGTTTTTTGACGGGAAATCCAATCTCACAGCTTCTTCTGTGGCTTCTACTTATCTGAAATGTGATAGTTCAGTGACGCCGCCTCAAAGCGCAGCAGAGCGACAACTGCAAGCTGGCACAATATGGGATGAGCAGCTTTGGGAAATTGGTAATTTAAATTTGCATTTAATTAGGTTTGGTGAAGCTCTATCAGTGAATTAACAAGTACGCAGTGTTCTCTTTATAAACTGGTTATAAGTTGTAACTAATGGTTTTACTAATGCTCATCTTATTCTTGTCTTTCGCTCTGCATCGTCTTCAAAAGATAGAAATTAAAACAAACAAAAGCTCCCGTTAATAAATCCTGCCAATAAAAACAGAAGCAGAATAATGAACACGGATCTCTGACACCTAACTCAGCAGCACGTTGTGGACGCGGTGTGGTTCTGTGTTGCTATTCTGTTACACTGACGTGGATTATGTGACCGGCTTCGTTCTCCAGTGGTTTTCCTACAATCAGGCAAAGACGGAGACAAGAGTCGAGCTCCGGCCAAACCTGCTGTGAAAGCAGATACGGGGATTCTCGTGTGTTGATTTGAGTGGACGACGGTGTCAAACAACGGTAGTTTTGAACTTGCACAGGACAGCTGACCTTTGACCTTGTGAGGCTTCGCCTGTTTCAACCTCCTTGATCTGATTTGTGATGTTTTCTGTGATCATGGGGGTCCCAAACTAAGTGAAAGACGAGCTTTGTCTGCATCGCCCCCGGAGGTTTCTCAATCTGCTCCTTTTGATCTGATGACAAGTACAAACCTGTTACTTCACAGGGCTGCTGGTCCACACAGCTCCAGAGAAGGACGTCTCCAACAGTAACCAGACCGCCGGTGAAGAACTCGGGCACTAAAATGTGGAGCTACTTCACGCAGTTGACTCGTATCACTGCCGAGCATTTATAAAATATATATTAGACGATATCAGGCAGAATCTGCACTTTTCTTCCACGTAAAAGGACGTCTGTGTTCGAGAGGGTTCCTGACATTCATTCAGTCCTTCAGTCCTTCAGCTTTCTCGTAGCTTTTGATGCCCGGTCACTGCGGCACGGCGCTACTTGTTTCCTCGGTCACTAACTGGACACTAAGTTAAGACATTTAATTCAAGGGTGAGTGTGCACCATCGCCTCCCGTTTTCTGTCCTTTGTGGAGCGGTTTATACTCCAGCAGAGGAGGGTCATGTATCTTCGGTTCTCTCCGTTCCCTCAAAGTTCAGCGTTTCAGTTTCTTCTTCTGCGCCTCAGCACGTTAGATGACCTGGCATTTTAACCTGTTTGGTATGAGTCACCACACTGCCCAGTGCTGCTCCTGGATGGGGGGGGGGGGGGCTCTTATGGAGGTCATACTTCTTGCTCTGCCACCAAATGTAAACAAGATGTTTTCAGAGATTCGTTCAAGTGATGATTCTATATTCCTACAGGATGTTCAGGGGGCTTTGTGTCATATCACTGAGCACTAGTTCAACTGTGTTCACCAGCTGTAAATCATTCACACTCTGCTGCTGGATTTCTGCTCCGTCATGGTAACAGGAGCATGGCTGCGACAATTACAGGAAGACGGGGGCATCCAGCCTCACTAACCTCGACATAAAAACACCTCTATTACAAGAGGATGAAAACGTTATTTTCAGAGGCTCTTTGATGGAGTTTCGAGTTGCAGCGCAGTTGTCCTGCCCTTCCTGCAGCAGCGGTCCAAACACTCCCAGCTCCTCTGGAATCTTTGGATGTCACTGGAAACGGTCAGCGGGGTCTAAAAACGGACGTCGGCCCTCCAAAAGTTATTGTCTCCCGTCCGTCACACCCTTTTTCCCCTCACACAGCTGTTTCACACGAGGAACATGACAGCTGGTTGCGGGGAACGTGCACGTTACCGAGGTCAGGGTAGTGTGGAAGTGAACTGTGGGAAATCCCACGGCGGGAGGTTCTGGAAGTGACGAGGAGCAGTTGATGGTTTCTGTATCTGTCCCCTATTAAGAGGGTAAAGATTAATGACCGTTTGCTTTCTGTTTCATATTTCTCAAAACGATGCCGGCAATTTGCATCACAGCCCCTAAAACTGTGGAAGAGTCCATATGAATCTATTGTTTTAACGACTATTATTGCTTTGTATTGTTGTCGTTTCAATTATTTATTTGCAAAGCACTTAAAATCTGTTAAATTGCTCTATAAATAAAGTTCTACTGTTTTTATTCATCATTATTAATACATTTGTAAACTAGCATCCACACTCCAAACATTCAGATAAGCTGGAGGATGGGAATGTTTTACAAATGACTAAATATGATAAATGATTCATTGACAATCAAACTGTTGTCATTAAATTGACCAGCGCTCCAACCCCTCTGCCTCCGCGTGAGTTTATGTTTTCGTTTGGTCGCTCTCACCTTCCATGAGCCATTCGGGGCCTTGAATATTTCCATGGCGGACAGCTGTGATCTAAATATACCGAGGGACTTCCTAACTTCAGGAAAAAGATAGACGGAAGGGCCCGATTCAGATCCTCCCGCAAATTTCCTGTAATAGCGTCTCTCAGCGCCGAAAGAAAAACACAGTGAAAACAGTGGCAACGTGCAGACGGCTGAGGTCAAACAGGGCAGAGGCAGTTTAGGTGTTTTCTTTGTTTTCAGCCTTCGCCTGCAGACACACTGGTGCTCCTCTGTAAGTCTGTAGGCTTGTACATGCAGAGCTGTTGTCAAGGCTCTGTCCACCTGTCTGACTGACATTCCTGCACTCACAGTTGACAAACGACAGCTTCTCCAAAATGCTGCAGGCGCGCACACACACACACACACACACACACACACACACACACAGAGTTAATTTCACCACCACTGGTGCTGACCTGACACACGACTGTTCTTTAGCTTTAGGATAAATATATGCGTCAGCAGTCCATATCTGTGCTGATGTTATATAAGCAGAGTATTCCAACGCTGCCGCTTGTGGCTGCAAACATAAATAAAAGTGGAGTATCACACTTCACATTAGAGGGTAAAGGCCTGTGGAACATATAGAGGAAGTCCACTCAGCTGTCCCAAATATAGCTTTAAAAAAAGGTATTATCTTTTCATTCTGAAGCTGATCAGTGTGAAATGTTGCATTGATTTTATAATAGAAATGAATTGATTATGTATGCATGTGTGGATGCACAAACTAAGCAGCTAAAAAGGAACTTTCCCTCCATCTTTCAGCTCAAACAAATCTGCCTTCTCGTCAAGTTCTCCATTACGTGCTCGGGGTCCGTTTTCGTGACAGATTGAGATGAATTGTGTGAAAGAGGTGCACTGGGTCGCTCTGGGGACACCCTTGAGAGGTGTCGCTGTGTGGCTTGTGACGCTTTCTCCGGGAGCGGGGAACAATAGGTGGAACCAGCTGCTGCGGGAGTCGGTGAGACTCAGCGCAGGAGCTGTTTACAGGCGGTTGGCCGCTCGGCTCAGGCCGGACACCGGCCTACGTCACGGTTTATCACAGCTCGGCCCTGCAGAGCTGCAGACCCGTGCGTGTCCACCGGCTCACAGGGAAAGGTCAACCTTCATCACAAGGTCTCCGCCGCTGCAAGGTCTCCATATGACACCGTGAATACAATGAAGTTTATCTACAGTGTCTGTTTGATGGATAGGACAGAAATATATAAGTTGCAGTTTTTGCATTTGAGACTCAAAGTGCACCGAGTTGGTTTGAACTTTCAATTTTCAATGTAATTGTATTTACATAGCACCAAATCACAACAAAAGTCATCTCATGACACTTTACAAATAGAGCAGGTCGAGACCGACTCTTTATAATGTTATTACAGAGACCCAACAGTTCCCACCATGAGCAAGCACATGAACCTGAACTCAGGTCAGTTTTGTAGTTTTGTTCCATATTGACATCATTTTATATCTTTAACCCCTCAATTCAATTAAGCCTGCAGTGCACTCTTCAGCGCACATGAATGGTCTTCCTCTCCGGTAAATTTTACCACAGAGAAGTTACAGTAAACTCTTTTGAAACTTTTTTTCTTACTCAATCTCAGTTTAGCCAAAATAACCCTGATTGCAACAGCAGAAGCGCCAGTTTTCTGCAGCTTCCAAGAAGTCAGACACGTCTTTAAGGAACCATCCTTCCAGCACCGCTAACTCCCACATTTCATAGCCGTCCTTCTTGTATGTGTTTGTGTGGCGGGCAGCTGTCCCCGTTTTGTGGCAGGTAAATATTGTAAGGGGCGATTCAAAAATAGTTTCTTTTAAACGGTCCTGAGCTACGCGTAAACAACGCGTGCCGCAGATGCTCCGGCTTGTGTTACTCTGTTTTGCATTTCCCACCTCAACTATTAAAAGGACTGCTGCCCGTTAACAATGTCAGATGGAAATAGTCACATATTTGCACCTCAGTTTTCCACGTCTGTAATAACGTCCACTCTCATGGTGAATCATATTTTTTCCACCTCTCACTCAGTCATTGGTGATTATTAGTGGAAGGTCAGATTTGTCACTAGGTGGTAAATGTCATGTCAATCACACAGAAGTGATTATGACCACGAGCTTAAGCTGTGTGCTGGATCCAGGCTCGAAGCCGAGGATGCTGAGTCACTGCTGTGAAACCAGGGGGATCAGGCAGGAACCCCCACTGTGGTGAAGACGGAGACCGGAGTATCCCATCCTAAGTGTCAGGATCAGGGCCGATCAGGACGTAGTTCAATCGATCAGTATCGGCTAAAATGAAGCCAATCAAAACCAGATCCTTTCATTAATTAGATCCTTTAACTTTCATTAATATCACATCAATAATTTAAGCTTATCAGCATTTCTGAACCTTCAGTATTTGGATCAGGTACGCTGTGAAAAATAACTGTGGTTGTTTCTCTGTGTCAGATACATATTTAATCAATGTTTAAGTAGAGATACAGTATATCAAACTTTGATCGGGACATAATTACTGTAACAGCAACGATTACTTTTAGTATCAATTAATCTGTTGAGTATTTTGTCACATTTCTCGTCTTAAAATGTAAAAAAACAAAAAACTTTTACTGTCCTAATAAAAGTCAATGACAAAAAAACAGAACATGTTATTTTTGCATAACAAATTAACAATCAGTTATCAATTTTGTAGTTGATTAGTTTTCTGTTGATCCACTAATAAAGTAATCAACTAATGTTTCAGCACTAAGAGGAACATGCTTGTTTATGTTTTTCTACATTCAAAGACCTGCAACTGAAAAACGCCGTGACCGGCCGCAGGCATCGCGGCAACGCAATACAGAAGCAAATTAATCAATTAGAAAAAATGTTACAGATACATTTTGTTAATCTAGTAAATCAGATAATCGTCTCAGCACTGCATGGGGACAAAGAGATTAGCAACAGTATAGTGCCAGTAAAGTCTTTTTGTTGGTTTGTTTTTAACTGGGAGTCAATGAGGGCCGACACTCCAGATGTCAGCAGGCAGGGGAACAGAAACTGAATCACAGTTTCTTAAACAGTACAGTAAGTTTCACTTTCATGACTCCGCACCACCTGATCACTCCGTATTTGAGACACAGAGACACAGTTTCATTCAACTAACGACAGCGAACTCCGTAATCCTCCACTAATACTTCCAAGCGTTCAGTTTCACTCCAAACGCAACGATATTGTGGTTCAAACCCCATCCATCAAGATCAGCCCATCCCTCCTCGCTGCTATTTGCAGGGACACAAATAAAAGACAGCAAGACAGACGCAGTGACCCCAGCAGATGCAGGAGGGGACGGTCTCCATGTAGATATTCAGTAAATCTAAATTTAACCCTTATGCTTCCATTTGCTTGCTTTAACAAGGGGAAACAAACTGCAGTCAAGGAACATGATCGGCCCGGGCTTTTCAGATGGAAAAAACGCAACGAGTCAAAGCAGCACAAGGGGGGGGGGGGGGGGGGGAATACATGATCTCCAGTCTCTTTTCATCCATTCTGCAGCTTCCCTTTGATGTTTCAATTTTAACCCGAGCCACAGCCAATTGTGTTGTGTGGTCTTGAATTACACAGAGGAAGAGCGAGTGGAAAGAAAGACATACGATACACAATGGAACCACAAGGGGAGAAACTGAGCGAGGCTGCCAACATCTCTGCTCTGCTTCCCCTCCTCATTCACTCAAACACTCATCTGGTTTGTCTGCGCGTTACGCTGCTTGGATCAATTCACAATAAACTTTGGATTTAAGACTGAGCTCTCCTCTCCCTTTCAGACAGTGTGGGGCTGTTACATACGTGTTGTTGACATGATCACGAATAAGATTCTCACTATGATGCTTATTAGCAGTTTATATTTATCTCTTTTCTCTGTCTAAGCTTTTCACAGTGTGACACTTCATTCATTTTGGAGAAAAGACGCCTTTTTGACCCGATTACCTGGATGGCTATATGAGTGTTTCATCAACCTATTGACCTAAATTTTGGGGTCCTCTGATTGTCATCTGTCTGACATCTTTGAATATATTTAGACTTGTTGTGATGCTTGTTCATGCAGCTGATGACGGTCGTTTCATATTAAATTTATATGAAATAAACATGCAGCAAGTGAGACAGCGAGTTCTTTTCAGTTTTTAAGTTTTAAAATCTTGATTTTCCTGTTTTCAAGATAAAGCTTCATATAAAAAAAAGTGTCCTTTACAGGTGAAACAAACACTGACTGGTAGTCCCCTGTGTCGGTCGGGTGTCCCATGCCGTCATGCTTCAGCCTATATAGGAAACCTGTTTGGAGACGTGGGCACGCGACAACTCTTAAAGTTCGTCACTCCTTCTGCTGTTTACATTTTAAAGCCAGAGCAGTTTTATTGAGGCCGTCGACCCACTTCATGCACACTGTGCACGGAGACACACAAGTCCTTGGGTGTGACCTCCACACTGTCGCTTTAAGCACGGAGATGCCTTGTTGTTACCGGGTAGAGTTCCTTGTTCAAAACAAGGCACGGCGGCATTGTGACGAAGCTAATCCTCCGTTCCTGCAGCAGCGGCCCTGAACCTGTAAAAGCTCGGGGCCACGGCTGTGAGAGCCGATGAGGCTGGACGGTGTCAGGTTGGTCACACTTGCTAGTCTGTAAAATCGCCTGAGTGAAGGTCAACACAGATGGAGACTAAAGCAGCTATACAGTGTTAAAGGAGCATTAGCATATCTGTACAGACAGGAAGCTGAGTGGAACGCCTTCATTATGTGATAGAGAGTCAACTTCGTCACTCCAGATGTGCCGCTAATTTACAATATTGTGTCCAAAAGTGTCACAGTAAATGGTATTATCACAATATTAATCAAACTATTAGAGCTGACATATAGTAGAATTACCACTCTGAAATCTCTCAAACTGAACAATGAACCATTTACTGCAAAAACATCAAATACACATAACAACAATGACTATTTAATTAATGACTTTATCTGGCAGCGTTGATGAGCAGAAGATAATAATAACCAGTACATGGACGCGTGAGCTTCAGCAGCTCTGCAGTGTGATATGAAGAAAAGGAAACGAGCCGTCACATAAAGCCATCATTTTAAGGTGGAATATTTCTCATTCTTAGCTGAATATAAAGTGTATTGTGATGTTGACATCTGTACAAACAACACCAGCTGATGCAAGTCTGCACTGAACCAACAGAAAACCTCAGGATGAAGATCAACAAGCTACCGCAATAAACAAAACAGGGAAACAAGAGTGTTCATATTTCAACATTAGAAAACATTATAAAACATAATTAAAATCAGCCACAACAACAAAATCATTCACAATTAATAGGCTGCTAGTGCAAATACACCAAATGTAAAAGGCAGCAGCATTAAGAGCCGAAACATTTAGGCAGCAGAAGCTAAAACAACAACAAACAAAGCTGCAGACACTGAACACATCATGTCAGAGACAACACAGCAAATACCTGCAGCAGCAGTTCGCATCCACCGCATCAACAGCAACACTTCCGGACTGAAGTGGGCCTCAGAGGCCGACAGGTGAGGCCGACAGGTGAGGCCACCCGCGGCCGAGGGAGAGGAGCGGCCGCCGGACAGAGCAGCTGAGAGTCGGCGGCAGCAGGAAGAAGCTCCAAACAGGATTCATCGCTCTGATAACCGGCTGGCTTGTTTCTGAGACGCTACACGTGAATCAACAAGAGTTTCTGAACTGCTCGAAGTTGGCGGGCCGAACGAGCGGGCGGGGCGGTTCACGCACCGCCTGATTGAAAAGGTGCGTTTGATTTAGATTGCGGGACTAAGCCCGCAGCTGGATGTCAATTAGCTGACAGTTTGACTCCATTTGTGGAGTAACAAGTTCTTATGTTATGCAACGAATCCCATCATAACTTCCCACAGTGTCAGATCACGTCCTGAAATAACTTAAAATAATAAACTTACTAACATATAGTGACAGAGAAGCAGCAGATCCTCACGTTTGAGAGGCTGGAACCAGAGAGAGTTGACTGAAACCACATTTATCATCACTGATTATTCATTTTGTCGATCAACTAATCAATTAATTTACCACACTAGTGCAGACTACCTGCTCCCAGAGATAGAAAATACAATATAACGTTATTAGTAAGAGTTTAGTCTTAAATTCATGGATGTTTTGTATATTCTCCACTGCTTTAATCGGGCCTGCAGTGTCGTTCACTAATAGGGGCAGCCATGTTGGCATCTGGTCTGTAGTGATGACAGAGGAGCTACCGTAACATATGTGCAGGATCTCAAGGCTTCACCTCCCAGATGCTGCAGGCTGTGAGGTCGCTATTCTCAGACACAAGTCTGCAAACACATGCATGCACATTTAGTGCACACAGACATTAATCATCCTCTCCACAGAGCTGGGACAGGCTCCAGCTCACTGTGCACGATCTAAAGGCCAATTTCACCTGCAGTCTCCTTCAGAACATTGGATATAAATATTTTTTAATCAACCATAACCCTAAGCCAGTGAGGGGAAAGTAAAGAGGGTGCAAGTTCACGTTGTTCCCACTGTGATTTCAGACAGCTGCAGCATCCATCTACACACTGGAGGCTATTTAACATACATGAACAAGTGATTGATGAGAACGAGGGAATAACGGAGGGCGAGCCTGGTATGTGTTGGGTGTGCCCTCCTCTCTCTCTTTAGGGCATGCGAGGTCGGTTACACCAGAGGTGAGATTGCCGCAGGATGGCTAATAACAGCTGAACCTGTCACTGTCAATTACCCAAACAAAAGCCAGAGGGGGGGGGGGCGGTTTCGAGGGATGTGGCCTATGTGGAGGGTGGTGCACATGTTTGGCACCGGGGGCACATCACGTAGGCACAACAGAGGCATCTACGCCCACTTTGGACCGACGGACAGGCCCGCACACGTCTGAGCTGACACTGGACGAGACCAGCTTAGAGTTGTGGTATTGCAGACCCGGGCCAGTATTTAATGAAACTACTAGTAGAATTAGTCCTTCAAGTTACAACACTTAAAGGGGCACTGACTTCACACATGAAGATGAAATGACTCATCATGAGGAAAACTACTCAGACTATGAAAACAGTTTCATAATGTCTCCTGTGGCCGTGGAGGAGCTCTGCCAAGACTGGGTTATTTCATTACCTATTCAGGACATGGACTTTGAAAGATGTGGGCCTTTACCTGTGAGGTGAGGGACTGAAAGTCAGGATGTCTCTGTTTGTTACTTCTGCATCAATTTTTAAATATTTCTTTTCGTCAAATTCCAACCAACCAAACCATCGTACCGTTAATTCTCTCTACATAGTAGTTTTCGCTGTTACTGGCGGAGTCCGCCTTTCCTGCAGTGGATTCAAATGACCTACACACACAAGAGATGAGATGCAATTCACATGAACGTGTCATTTCAAACTGAACTCTGGGACCTGTTATAAAGTACACTTGCAGTAACCACCAGTGACCACAGGTGTCACCAAATCAGCCAGGACTGAAATCTTACGTCTCGTTATTTTAAGTAAAATATGGACAAAAAAAATATTTCATTTTGACTCCTGCTCACATAAGAGTCAAAGATTTTTATCATACGTCTTTTGACTTAGAATAACTCAGGTGCTGTCTTAAACTGGGTGTAGCTTGATGGCATGATGAACACTATGTAAAATGATATATATTTATAGAAACATTTATAATTCATTCATGTTATTACGAGTTTATCATTTCTGGGACTTGTTTTATTGAACAGCAGATGATATAGAGACGGTGGAGGCGGAGAAAGAGAGCGAGGGGTGACATTAATACAATTGAATCTAGGTGAAGTGTCTGTTCGTACTCACAGAGGCGCCAATTATTTATAAAGTCATTCCTTTTCCAAAAAAGAGGGTAGTGTTTTGCAGCTGGCATTTGTCGGATGTTTCTTTCTTCCTTTGCAAACAATAAGAATAAAACCAGCATTGATTTTTCCTGTAATCTTTTTCCATGCACCCTTTCTTCTGAATTCCCCTTATTATCTGTTTTCTCTGATGTTTGGTACTTTGTCCACGAAGGGCAGAATTTCCTTCCTGTTCCAGATTAGTTTCGTTTTTGTTTCCATTTCAGACAATTTCCAATAATTCAATCCCTATTTATATGGTTAATGGCTACTTCATGTGTTCATTTCACATGTGATTTGTTTCCGGAGATATTAAAGATTCCACACAAACAAAATAATGAAAATTATTTTGGATTCTGCAGAATAAAATCACTTGGAAAATGTAAGGATTTATTTTAAAGAATGGAGAAAGGGGCGAACAGTGAAGCTGCTTATATTTACTTCTCTGATGATCTTAAATACGTCATTTTTTTGTCTCTTTGTATTTCGTTTCATTCATTCAGATTTCTTAAATTCTATTTCAATTGACTTTATTGAGCTTTGTATTAAGTTCTAGTTGCCTTGCCCTGCCATTTGTCTGATTGGCTGTTGTCCTGTGAGCACACATGTGATTAATCATGTGATCACGTGAGAGCTGCTCTTAAGAGTTACTCCTACACTTGGCATTGCATTCTTTTACGTTTAATCCTGGAAACCTTGATAAATACGGGTCCTGACCCAAAACAACAACAACAACAACAACACACACAAACCCACTGAATTCACAGCAGCAGAGAGGCGCACAGAGGCGCATCGGTCCACATCTCAGGAGGGATGAAAACATGCTGCACTTATTATTTCGATTTTGATGAGCCCCATCAGATCACTGTCGAGCTTGGTGCGTGCAGCCAGGATGTGGCGGCTCAGGTGTGGCAGGCGGCGAGCCAGGAACAGGCTTTGTCAGTCCTGCTGCTCTGTTGCATCACACATTGTATTCAATAATTTCGTATTGTGCAGTAATCTGATGTTCTTTTGAGTCTAATAGGCTAACCATGCCGCACGGCAGGAGGGGCCCCATCGTGTATGTGTGCAAGAATGTGCCTGCTAAAATGAAAAACATGAATTTTCCACTGGGGAGTTCGAGGACCTCTATAGGAGCTCACTGTATAGATAGAGAGGCAGCCTTCTGGGGAGCGACTGTATTTTCCTGAGGGCACCGTATAGTTTCCACCTGTGTTTAGTTGAGGGCAGGTTCTCATGTCAGGAGGTTTACGTTCTCAGTTTCCCTCCATGCCCCCGCTCCACTCTCCCTGCACTCCCTCTGTGGTTGTTTTGTGGCGTTGGAAGCAGGAGCAGGAAGCATTTGTTGTGCACAGGATGCCCCCTAAACGCACCGCTCCCACTCGGCTAATAACTTTAACACTTCTTCTTCCTCTTGGCTGCGCTCACAAACGGGACATGTTCACTTCCTCTCTGGCAGTCACTTCCTCTGTGGTCAGCAGGCACGACGTTCACTCCGAGCGTGTGTGTGTGTGGTCAGACCGGTCGAGTGCAGCAATACTATCTTATGCAAGCTGTGTCTCCCCAGGGACGAGCAAGTTATGTATTCTGTTTTTATTTGGCTTTTTCTGATTGATTCAAAATATTGTAGATTTTGAGATTTTAAACATGAATTCAAAATTATACAGAGGTATTATTATACATCAATGAAGCTCACCAGTTATGGGACTCACGGTTGTGGGAATGTTCTTTCGTCTCTTTGGGAAACAAGTAATTAATAGTATTGGAGAGTGGCTGCTGCCAGGGTATCCCCAGCTGTGAGGATCAGAAGACCTTTATTATTCTCCACAACTGGAGGAGTCAGACAACAGCTGGTTTGCTGAATGGTTAAAATTAATTGACTGTATGAAAATTCGGGGGGAGGGTTATAGGGTTGCGGGGGTGGTCTTTTTTCTTTCCACAGATATATATGTTATTTAATCCTTTTCTTGAAGAATTGTAAAAAATATAGAATACACTTTTGTGGGTGTCATGAAGTTTGTATTTTGCCACATGCAGAGGACAACAGTCCTGTCTCTGTGTCAGGCCTTTATTTAGTGGCTGGTGGAACCAATATGTCTGTTTTGAGAAACAGTAGATGTGGATCTTTTCTCTTGTTCAGTGACAGCAGTAATAACGATCGGCCACTGAATAAGATGAAGTTCATTTCGCAGCTTGTCGTTGTCTATGGCAAGAGACGGGTCAGAAGCATATATTAATAACCCTGGGGAGGGTCTTGGCTTTTTTAAAAAGTGAAACCTAAGGTTCAAGCTGCTGACCGTGATTCCAGCACTACAATATTATGGGATTTGTTTTTAATTCTAGGAAATTCCCCCTCTTTCAGAGCTTCCCCAAAGCGAGCGGCGTTACACAAGAACGTGACAGAAATCCTGCGGCTCAGCAGTTCCTGATCAGCGCCTCATTCACCAAAACAGGATCTGATGAGCTCTCGTTCCTGGAGCGGCGATTTGAATAAAAAAGATGAATGAATGGGAAATCTGTGTGTGTCAGCGGGAGATGGCTTGTATGTAGATGAGCAGAGGCCAGCGAGAAGGAAGTAGCCCTCACCCGCCTCCCCCTCCTCCCCCAGTCTGATCCTTACACAAGGCTCTGACTGATTCATCTCTTTCCCACTTTCTACAGAGAGGAGCAGGAAAACAGCATAAACACTTCTGGGATTGGGGGAGGAGAGGTGTGTGTGTGTGTGGGGGGGGGGGGTTACAGGATGTTGTTTGAGCTTTAGATCCTGTTTTCTTCCCTTTTCCCAAGGAGCTACTCTAATGCAGGTGCACAAGCAGCCCCCCTCTTCATCTCCACCACCTCCACCTCACGCCCGCCCTCCTGCTGCCAAGCCCTGCCCTCTCTCCCTCCCCCCTTTTGCCCAAATAAGTACAGCTCTTCCCCTTTATTTGGTGGCCGCTCTGCTCCTCACAAAGCCCTTTATTGTTGCACAGGCTTTTTGGCTTTGCTGATCTATTAGCAGCCTGAGGAGATTAAGCAGGACAGAGGGATCAGAGATTTTCGTGAGGACTTTTTGTCTTTTCTTTACTTAACAGGATGAAAATATCCACTTGTCAGTCGTGTCATACAGTTGAGAAGCCTGAGGCCGGAGTGGCTCACTATTATGCTCTTCTCTTTCTTCTGCTGAACTCTCAGAGAAGAAAATTCGGGTCAAGTGAGGCTTTGCTGAATGATATTTGCAGTTAGAAGCTGGCTCTGGAGGTCAAACATGCATGGAGGCCCCACACATGTCTGCAGGCCCCCCTTTCTTTTTCCTCAGTATGTCAACATAAAATAACTTCTGTTGCTGGACATGTACAGAATGTAATGGCTGCTTTTGGTTACTTAGAAGCATAAATGTCAAGAGTTTAATGAACATAAAAACTCCCCGAGTCCAGTGCCGAACTTAAACCCCCCCCCCCCCCATGAAAAAACTGAGGGGCTGCATTTCATTATAAATCATTCTCCAGTTTTTAAGTGCGCTGCTCAGAGGAGTTTCCATGAGATCATCAGCTGTCAGTATGGGAAGCCAGTCGCTTATATTCTGAAATTCAAACCAGGACATGCAGCAGCAACATGGCAGGAATCTCCCGCTGGGATCGAAGTATAAATGGTGGAACAAAACCTGCAGCATGAAGACTGTATATGAATGTGAACAGCCAAAAAAAGTCCATGGAAAAAAACAGAGAGTGTGTGTGTTGGGGTGGAGTCAAGACGTTCTCTACCTTGAGAGAAAAAAAGCTTAAAAAGGAAGTCACAGCAGCAGGAGAGCAGCACATCCCACAGTAAGTGTTTATTGAATGAACAGGTGTGGCTGCCGCCGGTTCATAGAGGCCCGATCTGTGATGCAAACATCAAAAGCTGAGAAGTGGATTTGACCAAATTTTACAGAGGAATGAAAACAAAACTTGCACACTTTAACTGGAAGACTCCATAACAATAATGATGCAGACTAAAAGTTCATGTGATGGATTCAACAACTGAAGCAAGTTTCTAATTGCAAGTCTGCTAATTGATGTTCATATTGCACTGAAATAAGTGGACGCGTGACCATTTGAAAATGGTTTGATTTGTAGTTAAACTAAAAACTTGCATAAAACACTGATATGGTCCTTTAATGATTCCTCAGAGACACTAAAACCACGAAATGCTGATTTTCCATCCACAGCTTGAATAAAGTTTTACCTGTGAAAACTCAGAAAAATGAGTGATTGTGCGTTTAACAAACAAATGGCAGCGTCGTGTAACAGCGAGACAGTAAACGAAGCCCACCCCGGCTCACAGTAAGGTAAAGGGATCTCTGAGAGCGCCGGGCCCGGAGCGCTCTGAGGTGAAAGAGGAAGCTCGCATGACGTTGGAGGATCAAGGAGAAAACACACTGTTGGAGCGCAAAAAAGCAACCAGTTGGAGTGTTGTCAAAAATACACCAGTGACACCGGATAGTGTTGGGCCTTTGGACGAAGCCTGGCATCTCCCGGACCCTGACCTTCGCCTTGAGAGGTGGCTCGATTTACACAAAGTGACCGGGGTTCAGGGGGCGTGAAGTAGGCTCTCTAAGAATGCAGGATGGGGGTTTTCCAAACTGTAGGATGAACTTTGCTCCCTGAAGTCTGAGATGGTCGTGAGAGGAAGGAAGACGTTGTGTGGTAAAGCAGAGCTCGAAATATCCACCGCCCGACTTAAAAGTCTGAGAAGGAGGAGGGATGTGCGTCAAAACACACTGTATGTCAGAGCAGGTGGTGTGAGAAACCAGGGGCAGCAGGTAGTTTGCTTCCTCACACTCTCGTCCAATCGCGTCTCAGCACACTGTTTAGGTTGTCTTGGGTTTGTTTTGCTTTTCTTAGCCCCTCACTCTCTCATCTTGTTTTGTTTGCCAGGGTGTGCAGGAGATTCTGTGTTTTTATTTTCTGTTTTTTTGGCACGCAATATCCTCATACTGTACGGGCGCGGAAGTTCAACGGGTCCAGTTCCCAGCCCTGAAGCACGCCGCTTTAAAGCTGCTGCGCTACGTGACTTCTGTCTGGCCTCCAGAGGAGAGTTTAGTACCCAAACACGTCAGTCCACCAGGCCAATAAAAAGACAGAAAGACAGACGCGAAGAAAAAGAGAGAACCCAGAAACCGATGTGGTGATATGCAGATTCAAACACATCGAGGTTCAAACAGGCCAAATTTGGTTGAAATTCAAGGTTTTTTTTAGATGTCAAGGTAAGAAAACAAAAACGTTTCACTGAAATAACGTTACTGTTGAAAAAACGGTGACGTAGAGGTCTCAAAAACAAATTTTCAACCACATTTAAACTGATTTTAACCTCAATATCTAGACCTCTTTTAACCTGCTGATCAACAAATGAATGCCAACTAAGAAAGAAACTAAGAGGTAACTGATCTGGTGATTAGCAGATAAAAAAGGGCTAAATTTGGTTTAAAAGTTGTTTTAGGTCACGTGTTTCAGTGACGTGTTGCTACGACCTGCTTCACATTAAAATATAGCAACTTAAACACAAAGAGTTCTTTTATCTTTAGACATAGTTGGACGCCATTTTGTACGTCTCACTTCCTTTAAAGCATGCCGACCCCCCTTGTCTTTTTACCCTTTGGCCTCCCAAAATAAAAGACAAGCTGAAACAACAGAGCAGACACGGAACGTATTGTGTAAAAATACCTCTTTTTTATTGAATTTCCATCATTACAATTGCACATAATCAGTTTGAGCAATCTAAAATATGTATAGAAATTCATTGAGCTCTAAATGAACAGTCATCAGTCTTTAGCAGAGGCTTTAGAGATGTGTAAATATACTGAGAACTTCACTTCCCATGGGGCAAGGAGCTGTAGCCACGGTAACCCTCCCCGAACCCACCCAACAGCAACGAAAGACCCTCTTCCACGTACAGTAGCATCTCTGGATACGTCTTATTCTGAAGAACCAGCCCACCCCGATTAAAAGAACACAACACCGCAACATCAGAAGTCACATACAGCCGTGTGTACCAGCAGTTTACCACCTGCAACAGAGAAACAGAAAGCTCCACGGTTCACAAGTCATGTCGTAGTATTCGACCTCCAGAACGCTTGAAGCTTGAAGTGTTGTGCGATAGATGGAGAAAAACAAAGCGTTCAAGAAACCTCAGCACGGTTCACACACAAACAACAGAGTTACACTCGATATAATCTGGCAGCACACGATCTGTAAAGGGCTGGAAGCGTTATACACTGGCTTTTTGACATCCTTGATTCATCCACTGACACATTTTGAGGATGAGGAAGAAGGTGAGCGAAATTTCCTCCGATTCTCTGCGAGCCTCAAATATCTATCTGACCTTCGAACACTTCCAAAAAGAGGCGTCTTGTTCCAGTAAAAGCCGCTCGCCTACTGGATGTCACCGACGCATCATCCAGAAATACGTGCCTATTGTTGAGTGCTCAGATAAACTCAGAGGTTAAGAGGGGAATCATGATGGGATGTGACAATAATCACCCGCGAAGGACAGTTTCCACTCGGACGTCCTGCCCCCGTTAACCCCCAGTGACAGAGGTTTACTCAGCAGGTGAGCACGAGCCGCAAATAGATGCAGGACGGGAATTCCTACAAGCAGACATATACGAATGCTCATACGGAAAACACAAAGCCAGACATGTAAGAGAAGCTGAGACAAAAAAAGACCTTTTCTTGATGCAGGTTTTGAACAGGGAGGAGGGCGATGACTGTTGCATCTGTGTGAGCGATGTGACCCGCTTCATTATCTCCCCAGAGAGGACCGGCAGGGTAAAGATAGCACTGCCCTGTGGCCAGCGCACACACACACACACACACACACACACAGGAAAATGCCATGTAAGCCATGAGTGTTTGACTTTTTGTTTGTCATTACAGACCATTGAAAACTGAATATCAGTGAGTCAACAGTGAGCAGAAGAAATAAACAGCGAGTGGGGAGTTACAAGGTTCTGAGTGCAGCTTTGAGACGCTGAGCATCAAATATACTTCAGTAAAGGGTTTAAAAATATATGACCTTACACAACCATAAATGAATGTAATATCACCATTAACAGGTGGATACTGTTAATTCTCAAACAATAGCCAGAATGTGGCCTGTTGGCAGGTTGGATCTGAATAAAGGCCAGGAAAAAACTAAATTAGCATCCGTTTAACAGCTCTGTAAATTTAGCACAACGCACATTTCAACAGCATTAATCCCGTCAGTACAAGTCAGCTTCATGCTAATATAAAACACGTTCTGTTTGCATGTTTTCTATACGAGATATTCCTGTACTTCTCCAAAGGTCTGATAGTTTTTCTTTTGTTTCTTTGTTCTCTAAACTTTTCCTGCAGCTGCCTCATCATCATCTGCCATTTTTAATTTGGTCCAGCTGTGAGCAGCTATCTCCTGTGCATTGCATTGTGGGAGAGTAGTGTTCATCAAACTACGAGAAAATGTTATGAATGATCTTTTTGTTTAGCGTCATGAAATCTTGCTGGAGCAGCAATTAGTATAGATTCTTTCATCTGCGTCTCACCACGTGGGACAATAAAGTTAATCAAACTCTCAAATCAAGCCAATCTGACATGTATACCAGTATCTCTGAAACATATAAATTAGTAAGTACTGTAGGACGACACTGGGACACAGATACTGTTTCTTTCATGCTGACTGATTCAGTATTGCTGCACCTTCATGTTAAAGGTACTCTGTGGAGTTTGTGTCCACTAGAGGCACTACTGAGCAATGTTTGTATCTCGTGCACATGCAGGAGGACGCATGCACACAAAAACATGGCGACACAGTACACCCCAAAGGTTTCATGCTGTTCCACTGATCCGACAGTTGGTGGTGGTAACATGTCAAGAAGTCCAGCCATGTGTGAGCAAAGACACCAACGAAGAAGACAGTGAGCTAGTAAACATGAATGTAAACAATGCAGGATTTCATTATTTTAAAAATCGGCTTTGCAAATCTTTTATGAGGCAGAAAATGCACTCAATACACATTAAGTGATTCGGTGAGAAACACTCGACAGGCTTCCTTTAAACTGCTTCCAGCAGATGTTTCACAATAAAAGCTTACATGGGAAGTTGAGGGACTCCGGCCTCTAAACCTATGGAAGGCTTAGGTGTTGAGTTTACATTAGTAGCAAACAGCAGCATCAACAAACTAGTGGGAGCAGAAATACTTAAATATGCTTAAAAATAACCTGTCTCAAATAAAAAGCCTCGTCAGGTGAAGAAAACACAGCTACTATTTGAGAATTTACAGTACTCCGATTTCATTTTTAAAAAGTCAGAACCTCATAATTCCAAACTCTCTCAAAAGAGCCAAAAACCTCTTGCTGAAACTGAAACAATGTCCACGTGGACTGAAACCTTTCACGGTCAAAACGATAGTTTTCTTACAGTAACTCGCTACGATGTGACTCTGTGATATGGCTCCTCGGTACAGTGCAAAACATCACAGCAACATGCAGTCAGTGAGTCCAAGAGAGGAACTGAAGGACAAAAACAGTGTTTAAGCATCATTCACAAAGACGGAGAAGTGTTTAAATGTAAATGTTCACCACAGAAATTAATTGTTAGGCACTTAAGACCTACAAATACTACGCACACCTAAATCACTGCTACCAGACCATGCACATGATGAGTGAAAGCGGAGCATCCTGTTATTTTCAACAGGTGGGATGTCAGAGTGTCTGGACTAGTTGCTCATCAAGCAGCAGGAGGCCTGCACACACTGTCCCCCTCTTCTAAGACCCCCCGTCCCCTGAGCCCTCGCTTTTGTACTCTGGCTCTTTGGTCACATTCGCTAAATTAGTGAAAATGATGCCGATTATGTGACGCACAGAGGGGACTCTGGTACACCACTCGTCATGAGATCCTCAGGGACTCGTAAGCGTCTTTTCCAGAGGGAAAAAAAAAACAGCATGGAGGACGAACGCAATGGATCGGGACAGACCTGCGACAGGCAGCACTGCACCGACACATTTCTGCCAATTTCTGCCAATTTCTTCATGCAATAAAACACTAAGGGCAATTAGAGTTTCTCAAGAGTATATTTCCATCCTTTGCAGAGAAAATTACAAATGAGGAGCCCTTAATGTCGTCATTCTGGTGGCTGGCAGAGAGTTCTGTCTGACAGACTGCCACCTACCCTCTGACTCACCTTCATTACAAAGGAAGAGTGAGGAAAGCGGAAACGCGTCCACCGTGTGTCACCTGCTTTCAGCAGAGCCGGCTGTGGCGAAAGGTTTGGTAACCGTGACGGGAGGAACTAACAGAGGAGGGTGACAGTTTAGTACAGCAAGTAAAGAGCCAGACCTTTGTCTGTTAGCAACACTCGGAGGAACTTAAAGGAGTTATCTGGGGGACAGTAAGCCAAAGGCCGTGGGACCTGAGCCCAGCAGGGAGCAGATTATGGTGTGAAGGGTGAAAATAAGGTGGCAGGTCTGCTACAAAACAGGAAACTCCCTGGTGGCCACGTTTAAATGACAGAGCGGACTGGACGAAGGACGAAACAGCAAAGACAGAATATTATTTTGTTTATACAAACACACGTTAACGAATGTGCTGAAGCTCAGAGGGTAGAACCTGCTGTGGTTTGTTAAAGGCTCAATCTGTAATTGTTGTGTGTATTACAACTGTATTTACTGTATATTTATAATTCTATAAAAAGATCATCATTGAAATGCTCGGCTTGTTTTCTTTTATTTCTTCTTCTTCTTTTATTTATACCCAGTAAAAAAAAAAATCACTTAAAAGCTGCACTAATTGATATTTTTATATTAACAAAGGCTGAAATGACAATGTGCAAAATGAAAGTTGTCCAGTGTTTCTACTCAAACATTTGCTCACCTTTTTTTGGGGGGGGGGGGGGGGGTCTGCCTAACCTAAACAGATGGACAGTTTTTGCTCTCAAACCTTTGTGATGAATTTGGACATACAGGATTTGTTACAGTCACAGATGGAGCCTTTAAGCAGCAATCCAACAACTTGAGCAGCTAAAACAACCGAAACTCAGCGAAAATGGACACAAATACAGAAAACATCAAGACATAACCCAGCAACAAAGAATTTATAGGCAAGAAGATGATGTAAGTTCTCCAACTGTGACAATATCCTGCCTCATACAGTATTTCAAGTTTCCCATTTTGTCATTAGAGTAGTACTTGCATAACAACTACAGGCGTCAGCTGAGCTCTATGTAGGCAGCCCGACGCTTTCTGCCACCGGAAACCACCGAGAGAAAAAAGCCAAGAACCAAGACGGCAACAGAGACGAGTACTAACGTGAAGAAGAGAGAAGAACACTGACCATCTGGAGCTCCATCTACAACGAGAAACACAGAGTAACGGAAACAAACAGGAAGTAGAATTATGAAGCCGTGCAGAGTGTGAAGAGGGAGGACGCTGATGTGACGGGAGAGGCAGAGATCCCTGCATCATCCTTATTACAACATACAACATTTCCTTAGTTGTTTTCTATAGAGAGGCACATAGAAGGCTTGCAAGTTACAGTTCAAAAGCATTTACGTGTGTCTGAGCCAAGAAGAACAGGACAGAAACATCCACAGCCACACCAACACACGACAAACTAATGGATCGCTCAAGTCTTCAGAGGGAAAACAGCAGTCGAAATAAATAAGAAAAACTGCAGTAAATATGTCTGGGGAAAAAAACCTGGATCTAAATAATAACAACAATAATTAATATAATATTAATAATAATAGTAATAACATCCAGTTCTTTTCAGGTTGAACATGGAGTGGAGAGGGTTGTGATTGGCTCAGTACAGACAACAAGGAGAATATGGGCAATCTTCTCCCACAACTGACCACAAAGTCAACACACACACACACACACCTTAAAAATGTGTGCGTGTCAAGCAGGGCTGCACCATTGATCGGATTTAAATCGCAACTTGGCCTCGTACCTCTGTGCAATCTCATTACACGCGTGTATTTGCATTAGCAGGGCGGTCCGCTGCATCAAACTGAGAGCTTCTCATTTTTCCACAAGTTGAATCCACAAGTGACAAGACTGCGTTACAGCTGCGGGGGCGCGTGATCAGCGCTGATTAGTGACACCGTGTGGCTCAACACTTTGGTTGAGCTCTGTGTGATTTACATTTCCCTCCACAGGCAAATCTCCTGATTACTGCCAAAATGTTACTGTTTGAAATGCCGGTGCATTGCTGCGGATGTGTCACAAATCTTAAGCTGCATGTCGGTGGTCCGTGCAGACCCTTGCAGATATGGGCAGATGATGACACTGACATCATGCAGACAGACCTTGCAGCTAGGTGAACACCAAGGCTCAAGGCCACAAACCACTGGGAGGCAGGCATCGTTGAACCCTTTTTGACACGGTGACAAACAAAATCCAAAATAAATGAATCAGAATGAAGGAAATGAATGTTTCCAACCAAATTTCTGACAAAAACCTTGAAAAAAAGCCTCACATTTCTTTATGAGGGGCTGTTTCAGATTCAAACACAATGAGCACATGCATGTTTGGGCTACATACACATAGCATCGAAACGCTCCAAGAATAATATGAAGGTACCAAGGCCACGAAACGACCCGAAAGTCCTGCCGCCTGGCAGGAAAACACATAAATAACGGGGCGTTCGTTCAGAGCACAATGAGACTGCACAGGAACAACTTCATTTAAAAAATGTTACCACAAGAAAGTCATTATCTCAACTCAAAAATTCAGATTTTCTCCAAAATCGTGCAGCCCTACAAACACACACACCTACCATGCACCAACTCACACGCACTCACACACACTCACAGGCAGCCAGAGCCCAAAACGTGTAGTAGACCTCTGCTGTAATCAAGGGAGAGCAGTTGAAGTGCAGTACCTATTCGTGACCACTAGGAGGGCCTTGAAGCGAGGCCGACCATCTGCAGGTCTTCAACCATCCGACTCTACAACTGTTCCTCGCTGGCCCTCTGAGCCCCTTTTCACCCACAGATATATTCTGTACATGCAATCAATTAATAAACCGATGCAACACTTGCTTTGAGTATACAAACACTTAGATTATACATAGATAGCATTATATCATTCATCTTTTTTTTTTTATATAATCTGCATCTCTTTTCACTTCTGTTTTCAACAAAAAGAAAGAAAACCTTGAGTTTGACCTTCATGACCTTTATAACTCCACACACGGTCAACTCGCTGACTAATAACAACCATGTTAGAGAAGTAGGCGGCGCACAGAGGTGGGACAGATCTAACCAAAGAGGGAGTTTTTGCATACAGACATCTTAAATTATTCTAGATTATGCGCGAGGCACCTGCCTGCCCCTCCCCTCCCATGTCAGGTAATGTACAGAGGACACGGAGGCCAGGTGGGGGCGGGGACAAACTCCCTCTGCTTCGTCAGTGTCTCCTCTGGGCTCCGTCTGTCTTTTTCTGGAGGGAGGGGTGAGAGTACGGCGAGGCAGGGGAGTCCTGCAGGTAACGGGGGCTGCGATTGGTGCTTTTTGTTTGTTTGTTTGTTTGTTGGTTGTATTTTTTTCTTATTAACGGATCTTCTCCCTCCCTCCCGTGCAAGTGTGGCAGCTCAGTCCCCCAAGATGACTTTGACAAAGCTAGCCACGTCGGTCTCTTTGGCCTCATGGGAGGTGAAGAAGGGATGTTGCTGAGGAGGAAAATGACTTTCATTTAGTCTCAATTAGAAATCATTAGAATATCAGCTGAGTGTAATATGGCAACTGATTTATGTACTGAAGCATCACAGCTTATCTACTCATATGTGAGGGAGATGGAGATAATGGTACTAGCACGCCCCCCAGTGTCTGATGAACAATATTACAACGTGCACGCAGCATCTAATCTGTTCAACCAACAGAATAACAACAATAAAACAACAGTAATTAGTTATAATGAGAGGAAGACACTAGAACACTCACCATGAGTTCTGTGTAAGTCGGCCGCTCTTTGGAAACTTTCTTTAAGCTGCAGAAGCAAAAAGCAACATCAATGTTAATTCACAACAAATGTACGAACAAATGAGCTGATCCCCTCAGAGCTGGGCTTCTGTTTCAGCCATGACTTCACCTGATAATAAACTTCTCTTTAATTCCCAGGAATGAAATCAAACAAGCGGGCACATTTATTCACCAAAGTTCTCCAGAAATCAGCGATGTTATGTGTCGACATAAAAGCTGTCTCAGCACATGATGAATCCCTGCATGGGTAAAGCACCTGCCACTTCAGAACAAAACAAAAGCACCAGAAAAAGAACCCTGACGTAAAGGATCTTTCAGAAACACCATTTACACATTTAAAGATAAAATCCAGATGTGACTGAACACACTTTCATTTACACTTAATAACAAATAACTTCTGTTTGGTCACAACAGTTTAGCTCGGTTGCTAACAGCTAGTCGCACAAACAAAAGGCTGAGAGTCAGAGAGTTTTATCAAACAGGATCGTCTTCACTCTGCTCCACCCACACAGATCATTCAACTGTGGAACTGATCAGTTGATCGAAGCTGATTTCTTTTCACTTCTATGAGACAGAACGTAGATACACTTGCATCAGTTTTCTGTTGGTTTCACATGCTTCCTGGTTGCCTTTACAGTTTGCTTTCATGACGTTTGGCAGTTTTAGCTTCTCAGCTCTGAGGATTAGCTGCTTTTCTCCGATTCCTATCACTGTAAACTGAATACCTCCTGATCTGAGCAAGTTCACGTGCTGAGGAAGACCGTGAGATGTGGTTGAAAGCTGGGGAAAAAACTAGTGAGTGACCTTCATCAAACCTTGTTTATCAAACTGAACATCTTTGGGTTTTGAACCGTTGGTCGGACAAAACGTCACCTTGGAAATTGTGATGGCGCAATTTTTAACATTTTTTTATGAACCATTTTCTATGAACTCGTTTTGGAATACAGAGTCCCCGTACTCTCTGTCAGAACAGCCTCTTGGCCTCACAACAACAGCGACAACAAAAGAATGTCATAATAAACTCAATCTGATAAAGGGGAAATGAACTGAGGCCCACTCAGCTGCCATCAACGCACATTTTTGTCTGATTTTTTTGTGGCTTTGTCGAAGGACACCGCGACTCTGCTGGCTTCTCGCCTGAAGAGATCAGCCTTGAGTGGGTTGTTTGTGTGGGGGGAAAAAAAAAGTGGTTCTGGCTCATGAAAATGGGACAAAACAACAGAAAAAGACGTACCACAGAGAGGAGAAGTCCACAAACTCGGGGGAGAACTGGTCAGCAGGAAGCTGGGGCGAAGGTTCTTCCACCACCTGCTTCAGCTGCTGGAAGGGCGTCCCCCACGAGTCGTACGGGAAGCGCAGGATGGCGAGCTCGATCTGAGCCACACAGAGAGAAAGAGGTCACTAAAACACTGAGAACGTGAACTGTACAGGCACACGAGGGTCCTGGTTCTAGGTCTAATCCTATCGTGGTCACATGGAACACGAGAGACCTGGTTCTTCATTCACTTCATCCAGGTGCAGACACGTCTTCCTCTCCCCGTCACCCGGCCACGCTGTCCATTCTGTTACCTGCAGTCGTGGATAAACCCACTTTGTTTCATGGACGCCTGGACCCTGATCAGTTAGAGAGCAACGCAGTCTGTCCTCTGCATTACATCATTCCAATATTTATCCTCATGTTTCTGGTTTTATTGACTAACTACTCCCAAAACCCGACTCACCTGCACAGTAATCAGAAACCTGGAGAACATGTTAACATGCCACGAGGTTCCGGTTTCTATCAGTCATCAACAGTTAAATATCTTTGAACTTGTCGTGAGCATTTTTCTTACAACAGGATATGGGCTCATCCTGCAGAAGCTGAGAGAGCGACTTAAGAAAACACGAGCAAATGAAGAAAACGCCTTCACACACGTTGCATTTAGAAAAAGAATGATGATGGTTTAAGATTATGTACAATGTTTATTTTACTCTTTATTCAATATTATTCAG
Organism: Enoplosus armatus; assembly: GCF_043641665.1. Classification (NCBI taxonomy): domain Eukaryota; kingdom Metazoa; phylum Chordata; class Actinopteri; order Centrarchiformes; family Enoplosidae; genus Enoplosus; species Enoplosus armatus. The sequence goes on along the minus strand of NC_092199.1, from coordinate 1,960,417 downwards.
GTTTCTGAAATCGGGATGTATTTACATTTACATGACACACAACCTTCCAGAATATATTTCCATGTTTCACCGATTATACAGAGCTCCCTGTTCTCCGTCCTTCAGACCAACTGAAAGCTTGCAGTTATTTTAGTATCCAGTGTCCAGGTGGCTCTTCAGTCGAGCTCTAGAGGAGTAAGATGCTCCAAAAATCAACCCCAAATCACCATAAGTGTGTTTTACTCCACACACTGATTGCTCTCTCTGTCCAGTTTTGATGATATCTCGGAGCTAAGACATTAAAAAAAACAATTCGTAATGAAACTGTTTCTGAAAACGATCTGGCTGTTCTCCTCTTCTTGTTTAAAAGCCCTCTCCTCTACCCACCAAACATTAAGCGCTCTTATTACCATTCAAATTAGACTTTTGTGCTGGAACATTTGCTGCTCATCTATAAATGCCAAATCCAAAAGGACGAGCCGCGTTCAAACGACGGGGAATTGCCACAGATTGGTGAATCACTGAAGCCAAAATATTCTCCTGTCTGAGTTGGAAATGTGCAAATGAGAAAGCTATGGATATTTAACAACTCATAATAAACGTCTAGACGCTACTTTGTCGTGCCTCATAGAACGGCAGATTTCTTTTCATTATGAATCTTTTTTACCCGTCAGATCTGAGAAATGAGACGAACAAGTTAACAAGGAAATTAAATGTGTGAGTGAGATGAAAAGTTTCCAAGATGAAAAGTAAGAAGTCATTAAAGTTGCCGTACCATCGTGATGCCTAAACTCCAGATGTCAGACTTGACGTTGTAGCCTTTCTGGTTGGTCTCGGGGTTGATCCTCTCCGGCTGCGGGACAGAAGGTCAGGTGATGTCACTTATTGCAGCGGTTGTCATGGACGACCCGCACGCCTCCCTGTCATCCCAACTATGTTCCCTGAGCGCTAACCGGGCCCTAAAACCCACTCAGCCAATCAGCAGCAGTTAAAATGTAACCGGCTCATCAACTGTGTTGAGAGTTGAACCTGTTCACCCGCCTGCTGACGAGCCGAGGCCTCGCTTTAAAAAGCTGTGATGTTCAAACTGCGTCTCGGACGCATTCGGAGCTTAAACTACGTCACTTATGGTCCAGAGCAAAGATCTCATTGTCTGAATAAAATGAAACATTGGATGAAGGAAAACATCTGAAATCTCTGTAAAGAGTATGACAGTAAAAGAGGCTACAGGCGTGCTAGCAGCTCTGTGTGCGTACTTAAACTTGCAATAACTGAATATTTCTGGCCACTTGGGACCACTGGTAACAAACACTGACACGTCAGCACCTGTTAAGGTGATATGGTGAACTTTTTTGCAAGCAGTTGATTATTCATACATTCAGGAGTTACAGAGAAACATTTGCATTCATTTGGACTCTTTTTTCTGGCCACCTGATCCAATATTTACTCCCTTTTAGCTGCTTTTGGTCTCCACCAACTCCCGAGGGAAATATCTGGCTCTTTAGCTGCTGGCTAATTGGCTGTAGCACACTGAGCATCTTAAAAACTGGAAAGTCAAATTGGGGTCCTTTTCTTTAGCTGGTAAACGACAGTTAGAAGTCTGAAGACCACGTGACTCCTTTAAATCTCTTCCTGCTTACCGCCATGTAGGGTTTGCAGCCGGCGTCCATGGTTTTGGCCACAGAGTCGACCAGGTAGCCGCTGATGCCAAAGTCGCACATCTTCACCTGGCCCTGAGTGTTGATCAGCACGTTGGAGGGCTTCACGTCTGCAACGAGAGAGAGAGACGGACGACTCCGCTATCAGCAGGTTTACTCTGTGTGCTGCCACTTGATGGTTCTCTGCAGAAACAGCTCTGCGGTCGCTGGTGAAGACTCGTAAACTTTCTCCATATTACAAGGAGCTTTGATGCAACAAGAGCCACACAGCGGTCACGGCTGAGCACTGAGGTTTGACACAGGAAGGATTAACCCTTTAATGACCACAACAGTGTGTTTGCAAGTTGAAGCTTCTTGGCTACAAACAACGCGTGCTTTATTGTTTCTCTCCAGGTGGCTTTTTATTTCCATTTACTTCTATATGGTACGAAAATCAATAATCAATTAAATGTCCATGTCACATTATTGCTGCATGATTATGCGTTTTAAAGGAAAATTAAAGGAAACTCAATTACGACTTGGGTCTTAATTTTGTAGTTTTGTCAATCATTTCTATCAATTATAATAATTATAAAAGAGGCCGGTAGACATAGAGTAGCATTAGCATTCATTTGGAGCAGTGTTTCTGCCAACCCAACAAATGGAAGTCCAGTAATCATCAATCATTAGCTCTGGTTTGGTCTCAACCAACTTCCAAAATAAAACTCACTGGGGAGGGGGGTTCAATTGACCCCTAACCAATCCCTAGAGACCAACACATCCACCTGACAAAAGCTTGACGACGGCGTTCATTGGATAATTGCTTTTTCAACCGAGAAGCCGCTGTGTCATCTGTGTCATGTCGTGATGCCAGAATGAGTGAACTCGGGGGAGGGGGCGGATTCAAAGGTCTGGACCCAGGCCACATAAGAGCAGCTTTAAATGGAGATGAACTGGACGCCTGCGCTGCTTAACACCACGATAATGTAACTCACACAAAAATAAACGCAGACTTGATGTTGACTGTGATGAACTACGTGATTCATGCTGGTTTCTAGAGTCTGCTGACAGATTTTAACATCAGACAGACTTTTAGTTAAAGGGCTAAAACGTGCAAAACACTGGCGTGGTCCTTTAAGCAGGACGGAAGACAGGAAGACAGAAAGCAGCTCGGTGCAGCTGAGTGATGATGCATCGCAGAAGTGGATATTGACACGTCTCTGAGAGTTTAATGGGTTTCCACTCAGGCTCTTACCTCTGTGTATGACTTGCAGATTGCTGTGCAGATGCTCCAAAGCTTTTACTATCTGTAATAACAAAGCCCATTAATAAGCAACTGAGAGTTACATAACAAATATCTGTCATTAAGCTAAATGAGCTGAGCATTCACAGGAAGTTTGTCATTTGGAATTCATTTTTAATCGTTCACATTATGCTGAACTCACTGAGACGGCGATCTTTCCCAGGATGTCCTCGGGGATGGTCATGCCCTTCTCGATCACCTGCTTGTAGAACTTGTCGAGGGAGGTGTCCATCAGCTCCATGCAGATCCAGACGTCACCCTGGCGACAGACGGTCAAATATGGAAAGAGGTCAGGAAAAATGGCAACAAACGAAGCGCCAGGACGCATTCCAGACAGACGGGAAGCGGCAGATTTTCCAGTGTTTTAGTCACGGCGAGGAAATCCTGAACATCCACTCATTGCAGGAAGTCTTCAGAGGTGTTTGTCATTAGTACAAACCGGAGCTTCCAGTTTAGCTGCAAGTCAACAGTGGACGCAGATTTGGACGATGGACCAACTGATGCATTATCAAATATCAGCTGATGTCACAGATAAATCAATATCAGAATAAATATATGCAGATGTGAAAAAGACATTTCAGTCAGTAACAATAAAAATGCAAACTTAAATTAAACATGAAGGAAGGAAAGTGTAAATAAATAGGTTGCATTTATACGTATACAACACTTCTGAATCTGAGACACACACACGACGTCAGACATGTCGTTGTCAGGTTATATCATGTGTTTCTGTTGTTTTAGTTTTTAGTCGAGAGCCTTGGATGATATACTGCAGATTTTTATATCCACTTTCCTTCATTACTTTGAGAGACATTTTTGTCCTGAATGTTGTAAAACGTGTAAAATAACTAAGTAAATCAGAACCAGTCGGAGCAAAGAAGACGTAAACAAGATGATGAATATGACCAGACATTCGAGGCCAACTTGACGGCCAGAACTAAAACTGTATTGAGGTTTGATTAACGGCCCCGTAGTTCAGGCTGTAGTTAAACACTTGTGCAGCCTTGTGAGTGTATTGCGTCTCTACAACATGTTACCTCTCTGAATAGAGCTCCGTAGAAGGTGACCGTGTAGAAACAGTCCACTGTCCTCATGGAGATGTCCAGGTCCATGAGCAGCCTCTTCTGCTCCTGTGTGTTCACTGTGGCCCGAATCCGCTGAGGGAATCCAAATAAAAAGGTTTGGGTGAACGCTTTCTCCTTGTACTTTCTGTTTCTTTGTTTCTGAAGTCATCTACCTGGTGCAGTGCTCGACTGGCCAGTGGTGATCAAATTTGCATTGCGGGTAACATGGCCACCAAAGTTTACTGCACATTGTGAGTCTGACAATGTTTAGGGGAGTGCAATGCTCAGCCGGTGGGGTGGGGCTACTTTAACTCACAGAAAACGTAGAGGAACGGCAGAGGTCACCGTCCTCCCGTCCGGCCTTCACTCACCTTCACAGCCATGATCAGGCCGCTGGGCACGTGCCTCATCTTGTCCACCACGCCGTACGCGCCTCGGCCGAGCTCGCCGATCTGCTCCAGGTCATCTGCCTTCACCTCGAAATTCTGCTCCGGACACACGACGAGAGAACAAAGTCGGAGGGTTAAAACAGCGAGAGCAGGTCGGCTGACTGCTGCTGTCTGTCTTCTCCGTTTTAAAGAAAATGTACAGCCACGCTGCAAAATGTCAAGAAGCTTTGGAGTCTGAATCACTGAACAGTCTCCTTCACAGAGCAGCAAGATGCAAAACATCTCTTTTTTCAAGCCAAAATTAAAAAATCATTCACTTTGACTTCCGGCCAACTGGAGCAGAGAAGAGAAGGCACCTCTGCCAATGGAAAATTCCACTTATTTGATGAGTTCAAAATAAATAATTTTACTGCCTGATGGGCAATAAAAGGCATTCCAGTCTCCCCACAATCAGAAGTGTTCAATTCGGCTGTAATGTTCACTGGGGCGTTCTTTACAGCTGACAGAGCCTTTATTAAGCCAGAGCGAGGGACCTTTCTGAACCAAAAATACACTGTGAGCAGGGAAAGTAAACAGTGCAGAGTTATGTAAGAGTCCTAGGTAAGAGAAAAAATATAAACCTTGAATGGGACGAGGAAAGGTGCAAAGATGATCCAAAAATGAGCAAAAGAAATAAAATTACCTTCTCTCCGATGGTTACACAAGCTTTCGAATCCAAATCTCTGGGGGGTCTGAAACACACAGCCGGACGTTTCATTACAAATGAACGGGTTAAATAACAATGTTATAAACATAAAGTAGACAAACAAATAAATAAATGAAATATTGCTTTTGAAAAGATCTTCATCTCATAATCTTCATCATTATAAAATTATAGAATAAAACAATTAAATAAATAAAATGACACATTTTATAAAAAATTTAAAAATTAAATGAAATGTAAAAAGTAAATAAAATAAAAATGTCATTTAACAAATAAAATCAATAATGTGAATGCACTAAAAGCCAGATTTACTGTATTTACTGACTTCTTGTAATATGGCTGAAAGCCTCTGATATGAAGTTGGCTTGAAACCAGAACGCCTCTGCTGCTGCTGCAGGTTTCTCAATGAAGATGATTCACTTTAAGACTTCCTGAACATTTAGTTTCTCTGCAGCTCACAATCATTTTAGGCTCAGCTGCAGTCTTATGATAATTCTGCAGAAAGTCTTATTGTGTTGAAACGTGAAGAAATGAATACTTTTACATTCACGTTTGTGTTGACGTCATCAAGTTGAAGTTCTTGTTATAAGAAATATTTTAGCATCATTGAACTTCCTTCTCCTGTTTTTAGATTTTACATGTTCAGCTTTCTGATTTGGTTTAAAAGCAATCAGCTCTACAAAGGCGTGTCCAAAACAGGATGTGACGACCAATGAAAACCACCGGATGTGATGAAGCCTAAACTTACACTGCGGCGGGAGGAGGCTGCTCAAACACCTCCTTGGAGAGCTTGAGCACCGGCTTCCTCTTACCTGAAAACACAAAACACAGAACATCATGGGATGTTGGGCGATACGATGATATAAACCAAGAGATGACACATGTTTATATCCAAAAACAGTTCCTCGATATGTTTAGGAACTAAACACAGTTCCTAGGAATATATATATATATATATATATATATATGAGCAGGTAAGCATTTAGGGCAGCAACTAACGATTCATTTCATTGTCATTTCAGAGCCAAAGGGACGCCTTCAAAACTTTAAACTTTATTCAGTTTACAAAGCAGCAAATCTTCAAATTGCTTGTTTTGTGCGACGGACGGCTCACAACTCAAACACACTAAAACAGAAACTCTTTACATTTGAGAAGCTGGAACCATGAAAGTTTGGCATTTCTGGAAAAGGATGAATTGATTATCCAAATAGCTGCAGATTCATTTTCTGTAACTCATCTGTGTGTAACGCACCGGCATCTCAGTTTAGTCTGAGTGAAGTGAAAACAGGAGAAAGCAGACTGATGAGACTCCAGAGAGGACGTCTCACTGGCAGCCCAACATACCAGAAGATGAAAGCATACTTAACTTCTTAACATAGCTCAGAGATCAGTTGATCAGACTTCATCCCGGTCAACCTTTTACTCTCAGCAACAGCAGAGTGCAGCCTGTAAACTGCTCGTATGGACTTTCTATCAGTTTAAAAAGGCAAACTTCAATCAAACCTTGATAACATTCGGAGCGAGTCGGTGCTGGTTGTGATTCTCTTTGTGCTGAATAACTGACTCCATGTTTCTGCACTCCAGCAAGACTCAATGTCAAAACACGCTGCTTCTGTCCAGAGCTTACAACAGCCATCAGGCACTTCAGAACTCCCACTGATGCAAAATGACTCAAACTTCCTGCAGCCATCTCTCTAAACAAAGACCAGCACAGAACGCTTCGTATGTGTTACATCCAGTCTGCAGGCTTTTAAACTGTCCTGTTGATATAGCAACTGCAGCAGCGACCGGAGCTCCATCTCATCATCGACACTTACGGTTGGCTGCAGCAAGTGACTCCAGATCCTGGTTGAATGTAACAGGTGCTGAGAGCAAGAAGAAGAAGAAGAAGAAGAAGACGAAGAAGAGGAGGAGGAGGAGGAGGTCTGGCAGCCCAGGTGTGCTCGCTCCATCTGGAGATGCTGCACTGATGGTTTAACGGCCGGGCGCCTTGTTAACTGGGGCGTCACAGGTTCGTAAGGGTGTGACCAAGTGTGTGTGTGTGTGTGTGTGTGTGTGTGTGTGTGTGTGTGTGTGTGTGTGTGTGTGTGTGGTTGCTTGCCTGGTCTCCAGACATGATCTGGCTCAAACCTCCTCAGACTGGCTTGCAGCAGTTGAACCCAGTCAGAGTTTGTTCTAGTAAACGTATCGTAACATGCGGAGCTGCACCAGGAGGAGGGGCGGCCATGTTGGATCTCTGATGCATAACAACTTTTTTCCCCCTGCGTGAACACTTGGAAACGTGTGTGACGCTGTAAGATAATGTCTAAAGTCACCGGCCCCCCCCCATGTCATAATTAAAAGTGAAGCTGAAGGTGTGTCTCTTCGAAGGACGAGGAACTGAGAACTTCTCATGTTGCTGTCTTGTGAGAAAATACAAACACATGTAGCTGTGGACAGATCTGTTGGTCACACACACACACACACACACACACACACACACACACACACACACACAGCTCGTCCAGTGTGTCCTGGTTTGTTCAAACTGTGCAGGGTGTGACACTGCTGTGCTATGCGGCCCTCCACCGGCGGCCTCTAGCTGCCTGCCTCCTGGTCTCGGCTTTCCAAAGCAGCTTTGTTGCACTAAAATGTCAGTTTGAGCCCCTCCTACATGCATTTACACAGACAACAATAGTAACTGGAAACCAACAGTCTGCTAACAGGTCCACAACCAGCACACACTGGAAAAAACACCCAGAGGGAGAACAACTGCACCAAGTCTGCACATTGTGTTACTTTAATACTACAAAGTGTTTGGATATCTGGACACATTGTGATAGATCATGCTGATTGGCTGATGAATCAACTATATTTAGTTGCAGCTACTCAATATGTTCAAAGCTTGTCAAAGATAACACAATATATCCACATTATAGACCGACTGACGGCTGATACTAATATTGTTGTTTGAGATTTTAAAAATTCCATGCCTTCAGATATTCAGTATCTTCATCATTTATACTGACATATCTGCAATAAGCTAATATCTGCCCTCTGGCCCAGATGATGTATCGGTCTAGCTCTAAGTCACATGTCCAAATACTAAACGCCCAGGGACGAAAGTACCGAAGGAGATCCCAAAGCACAGCTGCTAGCTGAACGCAGTGTTCGCAAAAAAACTGAAAATGAACAGTGAAAGTTGTCAGATGTAACGTAAATGAGCTACTTGGGTTTAATGCAGTTACATTTAGATTTTGTACTACAGATGTGTAGAATGAGGCCTTTTCTCTGCAGGCTCTGGATCCAGAAACACACCAAAAACCAGTCAGTTCCTCTTGGCCTGTGGTCTAACTTTCCTCCAAATTTCACTGAAATCTGATGTATGAGATAACCTGCTCACCAACAAACAGGGTGGAAAAGACGGCCTCTTTAGCAGAAGTAACTGCAGGTTCCACATGAAGAGAGAGGATCAATAAATACTTTCATTTGCATTAACCAGACCTGGAACTTTGTCAGATGATTGACCTCAAACAACGTCAGAACAAAAGATTCACTGTGTGATTAAAGTGAAGCGACAGCATCCTTTTTCTGCCAACACTGAGTGAAAAACCTTCTGCCTTCCAGCCTTCAGTGCACTCAGATCATGAGACAAGAGGCAGCATGCTCCTCGCAGGAAGAAGCTCAGCACGCATATCAACATGCACAATGCATTTCAGTCCCCTTTAAAAGACACACGGGGAGACAGAGCTGTCCCGACACGAATGATGTGGGCTGCAGGAACACATTTGTATGTAACATGCAGTAAGTCATAAGAGGCGGGAGGCGTGCTGCATGTGGTGGTGGTGGTGAAGCAGGCGATCCGGCAGCCACGCATGCAAATCAAACTGAAGTGAACTGCGTGAACAATGACATGTCTCAACCAACAACAACGCTGGATTCAGTGTTTGCAGGGCTGCTCGAAAAAACCTGCAGATTCTGACGGAGGAGAGGAGAAAAGAGGAGAGTGAACACGAGTGGAAGACAGAGAGAGGAGGTGGAGGGGGGGTCGCAGGGCCAGAGGATTATGTAATCTATGTGGCTGGCAGGAATAAGCATGTCTTCTGCTTTGTATCATAATACATGGACTTGAAGCAAAAGTGGAAATTAAAGCTGAAACAATCAGTCAATCGATTTGTCGATCAACTGAAGTTCATCCATGAATCCGTTCAGTCCGTATTTAAGTGCTTTCTGCTTCTCGGGTGTAAATATTTAATAAATATTAGATGGAATATATATTTTGGGACAAAACAAGACATTTCTCAGACCCCAAGACGTCCCCATGAGGTGTGAAGACGTTTCTATTCATTTATAGACTGAACGATTTATTGAGTAATCAAGAAAAACATTCATCGATAACGAAAGGAATCGTTAGCTGCAGCTCTAGAAGCGAGAACTCAAATTTATGGACATTCGTAAAAGTACATTAGTAGCGACGTGGACTTAAGTATAAAAACTAAGTACTCACTCTGTTATACTATTAGCATCATATATCAGGGATTATTTTCATCATTAATAAGTCTGTCACCCCAGAGCCCCGAGGTGTCGGTCAGCTGGTCCACACTGAAATACCTCAACATCTATTAACTAATTATTTATTAATTAATGACATGAACATGATTACAGACAGTCGTGGTCCTCAGAGGGTGAATCTTCACTCTGGTGACCATCTAGCGCCACCATCAGGTCAAACTATTTGTTCAATATTTTAGTTTATGGCCAAATACCTGCAAAGCTAATGCAGCATGCAGCATGCTAGCATGCTGACGTTAGCATTTAGCTTCAAGCATCACTGTGCAGAAGTACAGCTTCAAAGAGTTACTCGCATGAATGTCTATTAAAATGGGACTCATCGACTAATCGATTCACTGAATAATTGCTTCAGCACTAATACTATTAGTACTGCAGCATTTAAATGTTGTGGCATCACACTTTATATGAGTACTAAGTAGAGTATTCCCTCTGAAAAGCAGTCAAATTAAAGTATTCAGCAGCAGAAAATGGAAATACTCAAAGAAAGTACAAGTACCTGCGGCTCGGCTGTACATAAGCACAGTAAATGTACTTAGTTACTTTCCACCAAGCTATGAAAAGCATGGCGAGCAATCTAAAAATATCCCTTTTCAGACGTTCTCCAGATGATGTTGCGTAACTCAAATACACAATTCCTTCCTTTATTCTTGCTGAGCTCAGCATCAAACTTGCACACTGTGGCAGGCCATGTGGGTTAATTAAAAGCAGCAGTACAAATCATTCCTGGTGATTTGCAGCACATGAGCTTAAGTATGCAGTAAAATGCCAGAGAGAGGCCACAGGTGATGGCTGCCTGCGCTCCCAGTTTCTGCCACACCCGATACGAGCCTGCAGTCAGCCCTCGACGTGCACGCCAGTCAGTTTGTGAGCAGTGAAAGGAAAAAATAATGCTGACAGGAGGGTTTGCAGAAACAGAGACAGAGCAGGCGGAGAGCCTCGGTGTGTGAGGGCAGGTGACGGCCGGCCTGCGTGATAATGAGCCCTGGATCACGGGGGACGCAGGGGCCCGCTGCTAACCCACACATGCACTCCGGCTGGAATTCCAACAATCCCAAGACTTCCTCAATGGAATTCCACAGAGCCAGAGGAAGACAGATCAATCACAGACGGTGGGAGGCAGCGAGCCGCAAACAAGTGACACAAGGAAAGACAGGAAAAGACAGCAACACAGGGCGGGGGGGGGGGGGGCTGGTAGCAGACAGAGATTTGAAAATAACTCCAGTCGGAGCCCTGGGCGGTTCGGCCCCCTCCGACCGCTCTGGCAGTCCGTGAGATACTCTACACTTCTCCTTTAGCTTACAGCTGTTGGAGGCTCCTTTTGGGAATCACGCTACACTTCCTGTGCCGAGTGTCGGGGTGTCAGCTTCAGGTCGCCTCAGAGCCAGAGCCGCTTCCACTGAGGCCAGGACGAATACCTGAGACCACCACGGCACAGTCACGAGACGCACCGCGAGACCCGAATAAAGTCAACAGAGATCTTGCAGGTCCATCTTGGGGTTCTGCACCATTTCTGCGTATTCCAGCCGGTCGGTCTGTAGATGTGGGTCGTACCACTGGAACTGCCTGTGCCACCAGCCGGTACACACAGGGACAGTCTGACCTGTCCACAGATAGTCCATCGTCCTGCTCTGGCCTGTATATAATAGCTTGATACTTTCGTTTGTATCGTCCTTGCGGCTTTAGTCTTCATGTACACTGAGAGCTAATGTGAACTGGAGTCAAAGTCCTCGTATGTGTCAACACACTTGGCCAATAAAGGCGATTCTGATTCTGAAACCACACAACGTCGCGGAGCCTTAGCTCCACATGGAAGCACTGCACCTGATTTACTGCCAGGCACCAACAACTTTTGTTGCTGCTTTACAATCCAGAATTATTCTGCACTTCATTACATATTATAACGTGTCAGACCGGATCTGAATAGCAAACTGAGCTCCAGCCTGACAGACAGACAGACAGACAGACAGACAGACAGATTAATACTCAAAGTGAGTCAGTGACTCTAAGAACACACCAAACACTCAAATCATTCCTTGCACCTCCACGCGGCCCTGATGGCCTTCTGGTCGTCTGCTTGTGTGTGTGCAGACAGCATGGAGAGCATGTCAGTGTATGCAAACACCCGACGCAGCACAAACAGAACTGTGTGTGTGTCCCCTCATCACATCTGTGTTTTTATAATGGGACTCAAACACACATACAGACCAAGCAGTCGCCAGTTTACTGAAATACTTTGTTTCTGAGGTGCTAATTAGAGCTGCTGACACAAACAGTAAGAGCTTTGAAACAGGTGCAGAAACATTACTGTATTCTTTTATTTTGTTGTTAATGTTGTTGGCTAACGTTAGCGAATCTCGAATGTTTCCACTCCTGACCATTTAAGAAGCGACGTGTGGAAACAAAAAGTAATAAATATAGATGTAGTAATCATCAAGATTTCATCCATGAACCTGAGCCACGGTACACGGTACTCTGCAACAGCGACTTGGCAATGCATAAGCATGTCATTCAAATATTAAAAAAGTGATAAGGAATGAAATTCGAATGGGATTATAGGAGAAGATTGATAGCAGTAATTAAGAGCACCTTCAGATTGCTCTCATGCAATTACAACAGTTGTAAAATTCAGCCCAGAGGAAAGAGCTGCCAGTGCAGCCACTTTCCTAAATCACCCTCCAAGTGTTTGGCAATAACTAAAGTCGCGTTGTGTTGACATACAGTGTTGTCTCACATCCAGACAGCCATCAAATGCAAACAGATTTTCCTCCAGAGACATTTTAGTTTTAATCTTTATGTTTTTCAGACAACTTAAACGTGTGATACAAACAGAAGAAGCAGGTTGGAGTGAAGAGAACCGCTGACAAGAGGAAAGAAGTACAGAATTAGATGAAGCAGATCGATCTGCACACCCCCCCCCACCCCCACTCTAACCCCATTTCAGCTGCAAAATCTGGAAAACCTGCTTCCATCATGACCACACGGCGTCTTCTGTCACGATAAAATCTCCCCTTTGCATTTGCACACCTGCCTGCGATAACAGCTGAAATAAACAGGAATTGTTTGAAATGTCCTAAATATTGTTGCTAGTTCTCACCATCAGAGAAGTTGCTGCAGTTTGAATGCATGCATGCTCACTCTGTCAGCACCCCCCCCCCCCCCCCCCCCCCCCCCCCCCCCCCCCCAAATGCTCTGAACAATTCTACTGTTATTGCAGCAAAAAAAGCCACTATAGGCCTGGAACTGGACCAACAATTGGCCCGTCGAAACAGCAAATTTAGTATCCGTGCAGCTGAAAACGCAGCCTCCATTTGCATGACAAACGAGACATTTGTGCAGGGGTGCGAGGGCCGGCCGAGGCTGCAGGGGGACACGAGCTGGGAGGGCCGCTGTCACTCTGCCATCGGCCAGCCGAGCACACTACAGCACTCAGCACAGCACAGCGCACAATAGTGAGGGCAAAAACCGGCCGGGCCTCACAGGGCAGCGCTCGAGACGGAGACGCAAGACTTCACATGCGTCTGTGCCAAATGATATGAGAATAGAAGGAAACCAGCAGCAGCGCAGTGACTTAGCTCAGTCTGGCATGATTTTACATGGTGCTTTTTTTAGCTTTGCACATTTTCATCAAGTTATACGCCACAGAATCTGTTCAGTTAACAAACAACCAAACAAAACGTGATCATACACCTAATGTCAAAACCTCTCTGCGCTGTAGGCTGCTGCCAAATGTCCCGCCACGTTTATAATCTTGTTTCCTAATTATTATTCTTTGTTCAGATCTTTCTGAAATGTTTCAAGCATTACATAAGTTGCCCATTTCAGACTCTTTTATTTAGACAAAGCTGTTGTGTAGCTGCTTATGTTTAGACAACATTTCACAAAAGAGATCTTTGGCTTCTTTTGTTAAATGCAAAAATTCTCTCTTTAATTTTATCTTGACATATTATCATCTTATTAACTGGCTGTGACTAATGTGTTAGCATACAAGTGTCTATTTATACGTCCACCTGACACAAAGCAACATTAGCGTTCCTGTTTCTGTCCAAGTCCAATTGCCATTTGGTGATGGGCAGCTCTTACAGTCAAAACACCTGAAGCCAAAACCATTAGTTAAAAGACACTAAAGGAGGGTTCGTCACTACGAGTTCTGAGATCTGTAGCCGTTCATAAAACGCACCGTCACACTGATCTATGATCTGTTGTCCTGTCAGTAAAACCAGAATATTGTTCTTCTCTTTGCAAACTAACGGAGGAAACAAGCGAGCTGAGAACAGCAATCGACTAATGAACTAATCGTTATTCGTTACTAAGATTCACGCTCTCACGCAGCTGCAGCAGAACCACAGAGGTGACTGACAGGTGGTTTTCCCTGCCGGCTCCATTTTGTTGACGTTTGTCGAACTACAAAAAGTCACGACAAGAAGTTGATAATCGATGGTCTCAGCACCAGATCTGTACGTGTGCAATGAACGACAACAGACACCGACTTCTGCTCTCAGGAAAGTCCCGAACCGACTCATTCATCTACAAACAATAAAAAAAAAAAAAAAATGTCAGTGCATTATTCATCACAAGATGAACCGGCTGCAACAAGGCAGTTCCTCTGTGTAGGTGGTGGACAATTGACTGAACCAGATAAACACAGTGAGGCTCTGAGCACCAGGGGCTGTCTCCTACCTGCTCATGTCCTGTACAGCCTCTGAGAGAGTGTGTGTGTGTGTGTGTGTGTGTGTGTGTGTGTGTGTGTGAGAGAGAGAGAGTGCTCTGCATGTTGTGCAATGAACCAGCCTCACTTTGGACTTCTTGGAAAACACAGTAACGGGAGGAAAAACGCCTGAGCTGCTTTCACTGCAGCTGCTTTTTCTCTGCAAGCTGCGTTCGCAGATGAACTTAAAGAGCTCTCGGGCTGCAGGGTGTCACTCCTCGGCTCGTGTCGTTGCTGCTGCACGGTGATAAAGTTGGGGTCAAAGTGTGACATGCATGCTTTCCTATGCATGCTGAGGAAAAAGCTGAACGTCAGTGGACACGCAGCCAGAGGTCTGACACACATCCAGCTCTCTGCTCGGAGGCTCGTGTTGTAAAACCCTGAACAAGCCCCTGCTCTTGAACTCACCGCCACTTAAACGTTCACAACAAATTCTATTATTAGATTTCCATTTTCTGTCCCATAAGCACAAACAAATCTGCACTCAATAAACACGCAAACTTGACCGCTGACAGCTGCGGGTCGTCACGTCATGTTGCCCCCCCTGCACCAAACCACCTATATTTGTAGCGCTGCACGCGACATGGCTTTCATTATTTACCCTGAGCATTGTGCACGAGCCACGCATCAACTCGTGCAGAGTTGATCTTAAAGAGTTGCAGGGTCCTTGTCTGTCTCGTGACTGTTACAGGCGTCCAGCCAGTGCGCCGCTAATAACGTGAAGAGGAGTGAGTACACACAGCATCGTCTTACCAGGAACTGTGCAAAGGGGAAGATCTGAAACAGGAAATGCAACTGACCCTTCGAAACCATCTAACTTTAAAATGCACCGACCGTGCTCGACCTGCAGCGGTGCATGTTGCAAACCGTGCAGCAGTGATTGCATGTCGCTAGTTTTGCACAGATGGGTTTAATATTCTTACCTCCCTTTGGCTGAGACATTTCCCCTTTGCTTTGATGAGGGGGAGGGGAAGCACAAAAGACTTTGCCTTCTTTCTCACTCCCTCCCTCCATCGGCTTGCTTTGCAACAAAGATGCAAAATACAAGCCTCGATCTTCATGCACTTGGAGCCTTTTTGCGTCCGAAGCGTGCGTGTCGGTGCAGAGAGCGACGGTGCGAGTGCGCGGCCCCCGCAGGCGTCGGCAAACGAGGTAATTTTGCAATTGCACTGCAAAGAATTCTCCGCAGCACTTACATGATGGGCCAAGGCTGGCAGCTGAAAGCTCCTAACTTGGATCAGTGTGAGCCCCTGCGAGAGAACGTTCTTCCTGCTTGGAGCGCAGGGGACACTGGGAAATGTAGTCCTGGGGAGTGCTACAGCGTTTAGCTGGCGGAGTCGTTTGCTTCTCAGCGCTGTTTTGTTTTAACGGTTCTTGTATTTGTTGTGACAAACAAAATTGGGCAGCTGCAGAAGTTTACAGGTGAAGGATACTTTACATACAAAACATAAAATAAAATGGGATTCAGTGTTGTAGATTACGTCACAGTGGAGGAGGAAGTATTCAGATCTTTTAATATTGTTTTATTATTCTCCATTAGAAGTAATTAATATACTGTAATATTTTATATGATTGGAATATTATTACTGATGCATTAAGCAGATAACAGGAGATCATTTCAATTACTTATTAAAAACTGTAGTAACTGAGAGTACGTGTAGAGTACATTTATTACAAAGTAATAAGTAAAGTATGATGTACAGTATTTGTAAATATAATTAGTTACATTTAGCATATAAATCAATATTTTGTTAATATTAGCTTCACCTCAATCAATTAAAGCATTCTGCTTACGCGTTAATGCAACTGTAACAATAATCCTATAGTACATAGTATATTATAACAATATTATTATTATAACACGTTTACTTTTGGTACTTTGGTACATTTTCCTGACAATACATATGTACTTTTATATTTTAATGCAGGACTTTTGCTTGTAATGGTGGTACTGCTGTACTTTTACTTAAAAAAAGAACTTATTGTCATTTTATTCTTCAGACATGTACTGCACGTCTGTAATTCCCGGAGGACGGATCCCTCCTCTGTTGCTCTTCCGACCTCTATTTCTGTCACATGTTTCGCAGATTAAAAAGTATTCAGAGACAAACTAGTAATTTTGGACTGTAAACATAGACTTGACTTGACAAAGACATATAGCTGATTATTTTTGCATCTGGTGGTGAAGTGATGAAAACACGAAATCAGATGACAATTTTCTCTTTAATCTTAAAACGTTCGTAAAAATCTTTATTATCAGGTAACATCAATTAATGCAACAGTGAATCTAGGTACAGACTTCAATAACATTAATGAACTAATGACAAGGTACTCTGACATCTACTATGCTGTGAAGGCCTACAAGAGTGGTTTTGTAAATACATTATGACTAAAGTGAAAGTAAAAAGTAAAAATGTGCCTGTTGGAGCACCTGAAGTTCAACAGGATGAACATGTGGGGCCCAGTAAGCACTGATCCAGTGATTTGCACGTTAAAATCAACATTTATTGGCTGTATTTCACTTTGAAGACAACAACATGTTGACATATAGTCATTGCAATGCTGTTGAAACAGCTGTTATATGTAACCTACATCTAGTTTGAACTACAAATCACCGAATTCGTGTTAACTGGGTGATGAATGACAACTGTGACCCCTTAATTGTAAATGGGGTATAATAGCACCAATATATAAAAACAATCCAAAGAATATGTGGCAGGAACAGACCCTCAAGCATAAAGGATGAGGCTGATGTTATTCTACATGTTTCTTATTGTCAACAATCCCATGAAAAGACCAAAACCACCAATGAGTTAGTCTGTCTGTCCGTATTTTCTCAGCCCCAAGCCCATTTTTTTTACAAAAGCCTCATTTATTTCCTAAAACAGCTGGTCACTGTAGTTATTAGCAAACATTACTCAAACAGGAGGAAATGGGGGACTACTTTCAGCTGCGGATTAACACACAGATTTATCAGCCTTTGGATACACACACAATATTTGTTAGTAGATTTATTCATAGTTGGTTTGGGTCTTTTCATGGGATTTATTGACTGTAAAAAATACACAGAATAGCACCAGACTTTTCCTTTAAGAGACACGTTTCATCATGATTTACAAAATGCTCTCAGTCACGAGTCAAGCTTTGGTGTGTTAGTTGCCCAATGAAAACAGCAGATGTATGAGACAAGACAAATGATCCAAACATCACACACGAGGAAGATTCAGATCCACGTCCCCATGAAGTGATATGAGTGAGATGTCGCTTCAGAGGGTGCGGTGAGGTACAGTGGCTCAGAGAGGAGGGTGGAGGGTCAGTTCTTGGTGGTTATGAGGGTTTGGTACAGCGGCTTCACCACAATATGGAGGAAGAGGGAGCTATCGATAAGGTATTCAGACGTCCGCCGGTACAGGTCAGCTTCGGCCAAGAAATCACCGTTTTCCTCGGTGCTCTGGTGGAAGTTGTAGACGTGTTTCACCACCATCTTCCCCTGCTGCTGAGCCATCACAAGCACTGTCTTCTGGAAGTTCACCCCGGCGAAATCCGCGCTGGACGTGGCCGGCGTGATGATGATGCGAGGGCGCCCTCCCTCCACACGTGTCGGCTGCATGGCGCCCGTCTCCGTGTACATCGACCTCACGCTGAGGGGTAACCAGCGTGGCGAGAACAGGGCGTTCCAAGTCACCCGCTTGCTGGCGTCGTGGCCGCTGGGCCCCAGCTGCGTCTGGAAGCTGGTGCTGCGGTCGTCTCGCGTGGGGTTGCTGATGATCCAGGGCGACCCCCACGCTGGCGACAGGTAGTTCCTGGGCATGAAGAGGCTGCAGTTCACGTCAAAGTATTTGGCCATGTGCATTGGCGACGCAGAGTGAAACTGGTAAGACATGTACAGCAGGTCGCGCACCGACTCCTGGTAGCGAGCCAGGACCGATGACTGGGTCTGCAGGCGGAAGAGCTCCCGTGGAGGCATCATGGCGTAACGCACAGCTCTCAAAGCGTTCTCCGCTGTCAGACCGTCCGGCTCATTCTGAATAATCCAGGCCTCCAGAGCTGCGAAGAGCTCCACCTCACTCTGCAGGATGAGGTCCGAGCGCTGCAGCAGGGACATGAGCAGCTGGCTGCTGATGGTCACCCACTCTCCGCTCTGCAGCACCGAGGACAGGTTCCAGGCCATATACTGGAGACAGCTGTCCCTCAGAGTCACGTCCCCGACCTGCAGGGCGTACTCGTACCAGCCCGCCACGTGGCCTGAGGAGTCCCGGGCCAGATTCTGGGTCATGTACTGGGTGATGCCCTGCTGGAGACCATTCACTTGGTACTTGGTGGCCAGCTTGTGTAAAGGTGTGGCCTGGTCCAGACGCAGAGAAATCTCTCCACAATACAGATACCTGCCAGGAGGTAGATGTTGAATGTTGGAGCATTTGAAGCACAACTTGTACCTTTTGAACTTACTTTTGTAAAATGACAACACACAGAATGTGACCACGTAGCCTAAAACAGCTGTTAAAAAATGTCCACATCAACTATTTTAAAGCTGCAATCATTTGTTTGGCCACTTGGGGGGCAAAATAACAACACAACAAGCTGAAAACACAACCCTAGCATACATTATCACCTGATAAAGTTGCTGTGGCTAACATGTTGTTTCACTTTGACTGAATTCTATCGCTGTCTTTAACCTCGAAGCAGCTCCTTTTGTTTTGGCATTCTGTGAAAAAGTCAAGATGACAATAAAAAAGAATATTTTCTCAGTCTGGCAAAAGGCAGGTGGACTGTAGTTTGGGTTCTGATCAACCTCATTAGCGTTTGAGATAAAAATAGATGTTGTTATTGATTGTTGCTGCAGCGCAGGCTCCTCGCTGTCTTACTGCTACACCACAGGAGCTGCTATTGAGCAACCCAGCAGTTCACTGATTGGTCAATTTGTTTTGTGTTGAACTCATCATTGACTGTTTGCCTCAGATGTCTGGCTGCAGTTGCAGAGTTCATCTAGAGGGTGTGATAACTCAATCAAACTGGGTGAAGCAGAGGGTTTATGTGATTCTCATATAGTGTGACATCTCCTTCACGGTGAGATGAAAATGTATTCTCCGCCCGTCTCACCTGATGAACTTGTCGAACGCAGCAGCACAGTCGGAGCTCTCTTTCAGGACCAGCGTGCTGCTATTGCGGCTCATCATCATCTCCTCGAACACCGGGCTCTGCAGGGAGAGCACCAGCGAGTGAGCCTGGATCACCTTCACCTCTTCTGCGTTGGGCGTCTCCACCCTGAGCGCCACGTCGCTGCCGTTCCCCTGGACCAGCAGGGCCTCCAGGCGCTGCACCAGGGTCACAGAGTGGCTGATGGTGTCCCCACCGCTGCCACCTCCATCCTGGGCCCCGTCAACTTTCAGCATGCCTGGAGGGGAGGGGGGGGGGGGGAGGAGTACGTAGAGATATAAGAGAGAGTTAGTTCAAAGCAAGGCTACAAAATGTAAATACCAAACAGACAACTTAAGATTTAAGATTCAAAAGTTGTCTTTCTTCGAGGAGCGTACAGAAGTTGAATGTCAGTTATTTAGTGGGGCAGTATCATCCGAATCCATGCCATTGATCAGCCCAGCTGCGCTCGCTGTCTGGATAATGAGGGATTGTGGGTCACGTTTAATTAAAGCTTTGTCTCTGCTGAGGGGGTTGTAGCACACCACCCTTCCTCCGCCCCGTCTCCTCTGCAGAGTACACTGTTACTGTAGCTGCTGGGATCTGAGCCTTGATTCATATCAAGTGTGGTCCCTCTTTCTGATTCACGATAAGCACTTCCTTTCCCCCGATGGAAACAGAACACGACAAACTCGGTTGTGGGCTGCCACGTTCCCTTTGAATCACGTCCTGGACTAAAGACCCAGTTTCTGGAGCAGCCTGTTCACATAGCAGCAAGTCAGTCAGAGAGACCAAAGTCAAATGTTTTCACGGCGGTCTAAAGCCTAGAAGGAAGATATTAAAAGGTTGGTTCACCCAATAAATATTGAGATTTTGATACTTAGTCGTAGTGTTGTACTTGTTTTTTGACTGCTCTGTCCTCTCCTCAACATGTCATAATAATTCAACAACAAACTGTAACATAACAAAGTGGTATAAATATTCCAGCCTCTCTTTCTGTTAGCTGTTGATATAATAATATAACGCAGATACGGACACTGGGCTGCTGTATATGGCAAAGAGCCACCTTGATGTATAATGTTAGTTTATATGATGTAACTAGATATATTATAAGTGTAGGTTGATTTAAAATATAAATCCAGGGTGAAGAAAACACACCATCCACTGCTGCTCTCCCCCCTCTGTTTCAGACCTCCCTGATTATTTTCATACATGTAAAAAGTAGTTCCAATGAAAACTATTCACAGCGGTATCTTTTTATGTAAGTTTTCGTAATTTGGGTGAACTGACCCTTTAGATGCACCACCAAAAAAACAACACATTTATTTCCAGAATTCTTTGTGTTGCTGCACATTTAAATGAAGCATAACACAAAAGATTCAACACAACACCGTCCTGCTGAATGGTGGTGGAGGCTGAAGTAGCACTGAACACTAACTTACCTGCAGCAGCTGCCCCCGAGTGCAGACAGAGAGCCAAGAACAGCACGCCGACATGGATCTGAACTACTAGTTTCACCATCTTCTCTCTGTCTTCCTCCGTCCGTCCTCACTGAGTCTGGATTTCTGTTTCTGTCTGCCCTGCTGTGGAGGGGGTCTGTCTCTGAATGTGGGACAGGGGGTTCTCCTTACCACATCCGGCCCACCACACACACACACAGAACCTCATCGATTGGTGGGTGGAAACAGGCCTGGGCTGTTTCCATGGCTACCACTTTGATTCTGACTTTCCTATCCTTGGGTATTAACGCGTGCTGCATGACATTGATTCGGTGAGGAGGCCGCGGGGACTCTCAGGCAGCTGTGCACTGGGAGACTGGGGGCCTGAGAAACAGCTGGGATGTAAAAACATGGAGCCGCAGGTCTGCAGGTGAGAACTCAATCTGTGCAAAAATAGTCCTCATTGCAGGTTTTATTTGTATCCTTTTAGCTGTTAGGATCCACAAGCACTGAAGCTTGATGATGAACCACCAGTGTGAAGAATTTAGGCAGTAATTACAGACTCCACATGCAGTTAAGTGTGTCAGTGTGTTCGCCCGATTCAGCCCATGTGCGTGACACAGCAGCACGAGCAATTTATTCACAGCTTCAGGCTACAGCACGCTTCATCAGGGGGGAGTAAGTTATACGATCAATATTTCTCTTTCAATGATTTTGACTAAAAATCCTCATAACGTTTTTAAAAAATGTGTATAATTACAAACCAAAACTCAAGCAGCGTTCAAGCAAAAAAGTGAGCTGGAACGACTCTGCTGCTGATCTCTGTGCATGTTTATATGTTTATGAGCTGTTTCGTGGTGTCATGGCGGTGTTGGTGACCCCGGCCTGTTTGCATGGATCACATGTGTGTCCGAGTCGATGGTGATCCCACAGGATGAGTTCGTCTGACTCTGGGTAGAGAGGGTCTCTCTGGGTCTGGATGTCAGCCAGCAGGTCAGTCGTTCATACGGTGGCCTTCAGTGTGCACATATCAAATGTTTGGTTCTATCTTGTCTCGCAAGAGTTGTTTTGTGGATGAGAGTGTCGCTGCTTCTGATCTTCCTTTAAGGGCTCGCTCAAAAAAAACCCACATATTTGCTCCTCCACCCCCAGAGGTAATTAATCATAATAGTTGTGGTTTTATGTGTCCATGTTTTCACATATTTGTCTCTGAGATTTCTGCCTCCTCTCCCAACACGCTCACAGAATCGTAAAAATTTCATTTTAATCCATGAATCTTGCCATTTGGAATTTAATTGGTGTTTTTATTCTTATTTATATTCTTATTTTTATTTTATGTACTTCTAATTATTTATTTTCATTGTTTCTTTCTTTATCTGTACTTATATCTGTACTTACTAACCTGAATTTCCCCTCTGGGGAGCAATAAAGGTTTATCTCATCTTATTTTATTTTCAGTGGAACTTCTCTCCAGAGGAAATAGTCCCTATAAAAACTGTTCATGCTGCGTTCTGTGAGAATCTCAGATATCTCAAAACATGGACATATAAAACCATTTCTGCCTGACTAGATACTACAAGAGGTTCATTAGAAAATGTAATTGTAATTCAGATGAACCTGCCAGCCCACAGTGTCGAGAGAGAGGCTGCAGTCGACGTCAACATGGTCACCAACCATCTGGAGAAGGTCCTACTAGTATTTTAGTATTTATATGTCATGTCCACTAGAGGGCAGACAAGCTGCATCTCACCAGCAGTCAGGATCCAAGTGATGAACATTATTCACATCATTCAATATGAACGATGAAGACAGCGAGTCATTGCCTCATCACAGAAGTCTCTCTCTTTAAAAACTAGCATAACATAGAAACTGACGTAACATGAAATGGTGATTTCACAAAAATTGAGACGACACAAGACAACTACAGGATGTGAAAATCAAAAAATTTAATCAAAAGAAGGAAGAGAAGAAAAGACGGACGTCAGGAAGAAAAGAAAGATTAACAAGTGTGATAAATGGATTTGGTCGGGGTAGAATAACGTGTTCTAATTATATGGAAGAATATATGTCCATATGGTGGGAATATGCATAGAAACATAAAAAGCAGAGTAACACTTCTACAAATAGCCAGAGTAAAAGATGTCAGACTAAAGGAAAGAGGGGGAAACAGAGGCAACTGGTAAATGAATAAATACGGATGGAAAGTTAGATACATGTACATTTATTGTGATTATCGTTTTATTAAATCAACATTTACAAGTTAAAGTGAGTGAACAAGAGCAAAGCAAAGAGCAAAGACTCTGGAATAAAGGAAGCAGGGCTGTCAGCCAATAACTGCTTCAACATTATAGATTTGCAAATAAAAGGTTAAAAAGGTTTTCCCACATTTTTTTTATGATCTATTGATTTGTTTTTTGAAAAAACAATAATAAGTAAGACAGTCTGTTATGCACATTCTTTTAAAAGTAAATCGTCCGCAGACACTCCCACATCCTTACAGTTGAGCATCTTTATCGATGATGATCTTCAGCCTCCATCCTCCTGTTGTATTGTCGGCTTCAGTGGACTGAATGCTAACTGATGCTCAGTAACCACACCGACGACTGAATACTGAGGATTCAGAACAGCTGCAGCAGAGCTGACAGACTGAGGTAATCACGCAGCCATTTGTGCTTGTTTGTTTTACTAAAAGAAAGTCAAATGCAGGTCTTTAATTAGTGAATCATGCAGCATCGGTGCCAGATGGAGTCACTGCTTTGGTATGATTTGAACAAATAACGTAGAAATGCGATATCAGGCAACAAGATAACTGGAAGATATTTCATGGCTGGACACAGGAGTTATTGGTTATTCTAATTCTACAATTAGAACATGAGAGCAACCAAGCTACAGTCCTGCCAGGTGCTGTTCAATATATATATATATATATATCATTTGATCTACAGTCAAGTTTATTGTAATATACAAAAGCTTGAACTCTGGCAAAAGAACACAGAAAACACATGTAACATACATAAAAAACCATAAATACAACTAAAATCTACATTTCAACCTTCATTTGGACTCAAAAGACACGTCACATGTGTGCAGAGTTTATACTCGACAAAGTATCGATGAGGTATTAATCAAAAGCATGAGTCAAAAATAAAGATTGTGAGATTTTTCTGCTGCAGCCCGTCGCAGAGAGAGCATGAAGTCATGAGGAGCGTGTGTGAGTGGAGATAAGGTGACAGTGTTTGTCTGGAGAGCTGCTCATGTTACAGCCACTGAGACTCTTATTGTTTGAAAGCTGCACAGAGTGACAGTTTGGAAAGCCGAGGTTATGGCTGGCGTCCAGGCTGAGGCGACCTGAGAGGAGCGCTCTGCCTCAGCATCAGTTTATCTCCCGGCAGCAGCTCCATTAGCTGCTCCTTTCTCTTTTTTTCCCCCCCGACAGCTCTCCAGCCGCAGAGGAAGATCTGTCTTTCGGGGTAGTTGTTTGTGAGGACAGAATATAGAAAATGACTCTGAATCTGAGCTGCCAATAGATTCTGCAGGCGTGAAATTGGCTGGTTATAAATCCAGAGATGGTCATTATGTGTGTCAATAGGACCTCCTGCTGTAAATCCACAACTATGTAATCAGAGGCGGGAAGATACTAAGTACATTTACTCAAATACA
This sequence comes from Enoplosus armatus, assembly GCF_043641665.1. Lineage (NCBI taxonomy): Eukaryota > Metazoa > Chordata > Actinopteri > Centrarchiformes > Enoplosidae > Enoplosus > Enoplosus armatus. Next base: position 1,935,850 of record NC_092199.1, on the reverse strand, counting down.
GAACATACTATACATATTTATATACTTTATGTACTATTATATATATTTACAAACATAAATAATTTGGGGTGACTTTGTACCACCACACTTATCTGATGGAGTTACCTTCAGCATTTGATTGGCTCAAAAATAACTTCAGGTAAAAACATCTCAAGAAAGTTTGAATCTGTTTTCTGCACGTAATGAAGTGTCTGTTTCATTACATGTAAATGCCATCAACGATGTAAAGGATGAGTCTGGTGTTATTCTTGTTGGTTCCAAGACCATTTTTTTTTATTCTACTGAGGACATAAATCTTTGCTGTTTATTTTAGTAGTAAAATAATGAATAATAAAAAGTAAATAACACTTCTTCCTCCACTGTATTTGTCTCAGTACACTTGAGCGTACATTACTGTTCAGTGCTCACTGTCATCTTTGTACATCTCACCAAATATACAGTTTTGTTCCCATTCCAGGAAGACATCTGACCCAGACGTGGCAGAGAAGATGTATCGTGCTGCTGTTTACTGACGGAGCCAGAAAAATGTACTTAAATGTGACCTTAACCAGGAACAAATGGTACATAACCAGACATTACAAGAGCAGGACTGAGCTCTTCTTACGTAACTTTAGAGGATATTTTTAACCACACAATGTTGTACATGTGACCGCTTTTGTAAAAGTACATTTATTTTCCCCAAGATGTACTGTGATGATTCTTGCTCTCAGGCTCATGCATGTAACATTTCATTTGACAAATGAAATGGACTTAAATTCAATTCTAAACAAATAGTTTTAGTTTTAATAATTAGTAAAAGCAGTGATGCAGACCACAGACCACACAGTCACCTGTATCAGTGGTGGGAAGCAGGTGAGGGATCCTTTTTTAGCTGCTGCACTGGTGACTCCTACAGGTTTGTCGGGGGGGTTTGTCTGCGTGAGCTCTAGGGGAGTCAGCATGTACCCCTGCGGTGATACGGCGTCCAACTAAAGATCCAGGCAGGTGAAAACAGAGACACTAAACTCCAGGTGAGGACGGAGGTGTCTGTCCACACTCTCCAGGAGACAACGGTAAAATAACGACAGCATAGAAGGTCTTAAGAGGTAAAACTAACCTTGTCTTTCACAAGAGAAAAAATAAAGATTTAGAAAACTAAAACATGGTTTTAGCAAGGTGAAGGGTTAAACCACTGGTAGTTATAGTCGAGGAGAATCAACCCCCCAGATAACGGCCTTTTCTCCCCGCTGCGGTCGGGAAAAAGGCACCAGAAACACCAAGCCAGCCCTGAGAGGCTCAGGAGGAGCTTCTACCCTCAGGCCACGAGGCTCCTTCATGAAGTCGCTGCCTCAGACTGGGCAGGCTTGTCACTTGATTTTACCGGCTGAAATGACAAATTGTTTCTGGCAGAATTTATTAGCTGTAGCTCGCTAACACGACCTAAAGTCTGTGAGTCCGTGAGTTTTGAATGTCTAATGTGCATTTGATGTCTGCATACAGTACGTGATGTCGGTGCCGAGCAGTAGAAGCAACTGATGCTATGCTAACAGGCTGACTTGCAAGTGAAGGTACTGTATTGTATCTGTATATGGTACTGCCTCAGTGCCCATGATTGCTGTCCATAAAATGAAGATTTAATTTCTGTTGACCATGGCGATGAATATCAACTGCTGCATCAAAATAATAAAGCAGACAACATTAAGCTTAACCCCCCACAGTCCAGCTTGATCTTTATTAATTCCCTTTGCGTCATCTGCCTCCAATCTAACAGGCCGGATCAATATCGAGTCATGTCTGTGCATGACCGTCGACTGCCAAGGTCCATTATTTGCTTGAGTGACCCCTGCTGCAGTGTAAAGTCAGAGGTGTAACACTGCGTGTAAAATAAACACATGAAATGAGACGCAGCTGCAGCGCGAGGGACGCCAGGCTGAGTCACAGCGAGCTCACGTAGGCTTCAGGTTTACAAATGTTTCGTCAACGGACTGAACTGATGGATGAATTAGTTCCTCAAATCTGCGCCTTTAACGCTCTGTTTGCTTTGGCGCTTTGCTATCGTCAACAATTTGCAGTCGTGAGACGTGCTCTCTCAAAGGGGTTTAGCTAAATTAAACCTGTATTAAGCTGATCTCGGTGATTTCCTCGCTTGTAATTTTGTTAGTTTCAACTGCTGTTAAGAATACGGACGTGAAATTAGGAAGCTGCTGCTGCTGGGTGTCGTTATTCTTTGGACTCTGCCTGCTGTCAGTGTGTGTGTGTGTGTGTGTGTGTGTGTGTGCGTGCTTATCTCTCTATATATTACATTATATATAATATATTGTAAATGGTAAAAGGTGTGCGCCATCAAAGGTTGATATAACTGCAACTTTAATAAGCTGCTTTAAATCAAACTTAATGAAAAAGTTAATTTTTTCCACTTTATTCTTTATTGGATATTCATTCTCCATCGTGCATTGCATTGTGGGACAACAAGTCCATCCCAGTTCATATCCCAGTGCTTACTGAAATACTGCCATTACATTTGGTGCAGACGAGAGATCCCACTGAAACATCTCTACATCTACATCTTCAGACTCTCGTGGTTTCCAGATGATGAATCCTGATGACTTTCGTGATCCACTCACTTTTCCTCCAGCGCCACCATCAGGTTTGGTTTTAGTTCCAACACTTTTATCATGAAATACCTGAGAAACGAATGACAGTCCCATCAGCCTCAGCGGTGCTTTGTGTTTAGTACTGATTAGCAAGTGTTAGCATGCTTAGATGATGAACGTGGTAACATTATACCTGCTAAACAGCATGTTAGCAGTGACACTGTGAGCACATTAGCATGCTGACGTTAGCATTTAGCTCAAAGCGCTGCTGTGTGAGTTAAAGACTCTTAGCCTTGTTTTCACTTCACATCTATCAAACTGCGACTTTGACTTATATTACTTGTTACTACGATGCAGTAAAGTACATGTAGTAGTTAGTATGTACTATGGAATGTGTACACAGCGTTATTCTGCGTACTGACAGCTTTGTGTATATTTATATCTTTTCCAGTGTGAATATGGAACAGGAACGCAGCCAACACAGAAACATTTGCTTTTTATTCCCTGTCAGACTTAATGTAGTTTTCCATCACTTTTTCTCTGCTATCTCTTTTGATCTGGTTCCTCCCTCATCCACAGATCAATCCCTCCCTCCCTCACCCTCCCCACAGTGTCACTCCCCTCTGCCTCATTTCTCCCCTCTCCCTCTTCTCACTCACTGCAGTGATGTACCAGCTGCCTGGACTCCACTTCTCCTCCTCCTCCTCCTCCTCCTCTCCGTCCTCCTCCACGTCTCCTCAGCGGGTGTCCAGCAGCGATGTCGGGGACTCTGTAGGAGCAGGGGACCGGCTGTAACCCAGGTGGAGAGTCGCTGTGAATCCTGGACGTGAAGGTAAGACTGCACACAGCAGGACTGACCATACAAGGACAAACAAAGCCCAAGAAAACTCTGTTTACGCGCGAGTGTCTGAGCGGCTCTGCTGTAAAAAGATGAAATGTTTCTGTTTCTTGTGCAATCAGCGCTGTTATACATCATTGGTGCAAGGTACAGTCTTATTATAAAAGTTATTTAGGGAAACAGCGAGCGAGTCTGGACTGTCTCCCTTCCAATTGTTTCATAATTGACTTTGTCTTGAAGTCAGTTTTCATATTAACTGAATTCAGTTGAAGAGTTTTCTTGTTATTTCACCCCCCTACATCTTCTAAGAAAGAGACGTTTGTCACCATAGTAGCCTGTAATTTCTGCTGCCAAGTTGCACTTCTGGATTCTGTCTTCTTAACAACACTGACAACATCAACTTTTTTGCCTCATGAATTCATTTAGAACAACGTTAAGAACCTTTTCTCCAGCTTCCAATTTAAAACCTGAAGCCGCTCTCACTTTCCTCATGAACGTGCCGCCTCCTCGCTCTCATGTGAAACTCTGATATGTTTGCTGTACAGTTATGCTGGCAGCACCCTTTATCTCCCCGCGCTGTTGTTTCAGGTGCACCGTCTCTTGATGAATAATTAAGAGGACTCAGTGGAGCGTAGATTTGTTTCAGTTCAGCTTCCTGGGCACTGAACCCCCCTGCAGAGCCCCGTCCTGCAGCCTCCAGCTGCATCTCAACTCTGGGAAGACCAGATCCATCCAAAATAGAGTCTTAATCAGAAACATGCCTCGGCCTCTGATCTTCACAGACGGGTCGCTCAGCTGTCCTGGTTAAAGTCAATGTTTTTTTAGGGGGCTTCTTCAGGGGACACTGCCTGTCGACACTTGATCAGCCTGTTCTGTCTCATTTCCCTTGTGTAAGAAAACTGTAACTGGATTCAATAAAACACCTCTGAAGTGAGAAAAGCTTCATTCCCACCTAGAGTCACCGAACGTGACGATTAGTCTGCACAGGAAGTTTACCAGAGAACAAAGTGTGATGAAGAGCAAGTAGAGGGAAGCGAGAACTCTCCAAGCCTCAACATTTCATTTGCTGCTTTCAGGACGGAAGAGTTGCTCGGGGGGTGTAGAAGGAGCGGCTGCAGGGATATTGATTGGTCAGTATAATTACTGTTCCCCTGTGCCGTGTTTTGTTAGCAACCTCACAACCATCTTATTCATTCATAGCGATCATCTTTCTCACTGCTGGTCCTGGGATGAGGCTCGCGAGAATACAGATCAGGTGTCTGAAAGAGGCAGTAATGTCACCTGTGCAGGTCTGCAGAAGCCATTCTACCAGTTTTAGAGTAACTTTATGCAGCAGTGATGTCATTTTTATATTAATTTCCCATTTTATCCTTATAGCACTGCTTATTTACTTACTGCAGTTGTGTTTGTAGCAGATAATAATGTAACAGGTGCTAGAAATTAAAACAAAACGCAACAATTTTGATTAATTAATTAGTCATTTTTTTGTCAAACGTTCACTAAATCCAGCCTCTCAAATGTGAATATTTGCTGGTTTTATTCGGTATAGACTGTTTTGAAGACGTCACTGTGGACTTTTTGACACTTGATCAATCAACTGAGAATATATTTACTACTTTTTCAAGCTACTTAATGAGACATTTTTGACAACTTGTGACATCATGCAGTTATTAATATTACCATTTACATTACACATACTGCAGGGGGAAAGAAGAGTGTTGTTGGGAGGTGAAAAACATTTGTAAGACCACAGCACCTTAGTCACCTTCCTTCATTTCACACAGATGTTAGCATCAGAGTTGTCTAGTTGAACTTTATTCTTCACCTTGAAAACAGCAGCTGACAAAATAATTTAACTTAAAGGTCCATTCAGTTCAGCTGTTCTGGAGCTTTTGATTATATAACATGATCCTCATCAGCACAAGGAAGTTGCTCAGTTGTTCAAATGTTTTTCTTTTTTTGTTTATTGCTGTTGAAGAGACAGCAGTAAATCTCAGTTTTTCCCTTGGAAGCTGAAAAGCGTCTAATTCAGATGCATATTGCTCAGAGATGTCCAGTGTGTCTCAAGTCCTCGGAAAAAAGGACATTTGAACATCTACAATTCCATGACAATTGGGCAAACTCCGTCTGATGAAGATCATGATCAAAAGCTCCAGCTAATAAATGACTGATTGATTATTTTACCAACCAACTGGTTCACTGAAACTGGTTATTTTTCCTTTTCATGTGGAAGCACAATAACATGAATATCAGATAAAACACTAGAGTTCATCATTCAGATTGGCTTTATTTGAAAGAGTGGACCAATGAGACTGAAGACCAGACATTTCAGATCCTTTAACAGGTAACACGTTGAGACCTTCGAGTGTCTTTGACTGGCGTCGTCAATAAAGGAGCCACTTTTAGAAGTTGTGGTTGACTCCGGTGACAAACCTGCCACTCTTGTCTGCCAACTCTAACATGAGACGACCACAATGCATCATCCTTCCTGATCTCCCTTAACTTCTCCATCATTCACAAAATGCAAAGTGCGGCATACACAGTCAGGCAGCTGTCTGCTAAGGAAAATCTAATTCCTGTTTTAAGGAAGGGAGGAAGCAGTTTGTTTCATACTGGCCTCTCCTCTTTCTACTGCGTACTGAATGACACCATTGATCTTGATGATGTGTTTTCGATCCATGCTTTTCTGCTAGCTTAATGTGCTAAGGTGAATTAAAACAGCCATGCACTGAGATATTTCTCAATTTTATGATCACATTCCAGCTACAGGCCATATAATGTGCCAGTCATATAGTGCACATGCAGGGCTTTTTGGCACTTAAATAGCCTTTACAATGGCAGTAAATAAAACATGACCAACTGTTAGAAGTAGTGCCCTGCTCACGTCATGAGGCCGGTTTCCCCCGATGATTCCATGATGATGTTTATGTGGGTTAAGGATCCACGTTTGGTTTGTCACTGAAAGCTTGAGAGATAACACAGTCCAAATATGGCTTCATGGATGAGTGAAGTAAATTAGGAGAGCAGGCTGAGGAGAGACAGACGGAGAAAAACAGGATGGATGGCTCCCAGGTGAAAAGGTTAGATGGGGAGACAGGATGATAATGACTCAGGGGAGGGTGGAGGGTGACAGGGTCATCGCTGTCAGCCCATCTGTTGTTGTGGACCTGCAGTTTAATTGACTGAGTCCAAAGTCAGTGGATGTTGTTTCCACAGTGGATCTCTGAAAAACAGCAAACAGCTCGTAAAGCAAACATGAGTTACTCATCACGCATAGTGAAATACAAGCTGCTGCAGCAACATAAAGCAGATCATCATCTGCATAGAAAATTAGTTATCAGACCGACCATCTTTTTATATTGATACATAACTTATATCGGCCAGGTCTGTCCTGTTTTTAATACTTTATGTAGATTTGAAGACCTGGTGTATCCCAGAGATTTCCCTGCCTTTGAATAAGTCAATCTAGAGCTGCAATGATTAGTCAGTTAATCAATAGCTTCTTTTCCTTGTCTTATGCTGTAATAAATCAAATAACTCAGGTTTTGAGCTGTTGGTCAAACAAAACAAGAACTTGGATGACATTGCCCTGGTTTCAAGGAAATTGTGAATTCACTTTTTCTGATGTTTTATAGACCAAAATATAAATTGATTAATCAAGAAAATAAACAGATGAATCGATAATGAAAACAATTGTTAGATGCAGCCCTACTGTAAACCCACTTATAAGAAATTGAGTTTCAGGTGAAAAATTATGTTTTTGTTTTTTGATATGACTTTCTTTATCATTAAAGCAGTTCAATTAAAAGTGATTTACTTTGAACACAAAATGTTTTAACTGTATCTGGTGGACACCAACCTTAATTCAACCTTAATAAATACTTAATTCCATTTTAGTATTACAGAGCAAACCCAACAACTTTACTCTGTCTGTGGTCCATCTGTTCAACCTGAAGGCATAAATATTTAAAATCAGCTCACAAGTAGTTTCATTTTTTTAAAGGCTGAAACAGCTGCTCACTGTAGTTTTTATCAAATGTTCTCTAGTGAGTATTTGGGGCAGCAGGACGGTGTGTGTGTGGGATTGAGTCAAAATAAACTAGTGTGTGTGTTCATGGTGATGAAGGAACATGTCACCCAGTGACACAGTGCGGCTCATTGATGTGTTTTTAATGGTTTCTGGACAATAACGGAGCTCTATGGCACAGAGGACGAAGATATATCTGCTTTGGATTAACAGACAATACTTGCATTAGGATCAATTCATTGGTGGTTTTGGTCTTTTCATGGAACTTGTTAAAAAAAAAGAAAATACTGAATATCACAGATACCAAAATCTGACATGTCTGTTCCTTGCTTTATTAATTAAAACACTGACTCTGCTTCCTACAAACATTTCTCTGTTTCTTGTTTTCCAGGGGAAGCGCCAAGGTCATGAGCGACTGGTCCAATGTGACAACGTCCGGCTACCAGGAGCCACCGAAGTCCAAATGCGTCCTGGGCTTCATCCCTGTCATCTACTACAGCGTTCTGCTCTGTGTGGGCGTTCCAGGTACACTGTCAGGATGTCCTGTAGTGAGAACTGTGTGCAGGTCACACAGATTGCAGAAAAAGTATTATCTCTCATACTCTAAAGCTTTCTACCCTTGCAGCTTTGGTTTCATATGCCACCGTCCCTGTACAATGGAGGTGAATTGAATGTCACGTGTGAAAAACTATAACAAATAATATTCTGTACATGAGTAAAATATACTGACATTTTAAGGTCAGAATATAAACAGATGCACTCCGTGATTTTATTAGTTGCATTTGCACTGAATCACAGTCAGAGTGTAAACTGAGCACAATTCAAATTGCTGCATTGATATCTATTTATAACAGAAGTGGGAACTGCACAAGACAGAAGAAATCAATACAGTGAGTAGAGGTACATTACTGTGCTGTAATGGACCAGTGAGGTAGTACTCTGTTGCAGCACTGATGGCTCTTCTCACAGGTTACAATAATCTAATCATCTGATAATCCAAGTATTTATTCACCCATCGATCCCTCCAGCCAACCGTCTTTGGAATCTCTCTGCATCAAAATGTGTCTCCTCAATAATTCAGAACCGGGAATAACTCACTAAAGTCACTTTGATGGACTGCGTTCACCTTGGCATTGTTCTCATTACAATGCTTCGTCTACAAGTCGATGGCGGTGATTTGGTATTGATCCAGCAAGGATTTAGACAGAGTGGCGTGTCACGTAATTATTCCCAAAGGGAAATAAATGTAAAGGTCAGAGGGCCGGAGTCAACATCTGTACGCCTGAAGGGGGGGGGGTGATGTTATCCAGATAGCTACTGTGAAAACATCCTGCTGTTGACAAGATGTTTTTTTGTTTTTTTTTAAAACAGATTGCACAGAGATCCTGTATTAGATGACAAATAAAATCAGTGGTTTGTAACTTATACTGCTATAAATGCTTTCCCCCCACCAATTCTACAGATGCCATAGAAATGTATAATTTCTGTTATTTCTATACTGAGTTAAAAACACAGGCTTGCTCCTTGGCTAAATGTCTAACTTCTCCCTCTAGCTGTAATTGAGTTTGTTATGCAACTCAGTTGTCTTATAAATAAGACAGAAGCTAAAGTCACTATGGGGAAAGTAATGGCTGTCAGTCCAGAGAGACATTGATCCCAAAGAGCTGTAGATTGTAGATCCTGCATCCTCCCTTCACAATACGTTACACTCTTTGCTTTTCCAGGCAGTTACATATAAACTGAAGATAATTTGTTTTTCTTTCGTCTCCTTGTTTCGGGCAGTGAACATCCTCACAGCAGTGGCTTTGTCCAGACTGGCGTCCCGCACCAAGAAAGCTCGGTACTACTACCTGCTGGCGGTGACGGGCTCAGATATTCTCTCCCAGCTCTTCATCATCTTTGTCGGCTTCCTGCTGGAGACGGCGGTTTTTCACCGCGATGTCCCCTCACTCCTGCTGCACTCTGTCAGTGCTGCAGAGTTCGCCGCCAACCACGCCTCCATCTGGTCCACTGTACCCCTCACCGTGGACCGCTATTTGGCGCTGTGCCACCCCCTCCTCCACCGCCAGATCAGCTACCCGGCCCGGGCCAGGAAGATCATCGCGGTGGTCCTGGCTTTATCGCTCGCATCGGGCGTGCCCTTCTTCTGGTGGTCGGACATGTGGAGGAACAGCCACCCGGCCACAGCGCTGGACACCGTCCTCGTATGGACACATGTAACTATCATCTACTTCCTGCCCTGCAGCATCTTCTTGGTGCTGAACTCCTTGATAAGCCACACGCTGAGGGTGAGGCAGAGGCAGCAGCCTTGCCAGGAGGAGCGAGTGTCAAAGTCCTCGCCTCCTCGGCGACTTGGGAAAACCACGGCCATGCTGCTGGCCATCACCTCTGTGTTCTCTGTGCTGTGGGCTCCCAGGACTTTCGTGGTCATCTACCACCTGTATGTGTCCTCAGTTCACAGAGACTGGCGAGTCCACCTGGCCTACGACCTGTCCAACATGCTGGCCATGCTCAACACCGCCGTCAACTTCTTCCTCTACTGCTTCGTTAGTAAGCCTTTCCGTGGCGCCGTGCGGGACGTCATACTGCTCAGGGGGGGCCCGCTGTATCCACACCGCGCTCTGCCGCACCCGCAGGCCCCCACCAACGTCTCCATCTCCTCTCTGTACAGTGGGAACCACAAGCGCTCACAGCGGGACTCCACCCCTTTGTCACCTCGCAGGGCCAGAAAGCCCTCATGACCCCGTGCCCCCTCTTCTTAATCCAAAACACCCATCATCCCACGGTCCCTGAGCACTTCTGACCCCAGGGACGCACACTGCATTCCGGCTGTGATCGTGGACAGCTGCCAGTCAGCCCTGGAGCTTTCTCAAAGGGCCTAAAGTGAACTCACAAGAAGTATGTTTGTTGTATTACAACATGTCGCCGGCTGCTGTTTGTCCGTGTAAATCAGACAAGTTGACAGCGTATTTATTTTTCTTCAGAAGAATTTGACAAAATAAAAGTCGATTTTTTTTCTTTTCCATACATGGTAGCAACGTGACAAAATATGTGTTATATTGTTTCCTCTGTGATGAATTCAGCAGTTAGATCCCTGGTTAGGACACAGCAGGCTGCCACAGTAGGTGAAACCCGTTCATCATGCCAAGTGGCTTTCAGTTTGCTTCAATCTATTTGAATTACCCTGCAATGAGATCCGCTCCGGAAGCGGCAGAGAGGGAGGAATAAGAGTTTTAACTTGAACTGGCTGCTGTCTATGCAGTTGCGTAAAGATGCTGAATGTCCAAAAGACAATCCGCCCTGCCGCAGCCAATCGAGCAAAGAAAGCGCACTCCGTCTCTACAGCGCGCTCCCAGGCACAAAACCCACAGCTGCTCAGGCGACTGTTTATTTTTCATGAAATGCAACTCGATGGAGCCTTAAATGAAAGCTTGCTGTGGCAGGAGTGAAGACCCTGCTCTTCAAACAGCCCCTCCGCTACATCACCAACATGGCCTCAGCTCTGGCTAAACAAACCACAGATTAGCCTGATGGTCTGCACACACACACACACACACACACACACACACACACACACAAAAGAAGGTACACACTCTCATGCATGTACGAACACTTGCAAACCCACACAGACGTCAGCTGGTACATTTCCATTTGCTACAACAGGAATTTTCATGTAACATCACAATTTGATGAAAATATTACTGTTAAATATTGATCTGCACTTAAACTTCTAACAGCTGATGTGATTTTAAGTTTTGAATGAGACATCTGCTGTTGACACGTTCATATTTTTAATTAGAGCTCTCGGGAAAAGTGAGTTATGCTGTCATTTAGATTCGTCATGCAGCACTTATTCGGTCTGCTTGTCAAACGCGCCTGAGTCGAGGAGATCTTGTCTCAACCTGTGCTTTAAATGAAGGTGTTTTAGCCAGATTCCATCCAGCTGTGAGAGTAACTGATGTAGTTTTGCTTTGATTTGATTTGAGTATTATCTGATTTGCTTGCACCAAACAGCCTGCAGGCAAAGTTAGCAACCAGCGAGTGAACATAGTGGAGCATTCAGCAGCTGAAAATGCAGATTTCCAAAATACGGAGCTAAAAGGAGAGTGTTTATTGGATTTAGATTCTACAGATGGACACAAACACGACTCCAAACGGATGCTAATGTTGCTCTGTGTTTGCTTCAACACTACACTTCAAAGTGTTGTGACGTATTCAGTCAGTGAAATCTTTCCGTATCATCACAAACTTTTTTGATGCACTCAACAATTCAGTCTCAAGTACGGTACGTGTATACACCTCCCTCCCGGAGTTTAGATCGTTCTGACCACCCATTCAGGTTTAAGGTTTCCAATGCAAGCCGCCCGCCGGCTCTCATCCCTCTGCAGCCCTCATTGTGTTTACTGTAACAGGAAGAGACACAGCGTTGGTTCCCCTGTGTGTCCCCATGTCGGTCTGCTCATGTCGCCCCCGCGGTGGTCCCACGCTGAGTTCTGAGAGTCCAGACGCAGATGTAAATACGAACTGTTTCTTTGAAGATGTCTCCTGCTGCCTGACAGTAACAGAGGGGGGTGTGAGGGAGGTTACACTGGTTAAGACAGGGGGGGTCACAGAGATGACTGAACAAACAGTTAAGACCGTAATGTTGTGCTAAGATGTCAGAGCAGGCTTTGATTAAAGTTTAATGGAGCTGTCACATGGAGGAGAGGGGTAAAATGTGACGGGGGGGGGGGGGCGTTAAAGATCAGGTAAACCCCACTAGCCACACGTCCCCTGTGTGCCTGCCACCTGTCCTTTGTGTCTGTTCAAACACCTGGTCCAGCCCTGCCAGGTGTGTCCCATCAGATGCTTTATGGACGGTTACGTCAAACAAAACAAATCAAAAAAGCGAAAGCATCAGTCGTTTGCTCGGATGTGCACATGTGTGATATTTCATGTGAATGTTTGTTTCCAGTCAGCAGGAAGTAGTGTTACATCCTGAAAGCTGGGCAGAAACTCTACGTTTTTATTCATCTTGTATGTTGTGTTAACTCTCACTCACACTACATGTTTTAATCAGCCTTTCTGCACGACTGAACCTCTCCACTCACACTGTGCCCATCAATCATCGTGATTTTGGTGGAATGTAAAAATGTCCTTCCTTATGACATTGTTGACTTTCGAACTTTAAGACCTCGAGGCTTTGAGTTGCCTAAACTTCACCATAAAAAGTTTTGCAGATCACTGTATGTTCAGGAAACGATCACGTTTCTTTATCAAGTTTCAATTCTCTGAAAGTTGAAAATCAATGAAAGAAATCCGCATCACACATCCGAACACTGAATGCACTTTTGCAGTTGTTGGGTAGAAAATTGCAAAACAAGTGAAGCCCGTTAAAATGTGTTTCTTTGCTAACTTGTTTGCCTTTAGCTTTAACATTGAACAACCTGACGTGAATCCTTTGCTGTTACTTTGGATGTTCAGTCAGAAAGCGTTCTGTTTCTCTGCTTCAGTGAATTTGAATCTGATGAACGTTCATGTTCTCCCGCATGTTGACCTGTTGTTGTTAAAGTGGCTTCAGTTCTCATTTGGCTCAAGTGTAACTGTAATGCAGAATGATTCTGTCTGTAAGCACTGACAAGAGTTTTATGTGGAGAGGAAATAAATGTTTAACGCAGGATTGGTGCAGTTTATTTTGAAATGTGCAATCACAGAGAAGCACCGGCTGGGAGACAACGTACATCAGGTGAGTCTGTGGATTGTAGAGAAAGGCAGAAATATGCAATGTTTAAATCGGCTTCACCTGCCTGGTATGATTTCATGTAGAGATATAATGCAGCATTGCACATACTGTAACATACATAACAGAAAGGCCAGCAAGTGCTGACCTTTGAAATGAAGCATCAACCATAGAAATGGCTCCAGCAGCCAGTAATGAGTAAGGCCCTGCAGAGTTACAGAATGAATGATGCTCTCCAGCAGATCGCTCTTCTCTAATGTCTCTCTGGGGCTTTGGTTCAAGGAGACAGTGAATCAGTCAGTAAAGACCTCCACAGATGACATCATGCGGGATGAGCTGTGGAATGGGACGTGGCGGTGGAGGAGGTCAGACTCGGACACCGAAGTGACGGAGCTGATCTATATCTGGAAACAGACAACTCAGACTTAACCGCTAATCTGACGGCCACAAGGAGCCAGATGGACGGACCCGACGAGAGAAATTCAGCCCCGGAAAAAGACCTGTTCCAGCGGGTTCACAGGCCAGGCGGAGGACTTAATTACAAAACATGGAGAGCTAAAAGCTGGACTTCCTTCCCATCAGAGAGAGACATACGGAAGTCCAAACGAGAAGCTGTGCACTCTGTAGAGATCAGCCAGTTCGCTGAGGGAAATGAAGCAACAAGTGTGAGTGAGAGTAAACTGGAGGAACATATAAAGAGCAGGGGGAGCGTTTCTCTGTGCGGACTGGTCCTTTAATCATTGACCAAGACATCAAACGCACCAAAACAACAATTCATGCCAGACTCAACACTGAGCATATTTACTTCAGGAGCTCGAGAGGCTGCATATTCCTCAGCTACAGGAAGAATAAAGAAAGTGTAAATTAAAGAAGTTGTTGAATATTTTTGCCATGACCTCGCAGATTTTTAGATTTAGAAACTTTGAGAAAGAGTCTAAATGAAGCATTAAATATTGACATTTCACTTCCTGGATATCTCGTCATGTATTCATTGATTTGTTAAATTTATAATTATTTTACAATCTTGATATATTAGTTTTTATTTATTTGTCTTAGGATGGTACATGTGTGTGTGTGTATTACATTCAAGTTATTTATTAATTTCTTCCTGTCATGTAACATTAAATCTAAAACCAATACAAGGTGGACTTTACCAGTTTCCCCCTTAAGTAGCTTTCAGGTTGGAGAAGTCATTTCATCACACAGCGTCTGGCAGCATCGTGTGCAGATTATGTTCTTTATCAGCCTCTGTCGTTGAAGAGTTAAGGGAGTGAAATATTCAAAGGCTCCGTGTCTTTTATGGCTTCAACATTCAAACAAATGGATTTATTCTGGATGTTTTCTGCATCTGTTTATACACATTTCCCCCAAAAGCCAGGCAGCAATTTTAGGATCTCCACTCGAATTTGAAAATAAACCTCTAACCATAACCCACCAGTGGGTCAGTGGCTGAATAGGTTAAGTCATCATTTGATGCTACAGCGCCACCTATGGGTGCACCTGTCATCTAGATTTAGTCTGAACTGCACACTGTTCAAGAATTACAGCAGGTTTATGTCAGACAAAGGCAGTGGAGTAAAAAGTACAATATGTATAAAGTTGCATGGAAATACTCAATTAAAGTTCAAGTACCTCGAATTGCACTTAAGTACAGCACTTAATAAGTACATGTAGTCTCCACTCTTCACCACCAGATGTCCCCACACATCACTGACATCACTGTCCCGGTCTTTCCTGTGATGGACTTCAAATAGATAACAGATAAACATCTGACATTAAGGACAACAATGAATCCAGTTAAACTGCTACCAGCAAAAAGACGAGAAGGAAGTGGATTACTCAGAAAGGTAGTTTTATAGCAAGAAAACGATCCACGCATTGGAGTGTGTGTGTGTGTGTGTGTGTGTGTGTGTGTGTGTGAGAGAGAGAGAGAGAGAGAGAGAGAGAGGGAGAGAGAGAGGGAGGGAGAGCATCGCAGCGGTCACATCGTTGAAAAACGCTCCTAAAGGATTCTTAAACTTTTATTTTCCCTTTAATTTGAAGTGAACTGTGCTGAGATCAGTTCGAGGAGCTTTTCTGCGGGATTTGGACGCAGAGTGGAAACTTTTTTGTGACTTCTCTCTTCGCTGTCGAGGATTGAACTTCCACTCTGCCGTTTGGAGCAGGTGAAGAAGCGTTTCAGGGATCAACAAGCAGCTCAGAGGGCAAGTCTGCAGACAACAGCCAGGTACTTGAACGCATCAGGCTCGTCTCAGTGTTTTATGCTCTTGATTCATGAAGAATGAGCTCCTTCAGATGTGTGAGATTTAATGTGCTTTCTGTGTATTTAGAGATGTGTTCACATGATAGATCAGTGTTGGTCGGTTAGAAAAGATTACAGGTGAGATGGATTCATCGATAAGGACAACAAACTCAGTGACAGTCCTTCCAGGGCCGGATAAACCTTCTGGGGGACCCTGGGATAAAACAAATGAGCTGTGGGCCCCCATTCACCCCCCCATTCTTTCCAATCTCTGTGCATTGAATATGTACCATGTTGTGTTTAAGTACCGATCAAGATGCTCAACACATGGAAGCTTCAGGATATTTGACGGGTGTCAGTTTGTGGTAGATTGATTAAACATGTTTTCCTTTAGAGATATTGACACTAGACTTGGCCACAGGGCCCCTCAACAAGTTCGGTTAGAGTTAGAGACTCTTATCATCGCAGTTTACAGTATATTGTGTTTCAATGGTTCAGATTACTGAGTACGAATCCAGCTAATCACATTATTTGATATCGCACGGTGAACCTGGAACCTTTAGCGTTTAGTTGATTTCTGTTTAATTGGATTCACAGTATTTTGTAGTCTCTTAAATTCAAGCTGTTGTTGCGAACACAATCTCACCACAGGGGTCTTTTAGTAGCTGTTCTGGAGCTTTCAGTCACATCACATGATCTTTATCAGCGGATGTAGTTTGCCCAGTTGTTGTAAATGTTGCCTTGTTCCTTGAAGATCTGCCTTGTGTTTCTACCCAAAGCATTAAGAAATTGCCACAGCACAGTTGGTCCTCCACACTCGTCTGTGTGTGATTAGAGGTCACACCCGAAAATGAAAACAGTATTAGTACTTTGTTTACAAAGGGACTGACAGTACTCACAAAGCTCAGGGACCTTCAAAATCTGGGTACATGGAGAATTCCTTGATTCTTCATTTCTTTGTTCCAGAAAGATCCTTGTCGTAGAGACAGAAAGACTGAACGTCCGCCTCCACGCTGCTATCGATTTGGCTCGGAGAATGCCCTTTCTGTCCCAGCGTAATTCAATCTGACAGGGACAAGAAGAAGAAGCAGCCGGACCAGACCGGGACTGTGGAGGAGATGTTTATTTAAAAAGCAGACAAAGTTCGTTCTGATTTTATGTTCAACAGAAGAAGTTCTGATGGACCACTTTATCATTTGATTTAAATAAAAAAGACAGTTCTACTTTTGGTTAAATGCACTTTCACCTCATTGATTCAGGTGTAATCGCAATGCACAGAAACAATATTTGTCCATTAATGATTAACGTGAGAGGTGGGAGAAACTGGAGTCTGACATTCCTCTGACATTCTGGTGGCTGCTGAGGTCTTGGATGCCGCTCTGTGATTCGTTCTTTCTCTGAGTAACAGTTCAGTCACTTTTTATTACATATTTTCCGGGGAAACATCATTGCAAAGGTTTTGTTTAGGATCCCATGTGTGTCTGTGTGTATACTGACTCATGCAAGTGTAATATTTGCTTAATTGGGTGTAGATTTGTATCCTAATCCAGCACTGCTGACGTATTTGAGTCTCTGTGAAGTCCACCCTCCCCTCCTCAGACTCTCCCTGTTTGTCCATCCAACAGGTGCTGTCAGTATCCCAGAACAACTCGTCCAAGCTGAACTCTGGTCTCTCCCAGTAGCCATGGCTGCCAACGTCACCCCTCAGGGTTGCGGCCCTAACGTGGACTCCATCTATTACAACCTGTGTGACATTAGTGTGGTGTGGGGCATCGTGCTGGAGGCCTTTGCGGCGGCTGGCATTGTCTTCACCCTTGTGCTTTTCATCTCGCTGCTGGCCAGCATGCCCTTCACGCAAGACAAGAACCGCAAGAGCTCGGTGGCTCTCCACGCCTGCTTCCTGGTTTGCACTGCCGGTCTCTTCTGCCTGACCTTCGCCTTCATAGTGGGAAAGGACTTCTCCACCTGCGCCTCACGGAGGTTCCTCTTCGGCGTGCTGTTTGGCGGCTGCTTCGCCTGCCTCCTGATGCAGTGTGTGAGGCTGAACATCCTCGCCAGGCGGAACCACACACCCCGGGCTTGGGTCTTATGTCTGGGGGCATTGGGGCTCTGGCTGGTGGAGGTGGTCATCAACACAGAGTGGCTGATCATCACAATAGTGCGCCACCCACAGGCGCCACTCAACGCCACAGCCGAGACTGGCGGAGCCACTGCTACGCCTTGCAACATCGCCAACGAGGACTTTGTCATGGCGCTGATCTACGTGATGACCCTGATCCTGGCTGCGGTGGTGGCATCTCTGGCCATCATGGCGGGCAAACACAAGCAGTGGAAGAAGGACGGCGCCTTTATCCTTCTGACCAGCGTGGTCTCTGTGGGTATTTGGGTGGCATGGATTGTCATGTATGTCTACGGGAATGAGAGGAGCGGGGGGCCCACATGGGACGACCCCACCTTGGCCATTGCCTTGGTGGCGAATGCGTGGGCGTTCCTCATCCTTTACACCATTCCTGAAATCTGCTGTTTGACCAGTGACGATGAAAGCCAGCAAGGCTTCGGGGAAGATCTGTACCCGAACCGAGGAGTCGGCTACGAGACGATCCTGAAGGAACAGAGCTCCCAGAACATGTTCATGGAGAACAAGGCTTTCTCGATGGACGAGCCCAACCAAGGTATGTATGTATGTACTTTTCAAAGCTTCTCTGAAAAGAGTCAGAATCAGAATGTTTGATCGCCTTTATCATTAACTATAACTAAAACGTTTTGCATGTCAACTGGATCTGTTCCTCGTGTATAAAACTGTAGGCTTGTTCCTTTGCAGAGGATGGCAGCTTTGATCCATAGCTGCTTTAATGAAGGAATATTTATATCCGCCTCCATCTTTATATCCATCTTTATTGACTTTGACATGCACTATTTACAAAACAGTAGTCATAATCACAACTCTACCATCAGCAAAACGTTGGAGCTGCAATTTGTTAATAGTTGATTTTAAATTAAAATGATTTTGGATTTGGGCAGTCGTTCATTTTCTCAGGGATGACGTGAATATCTTTATGCAAAGAAGCTGGAAGCAGTTTTCTCTCCCACTATTCCCTTTAAATAAAATATTTGCCTGGTCGACATATTTGAAAGTTTCAGTTTGTTTGTGAGGTAATAACTAGAAGGGAGTTTGAGCGCATGAAGTATATTTGCTTTGCATGTGACGCATTAGTCACACAGTAACCTCCCTGACTACATAACACAAATAGTCAAACTGGATGTTCATTCTTGCGTCATATTTCTTGACCCACGGTTTGTCGGGGGAGTGCCTGGATACATTGAATTGTACGTTCTGTCCTTTGTCCCTGCTGTCTGTATGATAATATACTTATCATAGAATAAACAAAGTGACCTTGTACAGATGAGAGATGAGGAAAAGTTTCAAGCCCACAAAAACATCAGAGCGATTACCCTGCAAAATGTCCTGAAAAGGATGTTTTGCAGCTACGCGATGACCCCACAGAATCTGATATGCTGCCGTTTAAGTCCCGAGCTGAACAGGATCTGATGCTGCAGTAAAAAAAGCCAGCGAGATCAGAACACTACGTCCGACAGTCTGCAGCCTCACAGCTCCCTGCTGATGGGCGGGGCTGTTGGTAGAGTTGGTGACGGTGTTGTGTGTCAGCTTGTGTCGCTGTGGTGTAGAGATGGGAGATGTTTAACTTTTTCTCTACAGCATGTTTTACTCCACCACATTCATCTAACAGTTGGGAATGTTTTATGACTCCAGGTTTTACATTCAACGTGAGATGAATATGGCTGTTGTGCAGTAAAATCTTGTATCTTCACTATGTCAGATTTTTAGGAACAGCCTTTCTGCAAAGTGACCAGATGTCTTTCTCTCCTTTCCTGTGTTTTCATGTCTCTTCCTTCTCCTCTTTGTCTCAAACTCAAACTTGTGAGTTTTCAAAACAAAAACTCCCTAAAACCTGAGGATGTTTGTTTTTTACACCTTGCTGAAATTAAAGATCATTTCTCATCACTAATATACGTATAGTATATTTCACTACCGTTGCATGTTGTCTTGTACTTAATTAAAGTCTTCATGTTCATTTAATTTTTACTCGGCTTGAATTGCAGAACGATTGTTCTATTTTCAGTTCTTGGTGAACGTTAAATGCTGTATGAACAGCTGCTGTGTGATATGAAAATGAGTTTATGACTTCATCCTCCATCATTAACTCCCCAGTTAACTCCCTAGATAGTTAACCTATTTCCTTGTAATGACTGGAAAGTTAATAATGGTGATCAGCACCAGGACATCTGTATACTTTGCTTTTCCAGAGTTGCAGTCTGGGACTCAGAGGCAATGTGTCCTCTGAATCATTCCTGTTAATGAGTGTCTAGTATCTGTACGGTACCTCATCCCACTCTGCCTCTGATTCCCACCAGAAACATCACACCTTGTGTTTGCATTGTCTCCATGACAACTGAGGTGTGGCAATAGTTTCATCCAGGGGAAAATATTTGACGTTAGGAGCCATAAAGTGTGACAAAGTCATCTGTCGCATTCATCTCAGCTGGGTGTTTCTGCAGGATGCATCCCTGAAAGCACAAACGAGATGAAGGGCAGATAGTGTCTCATGGTCTCGTTCTGGTGACTAACTGCTGTGTATCTTAAGTGATTGTAATATAAAGATTTAAGAGATGGTTGCTGGGGAGCGGTAGCACTTAAGAGGCCTAAAGATATCACACAGAGGGCTTGTTGGGTGACCAAACAATGACATTTGTTGTCTCTGTCCATCACAGCGTCCAAGCCTGTGTCTCCATACAGCGGCTACACCGGTCAGCTGCGTAGTTCAGTCTACCAGCCCACTGAGCTGGCTCTCATCAGCAAAGCAGTGGGAAACGTGAGTATACACCCACATGAGTTGTTCACTGAGACTATCGTGCAATATGGATTGTGCCAAAGGATGAGGAGTGGATAAAATAAAGGGAGGATAACTGGGCATTACAAGAGTAATATTTTTTTTTACTTTTTTATTACACATCGAATGGTAAATTATATTTTTAATTGGATTGTATTAACCAGTGTGTTTGTCTGCTCCAGTG